>NC_134368.1:6167500-6480000 GCF_035582795.1 Mycteria americana
CAGAGTGAGGAAAAATGGACACAATGTCAATGATGGGTTGAATGGATATGCATTTTGGTCATCTACATTCAATGATTCTGCTCTGGTGTGAAAATCTTCCTTGAAGGTAAAGAATTTGTTAGACTTAAATGTTGCCTTCTGCAAAGCTCAGGGCTAATAGCAGATTACAGGTTAAACATACTGTAATTGCAGATCATTTGGCATCAATCTGAGCAGCAGGCAGACTGCGAAATGTTCAGGTGAGAGACAGCTGGCAGGAAATAGATTTGGAAAGGATTTCCACAGCCCCAAAGATCAGAGGGTTTGTAATTTTGTCATCTGGCATTTGAAAGTTTGAAAGAGTCTGAGAGAGTCTTCATTTGGGATTCGAGTGAAAAGTTTGAAATTCCTCTAATAAGTAGCATTAGAAACAAACCTTTTTCTTTTTTTTTCCCCTCTTTTTCCAAGTGGAGCATAAATACTTTTTAATTTTTTTAAACTTAATTCTTTAAAATATGAATTAATAAACACACAAGCACACACTTTTTGGTCTCAAAAGGAGATTTCTAAATGCGTGGTATTCTAAAGAGAATTTTTAGCCAAAGTGGAATATTTCATTTTTTCCAGATGAAAAACACAATACATCCCTGCTCCTAGTAGATCTTCAGACTGCGGGACATGATTCAGTAAAGGATTGAGAGTAGGACTAAGCTTTAATGAGACTTTAATTGAGTGTTAAGTTCTTTTGTGGGTGGAGTTCAGAAGACTACAGTCAGAGCTTGAATTTCTGCTTCAGGATTTTCATGTTCCTGCTATTTCCTGTTACTTGATCTTTGTATGCCCAAACTATGCTGCATACTTTGACTCTTCTGTGCTAAATCTTTTAATTCCGAGTACAAGGATTTAATGGAAATTTAAGTGGAATATAGCCAGAGTGCTCAGCAATTTGACGGATTAAGCCTTTTTCATACAGCTATACTTCTCTTTATTAGAGCACTACCACTTCTTTTCTTTTCTTTCCTTTTCTTTGAATAGTAATGTTCTGGAAGGATGATGCAAAAAATTGAATGATTGTTAGCCAAATTTCTATTCTAACTGATGCTTGCCTCTGAAAAATTTTCTCATAATTTACAAAATGCAGAACATGAGATCTCAATGCTTTTTATTCTTCTGAGTTTCCCAAACCACTTATCTGTGTTTTGACATCAAACAATTCAACCTTTTCTTCCTTCTGAGAGCTACAACCTCAAATGTTTTTAAAGTAATCAAACCAGAAACTTTTGTTTTTCAGTGAATCATTCTTCCGAATCACAGTCCTAGAACCCTGAGCCAAGGTTTATCTGTTCCTTATTTGTCAAATAATGTATCATAAGTCTCAAAAGGAGTTAGCATGACATTGAGGATTGCAAAAGATTGTAAAAATATTGATAAGGGGATGGTAAATCCATGCTTTCCTTTAGACAAATAAACCTAAAGAATTGCACTTACAAAAAGTCTGATAAGCACAACTGTGAGGGACAGGAGCAGACACCTGTGGCTGACTTGGAACGTACCACGTGGCCGAGTATGTGTGTGGCTAAGTAACTCAATGTGCATGTGAGGTACAAATTGTCGTACAGCCCTTCTCCTCACATGCTTAGATAGGATAGCTGTGCAGAAGCTAGCTTCAGTCCATAGGCTGTACAGTGTAATACAGAACTGAATTCAGATTATTTTTGCCAAGGAATTCAAGATGGAGAGCCTTGACATCTTCACCTTGCAATAAGGCCACAGTCACTGCTGTGTCAGTAGATTCACATCACCAACATGAAGATTTGTGGTTGGACACCAGTGGGAATTCTGGTGATCATGGACTTGTACAAGGATATTCAGGATCTCAGCAATGTCAAAATGATAGATGAAAGTATTCAGAGATGTGCGGATACCCAGCATCTTTGCAGATCTAGATACAGAGTGCACACTCTTAAATAAACAAGTGACTGGTCTGACAATTACCAGCTTCATGAAAGCTAACTTGAAATTTTATCATTGACCCTCGTATGTTAAACCGTTGACATTGCCTTTTTTGTAGCTTCTCAGCAGTGAGAACAGTGACGCATGACTCAAAAGGGGTGTTATGGGAGGAGCAGCTATTTTAACACAAGAACCCACATGCAAAATATTCTCACATTTGAAGAGCAGTCGAGGAAGCCAGTTACCAATGACATTAATACACTAATCCATATAATCTGTGGATGGAAGTTATGAGATGAAAACTTTTAAAACAAGAGTAGTTGGAGGAATATGAAAGTTGATTTAAGGTGTTTTAATGAAACTTTCTAAGGGGTAATTTGTTAATTTGTAGTGATAAGGTGACTGATTTTTTTTTGCTATTAGACAAAAACAGCACTATGATTCTTTTTAATAGGTTTTTCGAAACATCTGTTATGATACCAAAACAGGTACTTAATCTTAAATGACACAGTATTTTCCATTTAGAATGCAGTCTGCAAAATGAATACTAATCTCTCAGTAAAGAATATGCCACCTTTACCTTATTTATTGCAGACATATTGGCATTGATCTTATCAGCTATGCTGAATCACTGTGACATAATATGGGACATAACAATTGCTTGTTGTGTAAAGTAATCAAAGCATATTCCTTTGGATTATTTCAACATGTTGAAGTAAATAATAGCTCCAAAAACTATTTTCTCCTGGAGAAACTGGCTGCTCATGGCTTGGACAGGTGTACTCTTCACTGGGTAAAAAACTGGCTGGACGGCCGGGCCCAAAGAGTGGTGGTGAATGGAGTTAAATCCAGTCGGCAGCCGGTCACAAGTGGTGTTCCCCAGGGCTCAGTACTGGGACCAGTTCTGTTTAATATCTTTATCGATAATCTTACACACCCTTATGCATGATGATCAAACTCACCCTCAGTAAGTTTGCAGACGACACCAAGTTGGGTGGGAGTCTTGATCTGCTTGAGGGTAGGAAGACTCTACAGAGGGATCTGGACAGGCTGGATCAATGGCCCGAGGCCAATTGTGTGAGGTTCAACAAGGCTCAGTGCCAGGTCCTGCCCTTGGGTCACAACAACCCCATGCAACGCTACAGGCTTGGGGAAGAGTGGCTGGAAAGTTGCCTGGAGGAAAAGGACCTGGGAGTGTTGGTTGACAGACAGCTGAATATGAGCCAGCAGTGTGCCCAGGTGGCCAAGGAGGCCAATAGCATCCTGGCTTGTATCAGGAATAGCATGGCCAGCAGGACTAGGGAAGTGATCGTCCCCTGTACTCGGCACTGGTGAGGCCACACCTCGAATGCTGTGTTCTCTTTTGGGCCCCTCACTCCCAGAGAGACATTGAGGGGCTGGAGCGTGTCCAGAGAAGGGCAACGGGGCTGGGGAAGGGTCTGGAGCACAAGGCTGATGGGGAGCGGCTGAGGGAACTGGGGTTGTTTAGCCTGGAGAAAAGGAGGCTGAGGGGAGACCTTATCGCTCTCTACAACTACCTGAAAGGAGGTTGTAGCGAGGTGGGTGTTGGTCTCTTCTCCCAAGTAACAAGCAATAGGACGAGAGGAAATGGCCTAAAATTGCAAAAAGGGGAGATTTAGATTGGATATTAAGGAAAATGTCTTCACTGAAAGGTTGTCAAGCATTGGGACAGGCTGCCCAGGGAACTGGTTGAGTCCCCATCCCTGGGGATATTTAATAGCTGTGTAGATGTGGTGCTTAGGGACATGGTTTAGTGGTGGCCTTGGCAGTGTTAGGTTTATGGTTGGACTCGATGATCTTAAGGGTCTTTTCCAACCTAAATGATCCTATGATCTTTGTCTAATGACAGATTGGTGGACATAGAAAACTGCTGTCTTTTATTCATTTGTACAGTTGAGTGGAGACACTTATACAGACTGATTTTTTTTTTTTTTGGTAGTTGTTCTTTCATTCAGTGCATTATAGAGGATTGAAAATTTTCCTGAAGATATAGAGTGCTAGCTGTTATTTATTGGGAGACTATTCAGTTTGTGAAGAAACTCTGTAATAAAAATAAAGATGCTTGAAATGGTTCCACATGGAGTTATTGAAAGTCCAGCGGGACTTAGGAGCTTATGCCCAGCATCAGTAGATTTGAATTTTTGTCCTTACATTAAAAGCAATTTGCAGAGCATAGTGGAGAAACACCTTACCTGAGTACTGAAGTATGGTTAGTTTGAAAGTAAAACTAATAACATACTCCAATTTATTTTATTTTCCACTATTCAGGGAATCTCAATTTTCTACCATCTCACTTATTGAGGAGATGATTGTTCTGAACTAAAATCCTAGCCACCTCTTTGACTGAACTGGAAACCTTTGGCTTTCCAAATACCGTCTCTGACCTCCTGGATCAGAGTCTTTTGAGTCTTCAGCAAATATTTATATGAAGCCTTAATGTACTGTGTTACTGTTTTATCAGAGTATCTCATCCATCTTGTAGGGTGGGAAGCATTAAGTTGCATCCAATACTTTCATCTGATACCCAGTGCTTTAAGAATGAGAAGTTTTACAGCAAATGAGTGAGACCCAGATCTAATTCCTCTTACATTCAGGTTTTATATAAGTGCAATTCCACTGGGTCTGACTCCTTTCTCTGAGCAGTGCAATTGCACGAACTTTAGTACCATTCCTTCTGCTGTACAGCAAAACTGAAAACATCAAGTATACTCAGAGAAAAACCTTCTCTCTTCCCTCCCTTCTCCATTTCATTTTCATTAGCTCATGAAGGCTGATGACCTCTGAGTCAGATGATAGCTAAGCGTGCCTCTTTTCTTCCTAGCATTTACTATTTAGCTTTCTAAAAGCCGTTTGGACCACAGTTCCAAATAAGAACTTTTAGGTTACCCTAAATTTGTTTGTGGAAAATTTCCTGGTGATGTAGTATCCAGCTACCAAAAAAGATCAGGACACTTTAGCTTCCAAGATCTGGAAATTTCCAGTGCATTCAACCCAAGATATTTGCAGAAGCATTTATATGTTAGTGATCCCTTACTGCTGTCTAGTGGATCCTCCAGTGGTGTGTAACTCCTCACTGCCATCTCTCCATTTTCCTTTCCCCAAGCAATAGTGTCTAAAGTTGAAAACAAACCCAAACCAGCAATATCTTTCCCTGCATCAAACCATCCCCTTTGATTTTCAAAACTAATTACTTTCTGTACATTCAGTAGCACCAGGATCTGCATTAAAATTTCATTCTAAGTTAAAATGTCATTCTAAGTAGCATAAGACATTTTATGATTTGAATTGTTTCTAACCTTCCCTAACACGCAGGCCTGTGTCCTGTATAGTCCTTAAATATTTTTTTCTGACTTTATTCAGCAGGTTTACTTTTATTTTTTTATCCATTGGCTTGTGGATAAGCAATGTAGTTTAAACATCTTTAACTAAATAGGGGACAGATTCTGATCAGTGACTGAGGACTATTCAATACAATTTAGCACATTGACACAGAATTGAGAAAATGGCTCTTCCTATCAGTCTGTAGTTGCTATTACAGGAAATAACCACTTCTTAGGAATTCTTTCAGTGATGTGCACATTTATAGAACTGTGTTGCGATCATATTGAAGTTTACTTTTGAGAATCAGACTGTTTGTCAGATCAGGAAAGAAGTGAGATCAGTAACTGTCTATATAACTGGATGAATTTGGTCTGTTTCCCCTGCACCAACTGTGGTTTGAGAGATGAGAAAGGACTGCAATGGTCATGGATAGTTAAAAATTGTAGACATAGAAGCCCTCTAGTCACCCTGTGTGCCAGGAAAGTAGAAGGGGAGTAAGGAGAGAGAAGAAAAACAGATTTTTTTTCAACAAAGAGGATTTCCATGTAGTCTGGTGTTTTAAGGAAAGATGTAGAAGCCAGAAAAGCTTATTTTGGAACTGTGACTTTACTAACCAATTTTCTTGTCTCATTAGGTCCCTCTGTGGATATTGATTATCATGCTAATTTTCTAATCTATAAAAAGAAACTGTGATGTTTGAAAGTCAGTGGGGATTCATGTTTTGATAAGAGAATCTTTGGGCAGATGGGGAGGCAGTCATAGGATGCAGCTGTATAACATTTTGATGGTACCTGTGACCAGCTGATCTGTGATAAGATAAAGTTTTGTATATAGGAGTGGGCCAGGAACCTTATGGAAGGGAGCGTTATGGGTGCTACATACGAGAAACTTGATTTAAAACTCTCAACAGCTCACTGAAAACAGGTATTTTGCCACAGTGTCTGGGACAGGCAGGGGGATTACCCATGTATGTATACTTCAGTTCTCAGCTGCTCCACTACGCGGGAGTAGGAACATGGGGCAGCTTGTATGAGGCACAGAACTGACCTCTCTGATCACCAAAGTTATGAACCCTTAATCTCCTGAATAACATTGAGAAAGTCAAATCTTGACAATCCCACCATATTATTATATGACCAACAGTGCTCTCAATTAAGAAGCTTAAAGATTGGTTGTGTGAAAAAATTATTACTGAAGGATAGGTTGTCTGCAGCCAAGGGCTTGATAACTATGGTCCATGTGTCCTAGTAAGATCCTCAAGACTCCTTCTGTTTGATAAAGAAAGTTGAATGTGACATAATAAATAGTATCTGTGAACTGTCTGAACCACAGCTGTTGTGGCACATAGCACATGAGGAAAAACATACGAGGAATAGGAAGAGGCTACTGAGTTTGTGATTAATCTGGTATTCCAAGAATTGAAATAATCAACACTAGAGCCCACTGAAGTGGGCTGAAGTGTGTGAACACTGTTATCATCAAGTTCAGCACTATGACTCTTCACTACTGGGTCCTCCAACATTACAGTAAATATGAGATTTGTGAAAACTCTCTCAGAGCAGTAACATTTTGCATGTAACAGTGTCAAAGGAGAAGTTACCTTTGCAAGACATCTATGCCTAAAATGTCTTTGGTCTTTATCCCAAAGATTCAAAATTTCATTGAGTGAGCGAATATGAGTGTTTTTAGGGATAAGGAGTCCACACATTTTCATTTTGATCCCAGAACCCCTTTTCAGGGATTCATGGACATAGACTTGCTCATGAAGTAAATACATAAACTGGTTTTGGAGTTTAGGGGATGATTGGATTACAGTGAGATTGTTAGTTTTTTCTGTGATCCTGGATTCTCCCAGGTAAAGCCATGGAATGGAAAAGGTTATAAAATGTGTTCATAAAAGTTTTGCAACACTGTCCTTACTCTCCTTTTGTTGTACTCCCTCCTGAAATACCTAATATGTAAATACTCCTGAAAACATCTCCCTCTCAGAAAGAAAAACTGTGGTGTTTGAAAGTAGTCCTAAAGGACAGGGAGAAATAAGAAATGGCAAAGGAACCTTTCCATATATATGTATATGTTTATATATATATATGTGTGTGTGTGTGTATATTCATCTTGTGCATGACAGTTTTGCTTTGCACAAAGTACTCTTACCGGATTATAAATATATATATATATGTCAGTACATATATATGAATGTATATAGAAAGACCAGAAGTCCTGCACTGTGTTGCATGTGTCTTTGTTATTACAAAGTGACTGGTATATTATATTTATTAAAAATCAATATGCCTTTTACAGATACATCCCCTAGACATTGCTGTCTTAATGTTCTATCTCTGAAGAACGAGACTCTCCCAGTCAGCCAAAATGCAATTTTCTAGCTTGAACTCTTGGACTCAATTTGTTTTTAAAGACAAGTCATCCATAACGGTAATAGATATGGTGGCAGTTTCTTTAAAAGAAAAAAAAAATCTTTTTTGGAGATTTAAGATAAAGAGAAGATTAGAAAAGTGCAGTAGTAGTGCACACAAGCTTATTTTGCTTATTTCATTTCTGAGCAGCTGCATTCATTATAGTTTGATATAGCATGACTAAATGAAGTACCCAGAATATAATCCTGACCCTTGCACAGACTAGATCATTGGTTATAAGAAATAGGTGGATGTGAGTAAAAAAAGAGTCCTGACAAAATCTGTAGAGGTTTTTTTCTCTCACTCAGGCCTGTTTTTAAAGGCATGTATATAGAAAGATCTATGCTCTTCTGCCCTTTCTCTGCTTTGGTCCCTTCTGGTCTGGAAGCCGTGAAAATCCCTTCTGGTCTGGAAGCCACATGGGGTGGGTCTACATACCAGGGAGTTTGCCCTTGTGAGCTACATATCCAGAAGAACTGGGGAGCATCGTGCAGAGAGACCTCCAGTTTCTCACTGGGAGCAGAGTGCTTCTGGGGCACTGTGCCTGTGTTTGTCACAGTGGGGCTTTGACACCGGAGATATACAGCTTGTTTGATCACATATTAGTGCTGCATGAAGGGACCAATGCTGCTTTCAGACCTTGGACATTTTTTCAGTGGGTCCAGTTCAGAACTCATTTTTGGATGAAAGTATAACACCTTCTGTATTGCACCAGTCCATTTAACACAATCTCACAAAATAGCCAGTAGCAGACACCTGAAGACAAGTGTAAGAACAAAGTAAATGTGCAGAGATACTTTCCCAAAACACTCCAATTTCCAGCAGTTTGTGTTTCAAAGACATCTTCTGATGGATTTTTCTTCCCTGAATTTTTCCTATGTTTTTTTTTAATTTATGTAAGTACTCAGCATCCACAATATTTTGGGGCAAAGAGTTTCTCAGCTTACTTGTATATTAAATTTAGACATCTGTATGTTAAATTTAGACACAGCATTAAGCTAAAGCTGTCAGGTTTTGAATGGCATTTGGGTTATCAACTTGAAGCCCAGGCAGACAAGTTATTAGGGTTCAATTATAAAGACAATTCCTTACAGAAGGAATTGCAAGCTCTTAAAATGTGCTAGCTTGATAGGATGACTATCTCTTGCTAATTCTGGGAACAGCTATTCCACATGCAATTGGGTTAGTAGTTCACCTGTCCCAGTCTACCCATCGTCTTCAGTTTGTCATTTGTAAGAAAAAATTTCCTAGCACAACAGGAGTCTGGTTGGCAAATGAGGCTTTTACATACTATCACAAATTGAGTAATAAAAAGCTGGCTGAGTAATCAGTCCCCAGCTTCTGTGCTGAAACTCCCAGTATGTCCTCTGTCACGTTGGAAATTGGATTGCTCGACTTAGACTTAAAGAAGTAGTTGGAAGAAGATAAATTTTAAATATTATTGCCAGTTCTCAAAGGTTTCCCTACTGCTATGTACCAACAGAGCACTCTAACTTTTACGTTTTCTAGTGGACCTCTGCTTATCATGTCATAGTGTTAACTAAGTAGTCTAGAAAGGTGGTAAAGTTATCGTATCTGTGCAAAATTATTGGAGACTGAAGATATAAAAGAACTCAAACAGAAGACACATTGAAGGAAAACAGTTGAGAAAAGATTGCAAATATCAGTCCGCACAACCCTTTGTAAATGTATTTACAACATCATTATGAGTATTTTTATTTGTTTTGCTATTGTAAAGATGGGGAAAATACTGTCTTGGGAGTTTTCAGTGCCAAAAACTGAGACTTATTTAGTTCTTTGTCCTGAATGGAAGTTTCCACTGTCATGAAATAAGAATACAAAGGCAGCAACAAGTCATCTACTGTGTTGACCCAATAAAGAAATACACATTTGGGTCCATGAGTAGCTGACAAAGATAAACACCAACAAAAATTCTCCTTCAAGCTACTGTCTGCTAATAAAATGTACAGCAAAACAAACTTTTGTGCCAGGAGGTTCTTTCCAGTACTCTAAGCATCTACGGTAAATTCCCTACATGCTGTTCAGTTAAGTTCAAATCATCTGAATTATTGAATACGACAGAGAAAACCATCCTCATCTTAAAAAGAGCTGCACACTCCGAAAGGCTGTCAAATTCAGGGAACAGAAATAGTGCCAGATTCTTCTGGTGCCATCCCACTGATGCCAACAGACTTCCATCAGCATATCTGACAGCAGAATTTAACTCTTCAATTTTATGTAAAAGGAGCCTTTATGTATTAAGAAGCCAGGCCATTGCATGCTGAAGTTAAAAATGTCAGTCCTCTAAGAACTGACTGTAGACAAAAGAATAAAATACATATATAAAAGAAAAGCCTGTTCAAGCCTTAAATTTGTTTCAGACATTTAAAAAACATATATGTCATCTAACAAAACACTTGCATTTTAGTAAAAATGTAGGAAATCTCTTAAGGCAAAAATAAAATAAAAAAAAGGATGTAGCTTTCACATACATAGAAAATATGCCAGATATGTGCAGAGTTTAGTGTGTTAGGAAGCCTTCATTGTACTGAGTGATCATGAGTGTAGCTTTATGTGACTGACACTATATTCAGTCACCGACACTATATCCTCAGCTGAGATTAGAGACCTATAACAATAATCGCTAAGTAAACGTTTAGCAGGAGAAACCTTTTCATCCATCCCACCTTGGAGAGTTTGCAGCCTCGATAGACAAGGCAAACAGGACCACACGGGAGATCTGTCTCAGACCAGCTTTACAGTCACCTTCTGACTGCGATCCCGAATCCATTGTAGTAAATTCAAACACACCTAGCGACATTCTTCCCTGGCATTGTCAGGATGTTCCCTGGCATTAATTTGGTCTCTTTAAACTGACATTTTAAAGTAATAATTCCCATGTGGAGTTTGGCATGTAGGAAATTCCAGGGTTCACTCTGAGTAGTCGAGTGCAGCCATCCTGTTTTGAAAGGGAAAGCTATTGCTAGCATAAGCACTGACCACTCTTTTAAGTTGGTTCCTGATGCCTAGGAATGTTTCTGATAAAGTCTAATTGTTTAAATGTTTGCATAAGTGTCTAGTTTCCATTTAATCCATTCCTACATTAAGGACCTAAGGGACATGAATAAAATGCAGAGAGAAGACATCTGGTAGGCAGGACCATCACGGTTCCTTCTTGGGATCTGATCTACAGATATCCCGATTGTTTATCTTTCCAGTCCTTAACATCAAGTACATGATCCATCTTCATATTACATACAAAGTACATAATTTCATGACATCAAGGACTATGTAACCAACAGAGATAAAGGTGAATTAGTTTTTATAAAAAAATAATTGACTGGGGTTCCTAAGCCTGAAATTGTTCATAAACTTAACATTTAGGCAATATCCATCTACTGGTCCCCTGGGTGGAGAGCAGAGAAGAACTGGTCAGGTCAAGCAGTTTTTAACATTATCACCAGAGATCCATGGAAGTCTAGTTTTGATTCCTAGACTCCAGTCAGGAATCCAGTCAGACTACAGCACAATTTAGGCAACATCATTTTCAGTGAAAGAGTGGTAACATTGACATTCTTACTCTTGTCTTTCACTAAGGAAGGTGCCTAGAACAACTGTGTTCCTGATGTAGATATCTAATTGAAATGTATGTGTTGAGCTTTCTTGTCCAAAGTTAACACATAACAAAACTGAAGACAACCTGGAATTGGGCACTTTCTTAATTTTCAATTTTGTGCCATAGATTCAGTTCCTAAAAAATGAAAATATGTGGATCCTGTACTGAAAAACTTCTTTAGGATGCATCTTCCCCACATTATGGATCTTCTATGCTTTCCATGAGAGAAATATCTAAGTATAGTCAATCCCATCTACATGATCAGGGCAAAAGGGAGGCAGATATCATTTTTCACTTAAGTCCACTTGATTTTCATTTTTCCAAGAAAGGGTAGTGTAAGGACTCTCATTGTGCAATGTACGTTCTCTTCTTTTGTTGTTATTGGCAAAAATCCTCAAGCTGGTTGTTCAGAAGGTAATTATCTTTTGCCATGAAGAGTTACTCCCTGTTATCTATTGTAAAATGCCAACTGTATTTGCACTGGTTATAGGAAGAATTTATTATTTTCCTCTTTCAAGGCAGATTGTCTTTTCTTCTTCACTTCGTATAGAATGCAGGAACTGCTAAGCTTACTACAAAAGGAGGTGGTGTTTGAATGACTTTACAGTTAAAGTGACACATTTTCAGCAGCTGTGAATGAATGTAGTCACTGATTACAATACAGGTATATTGAGATATCAGCTAGAGCCATAGACATCCAGAACTATTATTACAGAATCACAGAATCACAGAATCGTACAGGTTGGAAAAGACCTTTAAGATCATCGAGTCCAACCGTAAACCTAACACAAAATTTGATGAAATATTGATGAAATAAAAAAAAAATTGATGAAATTTGATGAAATAAAAAAAATACAAGAATAAAAATAATTTAAAAATTTTCAAGAACAAAGTATAAGCAGGAAAATGTGAACTGAAGAGAGGAAATTACATAAATTCTCCCAAACATATACAATATTATTAAATTTTATGTTTAAACAATAAACAGTTAATCAGATATTATGGACCCCGTGTTTTCTCATAAAACATGAAATTCTGATGTCATTAGACTGAAAATAGCTGACTGACTTCTAAAGAAGTAAGAGAACGCTTCCCTGCCTGGTGCATTCAATAGTACCAGAGATTGAAAGTGTGTTTTGTAAATTACAGCAAATATTTTTCAATGATGTATAAAAAAAACAACCCAAAAGCTGGACATATACTAGATGGAAACTATCATGACTGCTAGCTTTTTATGAAAGATCTGAAAATATGCTAGATCTAAGGGTTACTTTAAGCAAAACCGACGTTTCTTCAATATTTCATTGGGAATTTTATTTTTAATCACACTGTCAAAGAGAATGGAAATCCTGTGTCAAAGTTTTGTCTGATATTTAGGGTGATTAATTCTTTTGGAAAAGAAGCAGTTAGTAATAAATAACTGGCATCCCATGGTCTGATGTAACAATTTAAGGCAAACATAGTTCTCGAACACATCATTCGATTAAGCAAAATTTCTTTCTTTCATATGTGCTTCTTAGATATGGTTGAAATGCAAAATCACCTACTTCCAGAAAATTTCAGCAACTGTTTTAATTCAGAATGAGAACATATTTCCAAAATTTATTGCAAAAATGAAAAATCTGAAAAAGTTATTACTTAGAAATATTACTTAGAAAAGGGTATTACTTAGAAAGTATGTAGTTTGGTTTTGGATCCTATTTCATGCTTTTCACTCTTTTTGTGTGGTATATGACTAATAAAATCTTCTGTTATTAAGCTACACTACAAAATTATCAATAGTGTTATGACCATACTTATTTTTAATCACTGAAAGAACACTATTGTTCTGTTAGGTTGGGTGCAAACCTCTTTAGCAAATCAAAATGTCTCCTTTCTTGCAACAGAACAGTTTTGCTTTTATATCAAGGTTTCCCTGTCTACTCCAATGCCTCTGACGATGTCCTTTGTCTGTCATGTGTCATGCTCCATGTGTTTTTTATTTTCAGATTAGCTTCACCAGCCATTTTTCAAATCTGGGGGCACGTTCTGGAAAACTGGTAGGCAATCTGCATGGAGGAGGAACCTACATAAACAACATAAATTTTGGTTTTGGCAAAGAATCATAGGATAATTTATGATGGAGAGGACCTCAAGAGGTGTCTAATCCAACATCCTACTCAAAGTGGGGTCAGCTCTGAGGGCAGACCAGACTGCTGAGGGCCTTATCCAGTCAGGGCTTGAAAACTTCCAAGGGTGGAGATTGCAAAACCTCCCTGGGCAACCTGCACCTCTACATGATTGTCCACATAGCGAAAAAACTTTTCCTTATATCTAGTCTGAAACTCTCTTGTTTCAGTTTACGCCTGTTATCTTTTATCCACCCACCAGGTACCTCTGTGATGAGTCTGACTAGTGTCTTCTCACGGACTCAGCTGCTATCAGATCCCCCCACAACCTTCTCTTCTCCAGGCTTTAACAAGCCCAGTTTCCTCAGTTTCTCCTCATGAGCCACATGCTTCAGCCCCCCACCATCTTGGTGGCCCTCTGCCACCAAAAATATAAAAATATATTTAAAATGAACACTTCACAGAAATCTCTTCAGAGATCATGTTCATTGTGAATTTTTTTTTCATAGAAGGATGTATCGTTCTACCCACAGATGATGTTGCTGTGAATAATTCAAAGATGAGAACCACTTCCTCTTGTATATGTTTGAATGCATCTCATTTGTGCACTCTAAGATCAAGTCTTACTACATCCCTTTCTAATTTTCCTGAAGATTCCTTCTTCAAGATTGTAAATTCAGTGCACTAAGAGTAAATTTACAAGTATTGCTTTTATAGGGAAAAGTGTTCTCATGTTCACAGCAATGATAGTAATTATGCTCACTTTAGCCTCTGTTACGTTAAATAACCCCCACTTATATTTCATGACCCTGCTATCCTCTAAACTGACTAGTCCCTCCCAAATCAAGGATCGTGTTGAGTATATGTCTACAACCTGAGCATGCCAAAAGTTTCCTAAGCAGACCCCCATGTCCTTTACTGAGCTGAGCATTCTGCCACCCATGGCAAAGAAATGTTTGGGACAGCTCTGAGGATTGCTCATCTGCCCACTCTGTTTTTTTGTAAAATATTAGCAGCAAATATTGCTCTCTATGTGCACCTTGAAACCACAAGAAGTACATGGGAAAACTCGCCCACTGATCCAATGAATCGAATCTTTCATCCTTAGAGCCAATATAATTGAATTGGCTGCTATGGTGGGCTGTTTTAAGTTATTGCCTCAGAATTTATTGGCTTGTCTTCCTGCTAGGGACCTTGAGAGTTAGGCAGGGAATTCTATCAGTTACTCCCTTTAAGGAAGCTGTTGCAGTAGGTAGTCTCAGTTATATTTTAATAATTAATATAATTGTAGTTAAAAGTGTACCTTGGCCTATTGCCATTCCTGAGCAGAAGCTGAAGCAGCAGTCAGGTGGGATGCTCCTCAGAACCCAAAATGATGGTAGATAACTATGTTCAAGCTATTGACTCATATTCCTGATGAATAAAGTCCATTAAATCTAGAAAGTTATTCTTCCCATCCTAAGGTTAGATACCTCAAGATGCAATCTGCTTCTTGCTTCTAGTGCTGATAAAGCATTACCACTGGATGGTGGGTTAGCAAGGAAAAGACCAAAAGAAAAGCCATGGCAAGGCTATTTCAGGGAATTAGTGGCAAGTATACACAATGTAGAGCTGGACTTTGCACAAATAATGGGCCTCTGATTTTGGTACCTCCAAGGGAATCCAGCTACATACTCCTGCTAGCTTTTGAGGACAAATTTTGGTAGTCATAGCTGTGGAACTAACAGGAGCTCAGCACAAGTCAGTACTCGAATGCAATTCGAGGATGGCAAGAGCATTTTGTAACCTCAGCTGCATAATCCACTGCCTACAATATTTTTGGGGATTTAAGCCAGCTAATTTAAAGCTAGCCTGGGCATCCTGCAAACCCCTGTCACACACATAAACACAGGACACAGACTTTTCACAGAAACCACGTGTTCCATCTTTCTTTTGTTGCTGATGGCAAGATTGGAGGAGAAATCCATTCTGCACATCCAGAGCAGGCTGTGACCTTCACTGAGAAGAGAAGTTGTGAGGGAAACAGGGTGTGAAATTGGAGTTACCTGCCGTAATTTTGCAAAATTAAAATGAGATGAGCAGACAGTGTTCCTAGCCAGCTTCTTGCAGATCAAAGATAGGCTGCTCTGTTCCAGCAGCTAACAGGCATGTTGGTAATGAAACAGACTCGCAAGCTGACATCGCTTTCCCTGTGAAACACCATCCTCTTGCAAAGCTTTTGCCTTGATAAAAAAGGATCAGAGGGTCATACTCTTCTCCCTGCTGAAAGTTTATTACACAGGCAGATGCTCAAGCAAAACTTATTAGGGGGATTGTTTCCTCTAGCATCCATCTCCTGCCAAATGTCCATTTTGATGTGTCACCTGAGTTGGCATGTGTTGAAGCCAGGGCTGCCTTTTTTTTTTTTTTTTTTTTTTTGTAAGTACTGTGCAC
This sequence comes from Mycteria americana, assembly GCF_035582795.1. NCBI lineage: Eukaryota > Metazoa > Chordata > Aves > Ciconiiformes > Ciconiidae > Mycteria > Mycteria americana. The sequence goes on from NC_134368.1 coordinate 6,183,346, forward strand.
TGTGCTCTTTTGACTACTTCATAAACTCTCTTTTAAATGCTGATTTTTAATCTCTCTGACTCTTTTGACTTCTGCTACCCTACCCCTTGCTGGCATCCTGACACTCAGAGCTAGTGTGACGTGCAGTGATGTGAAAGCAACAGAAAGGGCAATGCCCCATGCTTTCCAGATTGCTCTTATGGACCCTGCTTAAACCATGTGCATAAAGTACTATACTACCACTTAAATCTTAAAAGGACTAAAAAGCAGAAGTGAAGTTACACCAAATTTTCAATGAAATTGTCCTTGTGAATTTGATTCTATTCTGCCTTAATACATAAGAAGGTAACAGGCAGGCCCAGGGTGGTTTATGGCATTTACTGAGTCATTCTTTGCCCTCCTCGCTAATCTGCTGTAATCTGATTTTGGCCTAGTGCACTGCAGTGAGGAAAGTGAGGACTTTCCTATTCAGAAGTGCTCAACAGTATAGATCAATTATAAATGATGAATTTGTAATGTGTGACAGTACAAATCCATGTGGTGTTAAATCTTTGTCTAGCTAACAGGGTAAATTTATGTGAGTTAGCTGGCTGAGGCTCCTATTGTTCTGCCAACAGTAGGCAGTTAATTCTGTACTAACAGGTTGTAGTGATTTCCAAGTTATCACATGAAGATATATTCCTAAATTAGATATTGTATAGACTTTAATTCTCCCTCTGTTTTACCCAAACATACACACATGTTTTTCATCCATATACCTATAGCCAAAAATGTTACTTCAATATATCATATGGGCATAATCTATAATTAATATGAAAATTGTGGCAAAATTCACACTAGGTAATTTTTTCTTTTGCTGAGAGCAAATAATAAATTCTCATTTCCAGTTTGCTTCTGGTGCAAGATCAGTACAAAGCAGTGATCACAAAGAATCATTAGTAGTTTACGCATAATTATAAATTAGTATCTGTATAGTTATTATTTGATTGCTAGAACAGTCCAGTGGAAGGCTGTCTTGGAGAAACGTATGTGGTTCTACAGCTGGTGGGGCCTTCCACAGCTCATCTGACTTAGGAATTTGTGCATTCACAAAACAGTAGAGGCATTTAACTTGGTTTATTTCCAGCTACAGATAGGAACTGCAAAGTCATCAATGCCATGATGTCATTCAACAAAATTTTTTCCTTGCAGTCTCTTTATTTGCTCTTGAGCAAGCCTGAAAATGCCTTATCTTCACAGTGTTTTTGAATCCTGCTTAAGCCCTGCCTAGACTCCCAGCTGGCTATCCCTCCTCTTATCTCACCTACAGAGCCTGATCCAGGAGGTAGACTTGGAGGATGCCCAACACACAGCATCTTGACCACAACCAGGCTCTGCTTCAGCAGCAGCAGTTACATGAGGAAAATATTGACAAGGGCTCAAAAAATTAGTATTTAGTCTCCTCCTCACCTGTAGGGACAAACCACACATCACAGATGAATGCTGCAACCAATCAGATATGAAAGTATATGGTGAGAGCAATTCTCATCACTTATCTTCTGAGCACTGATGCTCTTCAAGCAATTACAACGCACATCCTTCCTCAGCCAGGCATGTACTCTAACTACTAGACAGAGTCATGATTCTTTTTGCTCCTTCCCTGTAGCCTGATGAATCTTTAATTCTTTCATTAAAACTGGATCAGCTTCGGCAAGAAGACTTGTCACAGCTTTCCATTTTGGTGTCTAAATTTATTGCCATTAATCTATTGCTAGCAGCTTTTAACTGCTTTTAGCTTGCTTCCTTAAAGAAATTTTGCTGACATGATTGTGTTGGCTGTTTATTTGCCAGTCTGTCCTTAGATACTAATGGCTGGATCTGTTGACCAATTTCAGCAAGCTTGAAAGAATGATAGAAATTTTGTAGATAATTAAGTACTGACAAGCATTATAAAGATGGGCAGGTGGATAGAGAGAACAAGATTAATTAATTTGGTCAAAGGAAGAGGAGGCAGAACTCAAGCGTTAGCCTTTCTGCTTAGCAGTAGTGGGATTGCTTCACGTCGCAGCCAGGCTACAGCTATCCCTTTGCTGCCTCCTCCGCAATGATATGTCACTTGGTGGCGGGGAGAGTAACACAGTGAATTTCAAATTCCAGCAGTTCAGGAAAAGAGGGTCTGTTTCTTCTGATGAAAGAAAGACTTTTCCTTCAGAATTGCATGCCACAGGAAGTTAAATGAGATCTTCTTAGTTCTTGTCTGTCTGCTACTTATGTCCTGTTCTTACAATGTTTATAAAGTCATGACAATTTAACTTTTTAAAATCATTGGTAACAATGGTGATTCAGTAAATGTTATTATAGCTATGACCTGTTAAGGGGAAAGAAAAAACCCAGCTGGATTCTCAGATCTTGGTTTATCAGTACTTTCCCACTCCTTGGAAAAATCAAAAAATTATTAGAAAGGATATGGAAGACTTGGAAACATTACGTATTTATGATAGGAAGCACCCTAAGCAATATTTTGAAGAAAATAATAAAATATTCAAGGTTCACACTTGATCCCTGGGATAGAACTGAAGAGGAAGGAAGGTAAACATTGTTTTGATAGAGAAATGAAATGCTATAGTGGGGGCAATATTAAACTTCCTTCAGTTGAACTGTGTTGAGGTACCTCACTGAGATTTTTTTTCTCTTGGTAGCATCGTCATATGTGATGAGCACTGAGTACTTTAGGAGATCTTTCCAGGATGGGAAAAAAGTGCTCAAATACCTGATCTTGGGAGGAAATGTTGATTATATCCGACCAAATTTTGGTCATGTTTTCCCAAATTTCTTGAAATGTGCAATGATTTAATTTTCTCTTCTCTGTTTGTATCTCACCTAAGGAGCTGGGATTTGACATCTCATTTTCTCCCATACCAATGGTCAACCCATTAGATTCTTCATTTCCATTAATTTAATTTTCCTTTACTCCTCCAGGTATGCTACATGGTGGATTTTACCCAGTTTCATTTACCAAGTGCCATAGCTATCTTGCCTTTCTGATTCTTAAATTATCCTAACTACATCTGCACCCTGCTCCAAAAATAATTTCATTTAATCATAGACCAAATTTGGAGTAAGAAGACCAATCAGTTATTTCAAATGTGAGTTTATTTATAACTTGTTGGTTTAGTCACTTGGAAAGGTGGATGAAGCCTGGTCTGTCTCTCTCCACTCTCTGGCTCTCAGTGATGCTGTGCTGTTTGTTAATGCACTGACTCTAATAGGTATGTAGTATAATTGGTCTAGTTTAAAATGCGATAACCTAGATCATGAAAGCAAACTACTCTATTGCTTCAAATCAAAATTCACTTTTAGTGAATGTAAAAGGCTGTTTGAGATACTCAGTAGTTTAAGCAAGGAATAAATACAGCTGAGGAAGATCAGAATTCTCCTTGAAGAGTAAGTTCCTACAACTATCCTCTGCATTCACTGATTTTTATAAAATATAGAATCCACACTCACTGTAACCTTGTCATTTAGTAACATGAAAATTAACTTTGCCTTTATTTGGGAAGTAAAAAATACCCCACTATGAATATTTCATCCCAGTAAGAGTCTTCATTTTGAAACTAAAAGGAAGTAACAGTTTTTGACATTTGTCATGAACTTTGTCTCTTACATTTCCATAGTAATGATGTCCACAGTGAGCCATAATCTCTGCAGATGATTTCATCCATATTATCTCAACTCAGAGAATTCAACAGAAAACAAAATCAAAATCTTTGAAGAGATCAGGAAGTAATCTTGAAGTGAACTTGTTTAACACAATACATGCTAAAATTTTCAGCTGCTGAAAGACAATTTAATTCCCAGATAAACCAGAAGCTTTGCTATTCTTTACAATTCAGGATAGATTCTGATCCCTTCTCATGCTGGCCTGACTATTCAGAACAGTATGTGAGTTCACTTTCTTCCTTAGAGGAATATAATAGCATTCAGCATGAGGGTATTTTCCTAACATTCCAAAATCTGGTGGATATCAAATAAAAGAAGGCAATACACTACAGTAAATGAAAGAACTGGTAACTACATTTTGAAAAGAGTAAAACTGAGTCTATGCAATCAAATAGAATATATCAATATGAAAAAAAAGTAGGTGTTTCTTACACCAACTCTTCTGTGTAAGTAAGAAAAGAGATGAATAGGCTTATTCTGTTAGCTTACTGATAGAGGACTGGATTTTAGCCTTTTTCTGTTTTTTGAAACACTCGTTCAAACTTCATTATCCGCCCAAGTAATTCTTATATCTTCAATTAGGTTTTTTACTGGATTTTCTGGGACTTCCACCAGCTGGGAACGATGTTTAGCTAGGACGTAACATAGTTTCTTTTTTACCCATCCCAAGGAGACTATTAAAGTGTAGTTATGCATATAAAAGAAGAGGTAGGGAAGTGTGAATGCCCTGCTGGAAGGGAAATCCATCCATCTATACCAGGAGAAAACATACAGGAATAAAAACATTTATTGGGAAAGAAATAGGCCAATGTCCTTTTCTGAGCAAAATTTTTTCAAAGATCTTTGGACACCAGAGCTGGAAAATGACAGTGAGTTGGGAATGTACAATTTGTATAATGACAAAGAAGAAAGGAAACTGAGAAAAGCAAAATCAAAGTTCCATCACTTCCCATTTTTTTAAGTTGTTGAAGGAAGCCTAGTTCATTGTGGATATAAAATAACTAAATAAATGCATGATGTATTAAATTTGTTTTATTTTGTAAAAGAGGGAGACAAGCAGTAGGGGCAGACCAGGAAGGCTCAAAGCCTTCTCTGGGAGTACTGAGGGCAGCTGCTATAGAAGTAACGCTGCCTGCTATGCCTCCTGGCTCCCTTTGATTCTTTGGGAACTTCACATCAGCTACTGCTCCTGTCACTTAATGATAAGCCTATCGTTATTAGCTTATCTCTTTGGGGGAGGAAGAAACTCTCGCACATATTTCTTTTTCAGAACCAGTGGTTACAGATGTAACTCCAGAGTGTGAACCAGCAAGGGGGCAATTATGCCAGGTGGAAGAGGGATGCTGAGCCATGGAATGAGATGGTAATTGCAATTTCATAGAGCAAATTGGTTATGAGAGGGTAATTAAGGGAAGAAGCAAAGGAAAGTGTATCATGGAATCCGAGGAAGCAGAAAGAAAAAAAAAAACTTTTCTTTTTTTCCTGTACAACCAGCTAGACCATGCTATAGGTGTTATTCTTGCATTAAGTCTTTGAAAATTAAGAAAAGATCCAAAAGAGCATCCCAGAAAGGTACGTTAGAGAAAAGTAACACTCAGAAATATTAGCAAGGCTATGGATATGTAGGTCTGACTTCTATATTAGACTAATAAGTTAAATTACCAATTGGGTAAATTGTTAAAATGCATTTAAAGGAATAGAAGTAATAGTAATGTGTTTAACTATGATACGGTGGAAAAGAGTTAAAAAAGATTTTGTAGAAATAAGTTATTTCTCACACCTCCATCAGTATTCAACCAGTATTCAAAAAAAAACCCCAAAAAACCAAAACACCCCCCCCCCCCAAATAAACATACAAACAACATTCAAAACAAAAGCTGTTGTGGTTTCTATAGTACAGCTGGAATTAAAAAAAAAACCAACACAAAAACCAAACCAAACCAAACCAAACCAAACAAACCTGCTTCCTTGAGGGTACAAAAAAAAAAAGGTGTCAGGAATAAGAGAGAAAGAATAATAACTGTTCCAAGATTTGAGAAAAAAAGCTCAGTTTACACACTTATCACCAAAAGAATCTGTGCAAGACTTGCATTGTTTGAAATATTCATAAGTGATCCACAAAAGGGAACAACTAGCGAAGTGTCAAAATTTGCAGATGACGGAGAATGATTCAGGACATTCCAAACTAAAATACATCGTGAAAAGTTGCAGAAGGTTTTCATGATGCTGAGTGACAAGGAGATACAATCACAGATGGAAGACAATTCTTGTTACATGCAAAGCAATACACACGGGAGAGAAATTCTCACTGTACGTAAATAGAGGCAACCTCTAAATTAGCTTTTGCCAGTCTGGAAAGGGATCTAAGAGTCACTGTTCCTAGTCTCTTCAGAAATTCCGCTCAGCAATAATTTGTCATAAAGGCAAATAAAGCATTGCTGTTAAAAACAGTAGAGAATAAAACACAAAAAACATTAAACCAAAGTAAAAAAAAATACTGTGCCTGTATCTTTGTGCCTGTATAGAGATTCTTTTCTCCACCTGAAAAAGGAGATATAATGAAAAAAAGACAGGTAAGAGAAAAGTCATGAAGAGTCTTCTCTATAAAGGACCAGCACGTAGTTTAGGACTTTTCAGGTGACAAAAGTGAGGGAGAGTATGACAGAGGCATGCAAAATCACGAGCTGCATGGAGAAAGAGAATGAGGAATGGTCAGGAGAAAGTTCTTGCATTACTCACTCTAGGAAACAGAAAAACAAATAATGTGGTCTGAAACTAACAAAATGAAGCACTTTTTCATCCAGTATACGATTACACTGTGGAATTCAATGCCACAGGATTTTCAGAAGGTCAGACGCATAAATGGGTTCAAAAGCAGACATATTTGCGGAAGAAAGTTCCCTTGGCAGCTATTAAACACAATGCTATAAATACATCCTGCAGCACAGATTACAGCAGATGAGAGAAAGTGGGAAGGCTTGAGGGACGTACCACTCTGAACACTACTTTGGTGTTTGAGCAGGTATTTTATGTATCAGCTTAGGACCACAAACCTAACCACATAACCATTTGCAAAACTTTCAGCTCTTTCACCACTTGTAAATTTGACTTAGACGCTGGTGTCACAGAATTTCTGAAATACTGGCCTGTGGCTTTAAAGTAACTGTCCTCTGCACAATTACTCATGGTTTGTTTATTTACTTATTTAAGGTGTGTGAAAACAGCCTTTAATTGGCAAAGGGACGAGACAGATGCTTTTCAAATCCATTAAACTCCATGCACCAAATTCTGTTTCTCAACATGGTGCCAATGTCCTGAAACTGAAAGTAAACCATTTTGCAGTAAGTTATTCTCTTTCTATTTCAATTGACTGATTAGATGTGCTAAACACTAAAAAGCTCTCCTGGCAAAAGGTGTATTCTGGTTTCACTATCTGCTGCTATGTAATTTATCTATCCAAATACCTACTTATAGGTTTTATTTCATGTATATCTGAAAAGCTTTAAAAATTATAGTAGTGAGTATTGCTGCTTTCCCTGGACTACCCTTTCTGACTGCTTGGGTAGACATTAATCCTGTATTTCATGGCAGGCAGATTGAAGGTAAGTTCACAAAAGAAATTCTCCATGTATTTTGCAATATAAAAATGCAATGCCTAGTGCCTTGTATCCATCATAAGTACTTGTAAACTGTGATTTAATACCCTCTTAACTGCCTTTCACTAGTCTAAACATGTTCAGCTCTTGAATCCCTTCCTTGTAAGAGTTCTCCTATTTGGAGGAAGCTGGGACATCATTTAGATAAACAGCCAAATGCTCACAATGTTCTCTCAGCAAACTTTCTATAAGTCTTGGGAAAGTTGCCAGATTCCAATTTAATGTAAAGGGCACCAGACTGAGCTGAGGGGGGGTAGAGAAGGGAATTAAAAAGACTAATTCAGCTGCAACCACAAATGTAGGTCTGACCCAGGATTTAACTTTGGCAAGGGCCTCCAAATAGACTTTCCTTAAACAGGCTAAGGAAGAATGGTTTATTTTAACACATCCGAGTGATAAAATATCTAAAAACACTGGGGTTAGTTATTATATTTACCAGGCACAGAGAAACACTGATTTAGTAGATGTGGCACATAATGTTTTGTATGTGATACGCTATAGTCACACACTTTAGTACTTTCTACACTGCAGTCAATTTAGCATACAACAAATGTTCCCTATTAACTCTCATTTCTGTTCTTCCCCCTCATTCCCACCCCCTGCTGTTCCAGGAATAAATGTTCTGTTACTTCTTTAGAAAACTAAAGCAGATTTCTCCTTTTTTTGTGTGGGGTGGTTGGTTTTTTTTTTTGGCTAGTGTAAGCAGGAATGCTGCAAAATATTATATTAATCCTAAATCTGCTTTCTTGGTATTTAAATTTGCAGCAAATCAACCCTTCCCTTCAGACTACCTCATAAAGGCTTAAAGACATACACAGCTGGCTATATACAACCAGAAACTCCGTGTTTTCTAACAGCAAAGGTCTTGGCTAACCTCTTTTTCAACTTCATTCCAAAGTGCCTATTAATTTAGATGATTCAGAACTGTAGCTTTCCATTCTCCTTGGAAATACTATAACTGTTTTCCAAATTGTAGCCAAACTGCTTTCATCATTAGCTATGGTTCTTGTCACCAGCACTAGGAACTGGCGTTCCAAGAAAGCAATCCCAGATACCACTGAAATGAATGGGTCTGATCCTGTTCTAAGTAAAGGCAAGGGGAATTTGGTTCCAACACAGCAAATCAGAGGTGCTCAGAAGATCAGGAGTATTGAGTTTTGGCCTCTAATTTGGTGTGACCTTCTCTCACTTCTTTCAGCTGTTCTATAAATTGAATCTCGGCTGGTAATTACTGAATGGCTCAGTCCTTTTATATTCATTTTTCTCTCTCTCCCATTTCACAAATGGAATCGATTGTTGCCAAATGCTGCAGAGCTGTTTGGAGTAAGAGTCTTGGCATTAACAATCCTGGCAGTCCTATTAGATTTGTTTAGTTTCCCTTCTAATCTCTGTACTCAATCCCATCTTCACAATTTGCCAATCTGGAAAGCTTTAAAAAACTCAAACAAAAAAATACCCAACACTGGAATGGTTTAATTTCCTCAACTTCATATACAGTTTTTCATTCTGACCCATTCACTCATTTTGTTTTTTTTTCCTATATGGTTAAACTACCTGTGTTGCCTATGCTCCACCTTCTCTGTGCATCTTTCATGTGTCACCAAGCACACACTGTGTGAGGCAGCAGGGAGGCTTTGGCATACCGTCCCTCTTTGCTGTGCCTGCAAATCTGTCCCAGGATAGGAAGACCATGTGAAATTAATGGATCCAGGTGAGACTTTACCTCCTCCGACACCTTACTTGAAAAAGACCTGGCACTGAGATGAAAGCACTGGCATCTATCAGGGTCTGATGTTCCCCAGTGGAACTACTGCAGGGGAAAACTGTGAGGATGAAAGACCTGACTGGACAAATCACAATGCCTGCAGACTTCGCTGCACAACCTGGATAATGTTTGAAATTTTTCCTTCTTACAGAGGTGTCATATGTTTTAATTGTGTCAAAAGCACAATTTGATTATTGCTTTATTAAACTATCTATTTTGAATAGGCTTTACTGGGTGGTTTATCATAGAATGGTTTGGGTTGGAAGGGACTTTAAAGATCATCTAGTTTCATTATGTAAATGTGCATAATTTCTCTCCAGAAAGAAATGAAAACAACAAAAATCAAAACAAAACAAAAGTAAGGATTTTGCATTAAAACATTAGAAAATTTGGGGCTAATTCTGAGAGATTTTGAAATGGCTGTTTCTGTTTATCTGCGTGCGTATTCAACTCTGTGGAAATCTGTGCAAGATCTCTGCCAATCTAGGATTTAGCAAGGTTAACCTCCTTTCAGGTCAACGTTATTTGAGACTGACAGCTCCTTTTTATCTCTCAAAGTTATTACTGCCTGTTAACAGAAGTTTTCTCAAACAGAAAATAACCACTTATTTTACTCCTGATTCAGGAAAAGTTAACTTTATACATTCATTCAAGATCCACTGGGATCTAATCACATTCCTAAAAGCTATTCTGAGTAGAAAACCTGAGTCGTGGCCTTCATAAACATTTCATAAAATAAATGTAGTTCCTAATCTGTTCAATAACATGCCAAAGGAAATAGCAGCACTGAAATCTCAAATAATGCCATTTTGCAGTTAAACATTAAAACAAGGCAAATAAATATCATGCGTAGAGTTTATTTCAATTGCATCCCCTTTTCTCAACACTAATAATTCACACCTGATTTGGATTTTAATAAAATGTATTTGTAAGTGTTGGAGTAATTTTCTGAGCATATTTCTGAGCTAAAGGCTATTAAATTCTTTCTGGTTCTTCTGCTGACAAGCTCTTTGGATTTGACTATTTTTCATTTAGCTTGTCCAGCTAGGAACAGCCATGGTTAGAGCAAGCTGATATTCCACTGTTACAGAGAGTAGTCATGATTCAGGAGACATTTCAGTAACTACTGGAAAGCAGACCTATGTATGTTGAAGAACCAGAAATCCAAGGGATCCAAAGCAGTAAAGCAAGCAAGGTAGGGGGATCTAGGCATTATTTGGTCTTTCTGATCTGTGCATACCTCACTTTATCAAGTTAACGTACAGAATATATCTTGTGTCTGTGACAATTCCCTCACCCATTTCAACTCAGGTTCCTTCCAGGCTCAGCTGCTATTGCTTCATATTAACTCCACTTTTTTTTCTCTTTTTTTTTTTTTCTTTTCTTTTTTTTCCCCCTCGAGGGGGTAGCAACCTCGACGGTAGGTAGAGCGGATAGAACTTGGCTGAGCTCATCTCCATTTTGGATATCTTGCTTATACGGGAATTTTTTATGAGTACAGATATTATATTATATTATATTGTATTATATTATATTATATTATATTATATTATATTATATGAACGGTGAGCTCTCGTGTTGGGGAAAGTTTGATTTCTGGTATAATTTCAATGGTTGTCTTTGGTCCTTCATGACCTCAAGCACATCGTATGTCTTTAACTCAGTCTTGTGGCTGTTTCATGCATTTATAACATTTTCTCATACTGCAGTAGTTGCCTTAATCCTATTCTGTCAGCTGTCTGAATGCTGATAGACAGTAGTTTGAAATATAAAGAAGAAAATAAGATAAAAAAGCAGTTTACAGGTTATTAACTTTCTACACAATTAACCTGCAAAAGCTTCTAGACATTTGTAACACTCCTCTTCAGCAACTATAATTAAATAATGCTCAATGTAGATTGATTTCTTTCATTACTTGAACAGTCTAGCACTGGAGTATGATGCTTCCGTTAAATAACACTGAACTTCAGCTTTTACTAATGATTACAGCTGTTGTGCTTTTTTTTTTTTTAAAAAAGAAATAGTTTAAGAAAGACAGTTTTGATGGGTGATGTATGAAAACTAAGTAATTTCTGTATTGAAATAAATATTTTTAAATATTCACACAAAATTCAGGTCCACATGAAAAGACCTAGGTCTGACTGTCTTCCCATGTTTCCTTATCTTAAACAGTGATTTGCTGTTCTGTTACTAAGTGATACTGGGCTGAACTTCATGTAAGTGTTGGGTGAAATGAGTCCTCAGTTCTGCAATGATTTCTATTGATTCCTGTAACCAGCTGAGGAAGCTAATAAATATGTAAAGGTGATTAGATTAAAAATGGCATTGAGAAGCAGTAAAATCTAGAGTTATATGCATAATTTCACACCCAATGCAAGATTGTCAAATTTTATCAGCTAGCCTTGTGTAAAATGAAAATAGCATCTTTTGACAAGTCAAGCAGCATACATAGGCTAAGAGGGCAATTTGTCCATTCTGTTGTGTAAATACATTTGGGAAGCAAAATTATGGGGAAAAAATACTTTAGGGAACTTTATATAAAGCTTAAATCCAGGGTAGGGTTCACCTCTGTTATTGTTGTTTAAAAGTTAGATATATGAGTCCATGCTAGGAATTGGGTTCCCCCAGTGAATGGTCCATTGCAAACTAACATAGATCTTTTACATAGACTGGATGAATTTCCCTCTGAGGGTTCCTTCTATTTTTTCCAACGGTTATAATGGAAACATAGGCTAACTAGCTCAGATTTACTCATCTAACTTTTAGATGACTCCAGGTTAGATTAATTTCTTCCTTCACTCTTTAAAATCTGTTTCTGTGTAACTCAGAGTAATTATAACTGTCTTTGGACTCTGACCAGGAAAGTATTTATTGACAGAGAAAGAGAAAAACAATGCCACACCATTTCTTGCTTTACTTGCTTTCTTGATGTGCGTTTCTGCCCCCCAGTTTATGGAAGCTTCTGTAATATCATACTTCCAAAAGTGCGCTAAAGGCTGCTAAGGGATTGGCTGCTGTGTTAAGGGAAATACCCCAGTTTGTATCCTTCCATCCTAGGCTGTTTCATGGACCACATCACCATGATTTCTGTCTGCCCCAGAATCCTGATTTTACTCGTCCTCTCAACATTCCGGTGAGGAGAGAAATATCTGTTATTGCTGAAGATAACAGGAACTGATTTTAGGAACAGAAACACGGAGCCCAAAAGGGCATAGTCTGTTCCAAATCACTAAGTATTTCCCATTTTATGCAGGTGGCCTGTACTGTGCACGAACCATGGTTATAAGGTACCAGCTTAGACTTTCCCTAGAATGAATTTAAACTGTACGTGAGTAAAGAGGTGTCTCAAATTGTCGCCAGCTCTGGGACAGTAGACTGTAACCTGCACGCAGCCCTCATCTACAGAAGCAGCAGGGCCAGGGCTACAGCTTCTCATTCGCTTCACGGGTCAGGGGAAGGTGCTTTACTGCATGCAAGATCTTCTCCCAGAATGAATGACTTTAAACTCTTTACTTGCGAAGTAAAGGAGCAGCAAGTTGTTTCTAAGACTTGGTAGCTGTTTGGATGCTCATGTTAGCCAGCTGTTTTAACCAAAATGCTAATGTTTTCTGCTGGAAAGGACCAGTATCACTCCATTTAGTGGAGTACAGAAACTCTCTAATACAGAGTGTTCTTTGGCTCAAGAAAGATCAAAATACTCTTAAAACCGCCATGTGTTCACCTTGTGCAACACTGAATCCCTAACAATCCTAAAATTACTTGCTGTTCATGCATTTATTGGAGTCCTGTCTGTGATCCTCTGTTAATAAAGACAGTCTGACATACAGCCCAGCAATCATGTATACATTTTGGCTCTTATTAAAGGTTAATGTTTCATTAATTTTTACATTTTTTATTCGGATACACAGAGGGATTAAAACACGAATGGGTGCTTTTTAAATGCAGGTTTTTTTACCTACATGTATTTCAATCAGAGATGGAAGGAAAAATATCATAGAGATTGAGAACAATTAAAAACAAGGAGAACCATTTTCTCTTGACCATACATTAAGCAAGAATAAAGTAGAGGCCTTGCTTTACTTTCTATGAAGTACAAAATATATGTTCAAGTGTATTAAAAAAAGTGGCTATTTAACAAGGAGAAAAAAGCAAGTAAAAAGCTATGTTCAAGAAGAAAAACTTGTTGAAGTATGAAAGGGCAATTTGCCAAAAGAATTATGCTTCTGAAGGAAGCAGTACATGCCAATTTTCAGTCCAAAGCAAAATGTCTGTAGCTGAGGTCTTAACTTCTGGAACAAAGGGACTGTATGCTACATAATGCTTGTAAAACAAGCACGTAATCTCTGCACATGCCTGTGTTAGAAATGAACAGAGCATTCCCATTTTATAAATGAGTAATAGTGAGTCCTAAAAATTTTTAATTAGTTTGTTCAGTTCCACTACAAGGAGACCAGAAAAGAAACAAAGACGGCTTTGTAATAAGACCCTGTAAACTAAAAAAAAACCAAACCCCAAACAAATGCTGTCTACATTCTGCAGCAGAGTAAACCTGAAATTATGTCATCCCTAGACCTGCCTCCTGCATAGGTACCAAACTTTCATACATGTGCTTGGATGCAGCATGATTGCCTCTTTCAGAGCATGTGGGAACCAGACTTGATCCCGCTTGCCAACACAGTGTCCTGCCAGGCACAGGGACCTGAGACAGACACTAGGCAGTAAATGCCATTTTGCAACCTCTCTCAGACTGCTGTCTTCAAAGGGGATAGACATTGTTAATGGCTTGCTGTAGCAGACTTACTTCTATGGTCTAGGCAACAACCAACATAAATAAACCCATACTGTCATGTACAGAGCAGAAGATAATAAAGAAAGTAGTGTGAGTACAAGTTGCCTAGTTATTACAGTAGTTTGAGTAGTCGTGCAGTCTCTCTTCTTCCACAAGGTCACTGAAATACTTGTAACCTCAGAAAGCTTTAGAGCAAATCCTAATTGTTTAATAAAGGTAGTGATGGAGCATAGTATATTGCCCAGGAGTTCTTGCTGCACACTATTCCTGCTCCAGGCAGAAATAGGGGTAGGTACTCCCTGTACGGTATAATGCTGACTCACAGCATATCCCTCCATATATGTCCACATTTCAGGCCCTGAATCTCCTTCAAAGTGACTATGTTGTTCCCATATTACCTAGCTATTGTCACAACCTTGGCAATACAAGTGTTTCCATGTCCCTTTGCGAAGACCTGTGCAGTCTTTCATGTGTTAGTGTCATAGAAGACACGTTAACTCTATGACCTATGAGATACTGCATAACAACCTAGCCCAGTCCAGCCCTTATTAACAGTACTAAAATTATTAATTGGCCTTACAGTGATCTTATACTGAGAAAGAAGTGGGACAGGCACCAGTCCATGTTGAGGGCTCTATAGAACCTTTGCAATGACAAGCTGGGCCAGCTCTGTGTCTCCTATGAGTGCAATGGTTGGATACTCATGTTGGCATTCTGACTTCTTCACGTGGGATTTCAAGTGAACTCTTCTAAGCATTCACCATTTGGTTGAAACCCTCAGTTGTTCATGATGATCGCTAACAACTATAAACCAAGTATCTCCCACTGGCTGTAAAGGGCAATCAGCAATTATGTGGTGGTGGAAGTGTATGATCCTTGAGATGGGGTGTATTTATCTGTGAATTGCTGGTTCAGAGGTACGTGGTCACATTCCTGATCCTGTATGACAATCTGATCTTACCTCTGCAGCAACAGCTTGGTATCCACTTGGTATCCAACTTTGCGAGTATCCACTACTGTCAAGTAATTTCCAGACACTGAGAACCTGATCAGCCCAGACTCCTACCCACTGTTGATACACTAATTTCATAAAAACAAGTCTCCTGTTATGGAGATCACTGTGGATGCTAGCTACACCATCACAAAGAGTGTTCATGTATCTACTTTAACTGTGGGTTTGGTGTGTACTTTCTTCCTCTCTGGTCCTTCATGCTGCCTGAAAAGAAATCAGTGAAGTCCTTAAATCCTGCAGATGGGGTGTTTAAGTGGCAGGTCTGGTATGGCATGCTGTCAACATTGGGATGTAGTCTGAGGCTGTGAGAATTTAAAATGAGTCACTTGGTTCCCTAGATCATCTCTTGGAGAATTTGAGATAATCCAGAATTATCCACATTAGATTCAAGAGAATGTGCCAAACTGGAAGGTATATACACTGGGTCATTTTGAATCCCTACCCTGAGGTTTAGAGGACCCCTGAATACATCCTCAGCTCTGAGATTTGCTGAGTAAACAGTGTGGGCACAAACCTTGCAGTTGGTGTGAAAAGAACAACCCAGCAACCTGAAATATTTCTCTGTTGCCAATTTTGAAAGAATGTTCTTTTTTCCAAATGCAGTGGTTTCACATTTTTCTTTGGTGGAAAACTTAAGGGCTATTTTTATACTTCTGAAGAAAACAGCTTAGAGTTAACTGCCAATTCAAGTCCTTCAGGGCATTCGTTTTGCCGGCAGCAGTTTAATAGCAGCAGTTGGCTTATCTTCTCTTCACCTCCACAGTGTATGCTGTTATTGCCAGTCCACAGATAAACTCAGCTTTGTCTCGGGAGGCTAGAAACTGCACGTGAGATGTGGATAAAAGGAAAAGAAAACTCTTTTTGAGAGCTATATGTGATTAATCACTGGCTGATATTCCCTCCACTTCTTTATAGGTTTATTGCATAAGACTCCTGACTAATCCCCCTGAAGGGCTGTAATTTGTAACAAAGTTGAAGTGCACAATATTATTTTAAAACAAAACAGCGTAGCATAAAGGAACACAAGCCAGTAAATACACACAGGGCAGATCCTGTGGAAGTAACTAGATAAAAATTCAATTTGATGAGGTTAATTATACTCGGAAGGGCTTTTCCTGCCTTAAAGAAAATCTGTTTCAGTTCCCTGTAGATATGGATAATACTTAATGGAGACCTATGGGTAATGGAATATAGTTACTTCGTGGCTGTCTATGCTTCTCAGTGGCCTAGTCATAGGTGTGGAAAAGTCCTAAAATAAAACAAAATTCAAAATTCTCTACTTCTAAGGCATAAGTACTTTCCAGTGCCTACCTCTCACTTTTCAATAGAAGAAGAAAATATCAATCTATCAAAACTATGGCACTGTATTCATGACATGAATGGCTGGCTCACTACAAAGCAACTGCATAACTCATGACAGATCAGAGAAAAGTTTTCCACCATTTTAAAGTACATTTGTTACCTATAAATTTCTTGTCAAGAAAAAATTCTTGATCACCTGCCTGAGGGAAATCCAGGAATCTATTAAGTTTTGGTTTGACAAACTTTTAACTCTGTAAAAGTAGTTGCTCTCTAGATGTCACACCCCTAGGAGGTAACATGCCTTGCTATAACTAGCATGTGTCTCAACATCGGCTAAGAGCAGGTTTAAGTATCCTTGGTTGTTTGTACATGACAGGCATTCAAAGGAATATAGTTTGTGAAAATAGTTCAGCCACTTTTGTGAGTTCAGTTAGTCTAAAGATTTGCCCTGGACCATTGCCATACCTCTGCAGACATTCATAATAAGCTTTGGAAACTCTAATTGTGATCTCTGTCCTTACAAAAGGATTAGTTTCTTTGGGGGTATGGTATTTTAAAGCAAGCTTATTAAGAAAACTACACCCGATATCACCTATGAATTGGGTTTTGCTGCTCATTGTTGCACAGCTTCATAGTAATCTGATGCTGAACAAGAAATGAAACAACCCAGACATGCCCTCTATTTTATTATTATTGTTTTTCAAAGAATTCTGAATAAACAAGAATCTTTTTCATTCTCCATTCCCAATCTGTGTAATGTCTTCTTTCAAATGAAACCTCACACCATTGTACTGGCATTTCTGAAAGGTGAAACTGGATTTTTTAGCATGGTTATTCTCTTTGCAGACATTACAGCTATTGGCCACATCCTTTCCAGAACTAATAGTCATAAAAAAAAGTTTTCTCCCATCTAGCGCAAGTCATGCATGCCTACATGCACATAGTGCACAAGTCCGTTCATAGCTTCTGCCTTTACTAGTAATTGAAACGATAATATAGCATAAAACTCAATCTAAACAGGTTTTCTTTTTCCCACTTGACATAGGCTTTTGAATTTTCTTGTAAAACATTTTACCTTACAACATGCATACAGAAGAATGGATCAGTGATTCAAGCTTCTTGTTGACACAGAAGACAACAATTCATAGACTTAAAACTATACAGAGTTTTGGAGGTTTTTTTTCCAGGCCTCACCATCCCTGATAGAAGGGTATTTGAGATACCTTCTAATCTCACTTAATCTCTGTTTTAAATCTCTTCATGGACATTTCTTGGGTCCACTCTACTGATCTGCTTTAATAGTTCCCCTTTCTTCAACATTTACTAGCAACAACTATATTCTTTCTCAATCTTTATTTTAAAAGTATAAATCTAAATGAAGTCTTTGTGTCCTGTGATTTCCCAGATTGCCCATTTCCCCATTCCCATTTATATTCAACATTTTTAAATGTAGGTAGTATTCCTAAGAAGATCATACCAATGCCTAGTACGAACAGTCCTAGTGTTTTCTTATCACTGGTGAAGGTATCTCACCTAATAGGTCTTCAAATTTCATGACATCGAAGACTTTAGACATCCTGTGATCACTTTGTATCTAGGTCATCTTCCTTTTCTGTTACCTCCAATGGAGTCTGTACCTTGTAGTTGAGGTTTTACCAAATGCATGCATTTTTAGTATGTACTATTAAATTTAATCTCATTTATTCTCTATCTGAACCACTAATTTCCCATGAGGCACTGTCTTCAATGCCTTACTGGAATGAGATCCACACCTTTTACATCCTGATGTTATTAATGAGCTGTGCTCTCTTCCATAAAGCAGCAGATACCAGTATCTCTTGGTGCGGGATTCTAGTGCCCGTTAACAAGATTGGTGAATAGAAGATGTTTTATCTCCTTGTTAGTTGAACTGGATGCTAAATTGGGTCCTGCAGGATATGTTAGAGGAAATGTTCCAAAAGACTGATCCTCAAAACAAGCATAGGATGTGTTTGTTTGTAATGTATATATTCTTCAGGGACACTGGGAGATAAAGGAACTGAGACAAGGGATTTGAAAGCCTTTCTGTCTGCTGTAACTCCCCTTAAATGCAGTTATTTATAACACGGAATGGTGGGTTTTGCTGTAATTCCTGTGTTTCCTATATACTAGAATGACATTCCAGTCCATGGAGGTCGTTGTTTTAAAAACCAAATGCCATGTACCCAAAACTCCAAAATTGTTTGCATTCCCACAGCACAGAAAGAGTGACATGGTGCTTGTGAAGTCCATTTAATACCATTGACAGAGGCCTGCAGCAAAGTAGAAACAGGAACTCTGTTTTCTGTCTATGATATGTATCAGATTTTCATGGGGAAATCAAGTATTATAGACAAACAAATAAAGAAGCAGAGATGAGAAAATAGGAAGGATAAGAGGAAAAAAAATATTTTGGAAACAAATATGAATTGCAGATCTTCCAAATTATTAGATGTAGTCCTAAAGATAAGAACCTGATAATATCTATAAGGTCCATAATATCATAAGATCAGAGCTCCCTGCTCTTAACTTTATTTCCTAGCTTTAGAAGAACAAGAACTACCAATCAAAGAGCAGACCCAAACCCACATCTGTGCAATTACTCTTACTTCTTTCTACTTCAAGTTACATTGAAAAAGAGAGCCAGGATGCTGTCCCCGACCAATCCATTGTAGTTTGTTGTATAAAATTCTGTAGCAATTATAAACCAGAATGTTCCTATACCAAAGGGTCTCTGTCTTGTCTAAACTAAACTGAAACAAGTAAATACACAGATCAAAAGAAATGGAAATAGCATGGAGACCATCCAAATGGAGCAGGTTATGGAGCAGATTATCTTGAGTCCCATCACATGGCATGAACAGGACAAGCAGGTGATCAGGCCCAGTTTATGAAAGGCAGGTCCTGCCTGACTGACCTGATCTCCTTCTATGACAAGGTGACCTGCTTAGTGGATGAGGGAAAGGCTGTGATGTTGTCTACCTAGACTTTAGTAAAGCCTTTGACATGGTTTCCCACAGCATTCTCCTGGAGAAACTGGCTGCTCATGGCTTGGACGGGTGTACTCTTCGCTGGGTAAAAAACTGGCTGGATGGCTGGGCCCAAAGAGTGGTGGTGAATGGAGTTTACTCCAGTTGGCGGCCGGTCACAAGTGGTGTTCCCAGGGCTCTGTGTTGGGGCCAGTTCTGTTTAATGTCCTTATCAATGATCTGGATGAGGGGATGGAGTGCACCCTCAGTAAGTTTGTAGATGTCACCAAGTTGTGTGGGAGTGTTGATCTGCTTGAGGGTAGGAAGGCTCTGCAGAGGGATCTGGACAGGCTGGATCAATAGGCCGAGGGCAATTGTGCGAGGTTCAACAAGGCTGAGTGCCAGGTCCTGCCCTTGGGTCACAATGACCCCATGCAACGCTACAGGCTTGGGGAAGAGTGGCTGGAAAGCTGCTCGGCAGAAAAGGACCTGGGGGTGTTGGTCGACAGTCAGCTGAATATGAGCCAGCAGTGTCCCCAGGTGGCCAAGAAAGCCAATGGCATCCTGGCTTGTATGAGAAATAGCGTGGCCAGCAGGACTAGGGAAGTGATTATCCCTCTGTACTCAGCACTGGTGAGGCCGCACGTCAAATACTGTGTTCTCTTTTGGGCCCCCCACTACAAGAGAGACATTGAGGTACTGGAGCGTGTCCAGAGAAGGGCAACGAAGCTGGGGAAGGGTCTGGAGCACAAGTCTGATGAGGAGCGGCTGAGGGACCTGGGGTTGTTTAGCTTGGAGAAAAGGAGGCTGAGGGGAGACCTTATCGCTCTCTACAACTACCTGAAAGGAGGTTGTAGCGAGGTGGGTGTTGGTCTCTTCTCCCAAGTAACAAGCCATAGGACGAGAGGAAATGGCCTAAAATTGCAAAAAAGGGGAGGTTTAGATTGGATATGAGGAAAAATATCGTCACTGAAAAGGTTGTCAAGCATTGGGAAAGGCTGCCCAGGGAAGTGATTGAGTCACCATCGCCAGAGGGATCTAAACGACGTGTAGATGTGGCACTTAGGGACATGGTTTAGTGTTGGACTTGGCAATTTTAGGTTTATGGTTGGACTTGATGATCTTAAAGGCCTTTTCCAACCTAAATTATTCTACATGCAGGGGCCAGCTGTGTGTATAAACTAGATGGCTTTCAGATAAGACATAAATAAACAGATCAGTAAGATAAATAGCAAAAGTCTGTATTTGTATTTATTTGCTTAGCTGTTATGAATACAGACAACAAAAATCCTGAGGAATTAGAATGACATTATGACAGCTGATGTGTAAAAGATCATGTACAGGGATAAGTGATTAGTAAAAATTGGTGGCATAGTTTTTGCAAAAATCTGTTTCTATCAAAATGCTGGTAAAGTTCTTTTTTCACCTGAAAAATATGTTCTCAATGCAGGAAAATGCAGGAGACAGAAGGGAGAGAGGATCTGCAAACAGAATGAAACAATGTTTTGATTTTTGAGTTCAAAATGATTCTTGTGCTAGGTATTTCTTACGTTTCTGTAATAAATTATGTGTTGTAATATGTAGGAAAGTCAAAGCCAATTGTTTTTATCTGCCCTTATGTAGAACTTTAAAACTGGAGGAACTGTTGAACGCGGTATTTCTGAATCTTGAAAGTTTCACTATTTTATTGTGAACTCATTAGAAAAATGTCTAATATTTCCCTCAGTGGAGGGAAAGAAATATCTCTAGAAGTCACCAGTCCTGTTTGCTGTAGGTGCCTGCCTAGTCTAGGATGGAACAAATCTTCCTCTGGAGATATCTTTATTCAATGAGTTTTGATGGACAATAAATGAGTGATTCAACTAAACTTCTAACTTTTAGGGAGCTAATCTTAGGTGAAATGGACTCCCTAAAGGACCTGAGAAATGCTTGCATTGGTTTCAAATCAGTTTTAACTGAAAGTGATTGTAAGGAAAAATAGGGTGGTGGACTCAGACCTGTGCCCTGAGGAGTAAGAAATTAAAAAATAATTATGAACTTGAATAATAGAAAGTAAATAGTTTTTAAACTTACTCCAATGTGTATTCCAAGTCAAATACATTGCTCAAGTACAAGGGAAGGAAGCAGCTTTAGCTTTAAGACACTGCACACAGCTTATGGGCCTAAAGTTTAACAGTCTAATTTCTTGTTTAAATTCAGTTAAGATGCCCTGAGTAGCCAAATAAATTGCAGATAAAATATTCAAGCTTTTCACAGAGACCTTGACACCTAGCTGAAGACTTTCCTTATGACCCAAAGGAGATTTGCACTTGCAGGTGGCACAGCTCAAAATGGTCCTTCCTCACAATCTTCTGCCGTCACAAGTTTCTTTCTGCATCTTCTGTATCTCCTCCTTCTCCATTTCCATATTCACTTTCCATATTCTCTTCCTTTCTTTCCTGATATTTATCCCAGTACATGTGCTTTATTTACAGAGAGTAGCACCTAAATGATTTTACTAATTTGCAACTTTTAACACTGGCTTTAAAGTAAGTGTCGTGGTTTAACCCCAGTCGGCAACTAAGCACCACACGGCTGCTCACTCACCCTCCCCCCTCCTGGTAGCATGGGGGAGAGAATCAGAAAAACATAGGTAAGAAAACTCGTGGGCTGAGATAAGAACAGTTTAATAATGAAAAAAAATAACCACAACAATAATAATAATAATTTTAAAAATTGTAAAGAAAAGGAAAATAACAAGAGAGAGAGGAACAAAACCCAGGGAAAACCAAAGAAACCTCAAGTGATGCAACCACTCACCACCCACCGACCCATGCCCAGCCCGTCCCCGAGCAGCAATCACTGCCCCTGTCCAACCCCCCCCAGTTTCTATACTGAGCATGATGCCATATGGTATGGAATAGCCCTTTGGGCAGTTGGGGTCAGCTGTCCTGGCTGTGCCCCCTCCCAGCTTCTTGTGCACCTGGCAGAGCATGGGGAGCTGAAAAGTCCTTGACTGGTGCAAACATTACTTAGCAACAACTAAAACATCAGTCTGTTATCAACATTATTCTCATCCTAAATCCAAAACACAGCACTGTATTAGCCACTAGGAAGAAAATTAACTCTATCCCAGCCAAAACCAGGACAGTAACTTATACTGTAGGATGTCAGTTTTGCAAGACTGCCTGTTTTATTGGGTTTGGGGTTTTTTTGAGTGTGTTTAGTGTAAGTTCATTCCTAACATAAGTCTGCTTCCACTAGCAAACTTTTGTCAGACATAGATTTGATCCATTTGTGCAAAAAAGACCAATGTTCTCCAATAAGCCTGTGTAAAGTAGATCCTTCTTTTATGACTTTAACACAGCTGAGTTTATAACACATTTGAAAACAGGCAAGATGACTGTATTTCAGCTTTCTTCTGTAAAAGGAGGTCTTCATTGAGAATTGGATCTCTCTTACCTGATTGTAGTCCTCTAAAAGATAAGAGTCTTAGTCTAATCAGTCTTCTAGGCTCCTCTATAACCCAAGAAGAAAGTGACAACTACAGGGAGCAATTTATCCCATTTTAAATACAACAGCTGTTTGGCTGGAATAAATCATCCACAGAAATGGCAATCTCTTTTTTTCCTTTGATTGTGCAACTTAATCTTAACCACTAAGCTTCAGACATAAATGAGACAAACCTTCACTGAGCTTGCAGAGCTTTTCCCCGGGTACAGGTGAGGAGCACCTAGGAGAGGGTGCACTATTCTCCCTGACACATGGGCTCACTTAACGTAGAGATCAGGGAGAGGTGACCAAGGATGGCACATGCCTAAAGATGTCTCTGTCCTTGTGTCTTGAGGCATCAGGTAACCCAAGATGCACCAGGACTGCTGCCACCACAGTCATCACTCACACTTGACCATAAGCAGGACAAGGGATGTTCTTAACTCATCGTGCTTTTCTCTGGCAAATATTGAACTTTTCCCCCTCCTTCCATTATGCAGTTTCTATTATATGTTTACCATATTTCCATTATATTTTTCTATCTCATGCTTGTTGTTCATTAAAGAAATACATTTAGCATACTACCATTTAAAATTACTGTTTAAAAGTACTGTTATATATACCATAAGTCTTACAAGTCTATATAAATTGCATTTGCAGTTGCTGGGGAATGATGCCTCATAAATCATCTGCAGCTTTAGATATTTTTAGTGCTTCCTGTCAATACCTGGCCATAAATCCTATACCTTTGTCATTAGCATCCCAGCTCAACTCTTTAAGGAATTTCTTTCATTGTGTGAAGACAAGCTTAACATAGTGATGAATGGTTAGAAAAGAGACTGTTTCCCAGGGCAATTTCCCGTTTCCATTTTTATATATTCACATGGAGAAAAAAACAGTTTGTTGTTTACTTGACATTGTCACTGAATTTTGCAAGTTTGTACAAATTTTGCAAGTTTGTATGAACATAAGGGAACAAGAAACTGAATCTCTCGACACGGATCCTACATGTTTGTGAACCCTTGCCCTCACAGCATGGCAGAGGTTACAAAAAGAGTCTGGTTTCCTTATCTAATTTACTGAAGGATCTGAAAGGAGGCTATATAGGAGTCATGGGAAAACTTAGATGTAACAGTGGCTTGGCTGTCCAGGAACTCTTTTCCTTTGGTTTCAAGCAGTGCCTTCTAGAGGTTGCTGCAGGGTGCTATGGGCTCTTTTTTCTTTTTTTTTTCTTCTTCTTTTTTTTTTTTCCTTTTCTATTGCTCTTTTTATTACTTATAGCAGCACTGGGAAATGAGACAAGAACTAAATTATGTTTAGAGATTTATTCTAATTCCCCTGACTGGAGTATCTCTTTATCATATCCTCCCCCCCCCCCCCAATAGATACACTAATTCAGAGCTCGGGGCTGTAAAATGCTCATAACTGTGACTTTAATCCAGAAAAAAACAAACAATAAAAAAAAACCAAGGGCTCCTCTGGGACTATTTATGTGCTTAAAGATAAGTACATTCTTAGTACTTAAAGTGCTTCATGGCAGCAAATTTTAGAATCATCTGCCTTGATATTAGCAAAACCTTTGAAAGAGTTTAGGAAACTCTTCACTTCTGCAAATAATTCTATTTCGCTCTGTTCTGAGGGAATGAATCTCCTATATAAGAAAATGATCACTTGTTTTTGCTTCTTCTGTCCAGTGTGCTTTTATATAGCCATATTATTCAGAAGACATAAAGATAAAGAAAAGCCAATTCAGGCAGTTGCGTATCCAGAACTTAACAATTTTTTAAAAATTCAGTATTGGAGTTAGACAAAGTCATCACAACTCCAAATATCCTAACATTACAGTACTGAAGTTACATCTTCTATTTTAATTTACTCTCTGATGAAATATGTATAACATGCCATCATTTTAACCTGGGTTTCCAAGGGAAAAATGCTGGCAGGGCCTATTCTGTCTGTCCACTTCCAGAGAGTTTATTCTTGTAAATTTTAAATGTACTCTGCAATTTCCAATAATTATTTTTAAAAAATTATTAAGTTGCTACATGTTATGAGAAAATTTTAAGAAAATTGATGTGAAATATGAGTTAATTCCCCTATTGAAGGAAAAGCAAGTAGAGAACAAATCTGACCTATTATGCTTGACTAGCCAGGTAGTATGTTTGTAATTCTGGCTGTTCCTAACACATATAGTTTCCTTCACAGCTTTTTCTCTAAAAGTTGGCACTGGAGTGCAGAGGGCAGATTGGGGAAGAGTTGAGGGCAAATGTAAGGGCCTTGGGGATCTGGAGAGCGTGACAAGGGGACGGAGTTGAGCTGGGGGGAGTCTCTGGATATAGAGATTAAAAGAAAACCAGACTTCATCATTTCCATAGCTCCCGGGGCCGCTGCTCCTCAAAAAAAAAAAAAAAAAAAGTCTTCTCACATTTTCTGAACCTGAGGTCTCACCTCCAAACTTCTAGACTTCCCTATATATCATCCCAACCTCTTTCTGCTTTCCTTTGTCAGATTGCTGGTGCTTTTGTCCCCTCTCAGCAGCTCATTTTCCCATTCCTACACCTTTTAAAAGTCAAATTAAACTGTAACCTCCTCCTTCCTCTTCCCAGACTGCCAACTGGGAATGAAAGCAAAACATCTACTTCATCTGAACTGTGAGATCTGGATTAAATCATATCTTCTAGGGAGGGTAACTTTGAAGACAGAACTGAAGCATGCTCAGGGTAGACAGTCTCTTTTAAGCATTACAAGTCTTTATTAAAATTATGTGAAAAATTTTTTTTTCCTTTCTTTTTTTTTTTTCCCCCAAAAAAGTCTGTAACTTGACCACATTGTCTTGGGTTTGGCAAGAGCCACAATGTCACATCCAAAGTTATGCCATTGACAGAGTTTCCCAAAGGATATTTAAAAAATATGGACAAAGTGATGTCTCTCCTTCTATTTTGGTCTCAAATATGATTGTGCCCTGTTTGCAGATTCTTCCATAAAAAGCCTGAGATAGAAAATTTCAGCTCCAGTGGCTAAAGTTGAATAGAACTGTAAATATTTGAAAGCAGAATTTTATAATAGAATGTGCCAGGTAACCTTACGAATACATAATACTAAATAGAAAAAGACAATATGGTGATGGAATGCAAGACTGTCTCATGTCATGTATATAACAAGCAAGTCAGGTGACTAGACATAGGTGTCTATTAGCATCTGAGATGACCCACGGTTTTTGAGATATGTCTCTGACGGATAAACACAGGACTTATAGGAGGCCTCTAGCCTTCTCGGATGGCAAAGGGAAGCCAAACTGATCATCTGAGCACATCTTAATTCTCCTCAGATATCTTTTGTTTAGGTATCTAAATTGAATTATTGATCTTCACCTGGGTGCCTAGAAGCTAGGGCTGTCTCTGAAGCTTGTCAATAAAGAGCAATATGGTCACTTGAGACAGGATGGATTCCACCACAAATGTAACGTCATATTTTTTGCATGTATTAGTATCTATATTTCACTTTCTAAGGAAGAATTTGATAAGGAGGAGACACTCCACTATATGTTCCTGGTACTCATGTAAAGGTATATCCTTGGGATAGTTATTGACAGGCATCTCATCTCCCTATACTGCTCATCCAATGAAGGAGAATAGGAACCTGCCAAATAGATTTTCACTTTCAACTAAAATCTAATATATCAATTATTACAGTCTCTCCACACTAGTACTGAGGATTTTATGAGTTCCAGAATGGTCTTAGCAGTTCCCACTACTCTTTTTATGTGGTTTAAAAAAAAAAATAAAAAAGAACAATTTAAACATTTGAGTGAAACTTCTAATTTGATAGAGATACAAATATTTATAGTCCGGTACATTAATGCTCCAGTCATTTCGATATTCTAATCAATAAACAATTCCAGTAACAATAAAAGCTAAATGCAGCAGCAGCAATGCTACTGGATCATTAAACTACTCACAAAATGTATTTATCTTTTCTTTTCCCTTTCATTTGTAATACTTTTTGCTCTCAAAGTTTCTTGGAATTAAAGTTTGTTTTTTAAAAAAAAAACAAAACACTTTGTCTTGTATGTTTCCATTGTTATATATGAGCTCTCAGCCATTAAACAGACTTTATGGTTTGCACAGTAACGCATTCCAGAATTTACTGCCAACTTGATAACATTTTTAATTTAGTGAAGCAACAGTGTAATGCAATAGTGTCCCTGAAGAAAAATCAGTGCCATTATTTTTCTGGTGTTAAATTTCTCTAATGAAATCAGTTCCAAATTATGCTGCTTTTGTTATAATATATAACTTGCTTTAAAGTGTAAATGTCCTAGCTGTCTGTTATAATGATATTCTAAGTTTCTGCTCACAAACACCATCACCACTAATGGAATTCATAACTGATTGGAGCCAATCAGGAAAAGGCTCTCGTGCAAAAATATTTGGGAAAGGGGTGATAATTATTATTTTAAGAGTGGCTAGACCACTAATATATCTGACAACTTTAAAAAAAGGAAGGACAAAAGACATTATGAGTCTAGGTATGACTATGAATTAAAGATGCACTGATGTCAGAGGAATTACAGAGATGGTTGGTGAACTTAATGTGTTTTGTTTATATACAGATGCTATTCACCTTACATGAACTGCTGCATCTGTTTTTGATTGAAAGGCAAGATTTAATCCAATAAGGAGCACTTGCTATAATATATTCTGAGAGACAAAGTACCATAAATGGAGTAGCACTTTAGATTATGTTACAAATTACTTCATTTATAATATGTTGGAGTATGATGGTCTGAAACAGAACAATATTCTCTTTACCTTTATGAAAGACGGAGGTTTGTTTGTTCTTTTTTTTGGGGGGGTGAGTTTTTTTCAGCAACTTTTCATTGACACCCAGCATCCTGACTTTGCAGTGTGATAACAAACTGATGGTCTCTGCACAAGGTGAGATTCAGTCCTGATAGGAGCACAGCTCTCATTTTGTACTCAGTAAATCTATAACGAAGAAAATGGAAAAGCATCCTCAGCTGAATTGTTTATGAAGATTAAACACAAGCTCAAGCAAATATGCATGTGCATATTTAGAAGTTTATTTGTTGAATAAGATCGACCAAATCAATCCTAAACTATCTTTGAATTCCTGGAATACTATTCCTTATTATTTTGAGACACTCATGAAGGTTTACTTCCAGATGGACTCCGATCTCAATTCTTTTTCCTCTCTTAAAAGAATCAGCTCCAAATGTCTCATGGGGGTACCCACACCAGGACATCTTCATCTATTCTGTGATGGATTTCTCAAGGAGTAGAGAACAGGTTACTTTCCTTTCCTAAACTTATCTTCTGACGTCGTTTCTAGTCAATAGAACTGCAGGAAAATCTTTACTTAAAACAAAGCTAAACAAACAACAAAATAAAGCTATTGAATTTGTGCAGAATTCCCTTGATTTCAGGTCTTCCTGCCCATTCTTTATTGATTCTGTTCTCCTGGACTGATGCATTTGGGATGTAACTCCTGAGAACATCTGCTCACCCTTTCCGCCTCCAGACCCATTATTTGCAATCGTTTCGGAGATGAAAAACATGCTACCCACTTTATCCCTTCCCAAGTTCCTGTGGAGAACCACTGAAGGGGTAGGGATCAGATCCCATTTTCCTTGTAGGACAATGAGAAGAAATAGAGATATCTGAGATCTTAGGTCTTAATAACTGCTCTTTTGTCCTGGAGGAAATGGTGTTTGAGAGAATATTCTTTGTCTCTCCTCTTGGTTGCTTTTCTCACCATGGTGATGAAGCAGCTCAGGGAACCATTCAGGCAGGGTTTTCCCCAAATGCTCTTGAAATGTTTTAGAAGATTGGAGTAGCCAATAACTAGATCAGATTCATCCCTGACTGAGGACCCAGACATAAAGAATTGAGCTGGACAGGTTTAAATGAAGATCTTGCACCTTAGGATCCAGCCAGAAAGGATTCTGCTAGATATGGCCACAGGAGAACCCAAAGGAGTCAGTAAGGAAATTCCATGTTATTCAGACCAGTCTCATAAAGTGGATGGAGATATTTTCATTTCAGATTTAATGTATATCAAATTTTGATCGTTATGTAGTAGAAATTCCATACATAAATGTTTCATTGGCCAGAATGGAAGCTGCAGCATAATTCCTTTATAAAAATGAGAGTCATAAAAATAAGTGCAGCTCAGAACATCCTATTGCTAATGCCCGTGCTGAAAATTTTTATTATTTGTAATATTTAGGTAGCTTTTCTTCTGAATTATTTCATATTATAAAAATATTCTTAATTACTGATTAATACAATAATAACACTGAAAATAATACTTGTTCATTCAATGTCCATTTAATTTTCAAATTCTGTGCATATTTTTACTCGTGCATTTCACTTTCCCAATTATAAATATACACACTGTTGAGATTTCAAAAAATAACATTTCTGGGAGTGAATAGATGAGAGTTTAGGGGTAGATAATTTAGGTTTTTAACATAGTACTGCTCTGCAGAGAATGCATCTTTTTGTGGTTACACACCAAAATGCATTTCATGATTAGACATTCATTTTGTTTGCTTAGTCACTAGGTGCTGGGACATAAAATTGTAAGAGATTTGTTTTCTTTGATTGGATGGGCCTTTAGTTTGCTGAAAATGTGATTTAGAAACCTAGATAAAAAAACAATAACATTGGAAGATGAATAAAGGCCATGGAGAACTCAACCATCATCAAGGGCAATAGGTAGTTCTCCCTGCAGTAAATGTTTCTGATTTTCTGGGTTAACACTCATGTATTTGTAAAGAGAAAAAGGCATGAAGTAAGCTGTCCCAAATGTTTATTGCTCTGAGAGTGAATACGTATTCCCTGATGTTGGCTGTTTAATTTGTTACCTTCTTAACCTACATTTCACCTTCGGCTTGATGCTCCAGGAGACAATGACCTTTAGTAAACATTCTCTGGAAAGACCCAGCGATACTGACATTGGTTTACAAGCTGAGCTAATCTCAATTAGATTCCTTCATTTATCTTTTAATTTTGGTTACGGTAGTCGATATCATGGCCTCATAATTCTTTTTGTTCTCCAGAATACAGACAGTGCTTTGCTTTTGCCTCCTTGTAGAGGGAGTTACTGTTATGTGGCTGTTTTACAGAGCTTGATTAAAGTAGGCCAGAGAACACAGTGTTTGTTTAATATTGGTTATGAAAGGTCCCATTCAATACTTATGTTTGACTGACGGCGAAATTATGAGCATGCTTAAAATTAAGGACACGCTTACTCTTTTTGTTCAATCAAAGTATTAGTTTGCTTTTCATGGTTTCCTATTTTATTTTCTATTCTACTGTTTGGACTTACAGTTTTAGATTTGGAGTTTATGTTATATTAAACTTGACAGAATACTAAATTATATTACCAAGATCCATCTAGCTTTGTAGAAGTAGAAAAATATGCCTGAGGAAACAGGGCTGGTTTTCTTTACACATACAAAACTTGAAAAGGTAAAGGTATGATTTTCAAAAATCGTAACAAGCCACTACATCTAGACAGGCAGAGACATTCAAGTGAGAGTGCTATTAATGAATCCCTCAAGGAAATATATTTCAAGTTAGGACTGGTGGGCCATCCAAGTTTATATGTAGACATTGACATGAAGAATGAAATCTCTTAATTATGAATTGCATCTTTTTTTTTAATGTTTGACCCTACAACATTGACTTAGCTACTTGGTCTTCTAGTTAAAATCATCATTACTTCAATTACAAAACTATGGAGATCTTGTTAAGAAAAGTAGCCTATTTTTCATTAAATAAGTTGTTATTCTCCAATAGCACAGAAATTGCTAATACTGTCATGTCAAAATATCAATTTTTTCCTCCTCTTTTTTCCTACTGCTGACCACAATTTTTAGTTCTTTTCAGACCACCTTCCAGTACAAAATGGCAAATTACATTGTGACCAGAGTATGCAAACCTATGTAAATTACAAGCTTCCATGGATTAAAGCTAACATCTCCAGTACTAGTATATAAAAAACTTTGCATTTGTTTAAAATCGGATAACATTTCCTTTGAGTGACCTGATAAATATATAAGGTATATATTTCATCCAGAAATGTACTAAATAGGGAAAGTTTCTTAGTAGGTTTCAAATGTGTTTTCCCAGTTGTATTCAATCAAATCTCTACCTTTGCAACTAATTCAGGTCAACAAACCTAACCTGAATATTCTGACCTATGGATACAGCCCTAATCCTAGAAATTCACTGCGAGAGAAACAGTCTCAAAGGTTCCCCCTTCCCCAGGTGTCTCCCCGTCTTTGCAGTCCTTGGAGGCAGTCTAAGTGGCTACTGACAAGAACTTAGTAAACACAGTGTACACTAACTACATCAGTACACATCTGTGTGTACATTTTCAAGCCAAAAGAAGTTGTGATAAGACGCGTAGTGAAAAAATCCACTTGGTTTGCGATCATTGGTGCTGCTTTCTCAGCCATTAGGCATAGGGTCTGGATAACCCCTAAAACTGATTCTAACCTAACTCTGAGCTTGACTGAGAAGTGAAGTCAGTTGATAGGGTCAGAAACAACTATGAAAACACTATCTAATACTGCTGAGTCAGAGTTTTCTTGCTTATTGTAATCAAGGAATTCCATGGGACCATAAAGAAGTATAATTTCTCATTTCAAGCCCTGTTAGTAACTAAAAAGTAGAATAGCATCAGAGTTATTCCCATTATGTTATTCCAGAATGACTGAACTCCATGACGGTTCATGACTGAGAGCCCTTGGGGTGGTAGACCTCTATTTTTAACTAACATCTTCTGGCATCTCTATGAGTGGAATGAGTCCTAGGATTCAGCCTGGAAAAGAAAACCACAGAAAAGGCCTCAAAACCAGATTAATATTTCAGTGATATGTTGAGCTGTAAAGGTTATGAGAGTGGTGTTGAAATTGTTGGAGATGTCATGATGTCGAGGGTGATAGCTCACTTCTGGAATAAACTTGTTCCCTCATTGGTGGACTCTTGGAAAAAAATTATTTCAGATCTTTGCAAAATGTGCTGAGATTACCAATTACCAAGCCAATTCATATTTCATTGCCATCTTGTATTCCCCCGTACACCTGAGTTCAGGCTGAATTAACATTTTTGTACATAGACTGTAGGTTTTTGCAGTAGACAATATTTTTATCCCATGTTTTTCAGTACTGTTCGGATCCAAAAAGCAGCTTTAGAAGTAAAACTCATACTTTACCAGGATCCAGAAAGAAATGAATCCCATATGAAAAAGAAGACTTTGACCTCTTCAGGGGTCTGCTTGGAAGAATACCATGGGACAAAGCCCTGGAGGGAAGAAGGGGCCAAGAAAGCTGGTTAATATTCAAGGATCACCTCCTCCCAGCTCAGGAGCAATGCATCCTGACAAAGAGGAAGTCAGGATGTCGCGGATGGAGTGAGCGTGCACTTCACTCGTTAGAGAGAAGTAAAAATATAGTTTATTAATACAGAATAGGTAGTTAACAAAGTTCAATGCGACAGTGTTTTAACAAGACTCGATGGCAAGGTACACTTGATTATTTACTGCATAGAGGACAGGGTCAGACAAAACTGTCAGGGAGACCCTCCCGTTGAGTCATGAGGTTTGGAAAAGGATCCCCTTGCTTTCTAAACTCCTTCTCAGAGAGGAGTCTAGGTGTGGCTAGATCCAGTCCCAGTCCCAGACTTGGTCAACAGTTTATGTCTAAAGGATTATATGTGCGCAATCAATCCTTTATATCACATAGCTAAGATTTCAAAGTTTAGCATGCTATTAGTCACTTACCGAGGATCTGTTGCGGCAAGGAATCTCTCAGCCTCAAGGAGTAACCTTGAGAGGCGTCCCTGCTCAAGGGGAGATCCTGGCGTGCAGCCCGCTGCCGTGCAGGAGAGCTCCAAGGGTCCTTCGGCTGCTCACTATTTATGGGGGATAAGATGATTGACCCATAGTCATATTTGCATGCCGACCACAGGTTTTAGTTTCTTCAGTAGGCGCATTGCACAATAGCCCTAGGCTATTGTGTTGTTATCTGTCTCCTGAATCCATTTTGAGCAGATGCAGCCATCGTGACCAGATGCATCCATTACGATCACCACTGGTGGTTATCACCTAAGCAGGGTTGCAGGAGATAAAGGTCGGGGGCGGGGGAAGCACACTGTCACACAGGCAAAAACACCATGAAGCCTGCATGGATGAACAAGGAGCTCCTGGACAAACTCGAACACAAAAAGGAAGCCTACAGAGGGTGGAAGCAAGGACAGGTAGCCTGGGAGGAACACAGAGAAATAGTCTGAACAACAAGTGATCAGGTTAGGAAAGCTAAAACCCGGAAAGAATTAAATCTGGCCAGGGATGTCAAGGGCAACAAGAAAAGCTTCTATAGGTACGTCAGTGATAAAAGGCAGACTAGGGAAAATGTGAGCCCTCTCTGGAAGGAAAGAGGAGACCTGGTTACCCAGGATATGGAGAAGGCTGAGGTACTCAACAACTTTTTTGCCTCAGTCTTCACCAGCAAGTGCTCAAGCCACACCACCCAAGTTGCACAAAGCAAAGGCAGGGACTGGGGGAATGAAGAACTGCCCACTGTAGGAGCAGATCAGGTTTGAGACCATCTAAGGAACCTGAATGTGCACAAGTCCATGGACCTGATGAGATGCATCCACGAGTACTGAGGGAACTGGTGGATGAAGTTGCTAAGCCACTATCCATCACATTTGAGAAGTCGTGGCAGTCCGGCTGTCATGGTTTAACCCCAGCTGTCAACTAAGCACCACACAGCCACTCGCTCACTCCCACCCGGTGGGATGGGGGAGAGAATCAGAAGAGTAAAAGTGAGAAACCTCATGGGTTGAGATAAAGACAGTTTAATAGGTAAAGCAAAAGCCACGCACGCAGGCAAAACAAAACAAGGGATTCATTCACTGCTTCCCATGGGCAGGCAGGTGTTCAGCCATCTCCAGGAAAGCAGGGCTCCATCATGCATAATGGTTACTTGGGAAGACAAATGCCATTACTCCGAATGTCCTCCCCTTCCTTCTTCTTCCCCCAGCTTTATATGCTGAGCATGACATCAAATGGTATGGAATAGCCCTTTGGTCAGTTGGGGTCAGCTGTCCCAGCTGTGTCCCCTCGCAACCTCTTCCGCACCTGGCAGAGCATGGGAAGCTGAAAAGTCCTTGTCTTAGTCTAAGCACTACTTAGCAACAACAAACATCTCTGTATTATCAACACTGTTTTCAGTAGGAATCCAAAACATAGCCCCAAACTAGGAGCTATAAAGAAAATTAACTCTATCCTAGCCAAAACCAGCACACCGGTGAAGTTCCCACTGACAGGAAAAGAGGAAACATAACCCCCATTTTTAGAAAGGGAAAAAAGGAAGACCCAGGGAACTACAGGCCAGTCAGTCTCACCTCTGTGCCCAGCAAGATCACGGAGCAGATCCTCCTGGAAACTATGCCAAGGCACATGGAAAATGAGGAGGTGATTGGTGACAGCCAACATGGCTTCACTAAGGGCAAATTGTGCCTGACAAATTTGTTGGCCTTCTACAACAGGGTTACAGCATTGGTGGAGAAGGGAAGAGCAACTGGCGTCATCTACCTGGACTTGTGCAAAGCATTTGGCACTGTTGCGCACAACATCCTTGTCTCTAAATTGGAGAGACATGGATTTGATAGATGGACCACTCAGTGGATGAGGAATTGGCTGGATGGTCACACTCAAAGAGTTGCGGTCAACAGCTTGATGTCCGAGTAGAGACCAGTGACGAGTGGCATTCCTCAGGGGTTGGTACTGGACCGGTGCTGTTTAACGTCTTTGTCGGTGACATGGACAGTGGGATTGAGTGCACCCTCAGCAAATTTGCCGATGACACCAAGCTGTGTGGTGTGGTGGACATGCTGGAGGGAAGGGATGCCACCCAGAGGGACCTTGAGAGGCTGGAGAGGTGGGCCCATGCGAACCTCATGAAGTTCAACAAGGCCAAGTGCAAGGTCCTGCACATGGGTGGGGGCAATCCAAAGCCCAAATACAGGCTGGGCAGAGAATAGATTGAAAGCAGCCCTGAGGAGAAGGACTTGGGGAATGTTGATTGATGAGAAGCTCAACATGACCCAGCAATGTGCGCTTGCAGCCCAGAAAGCCAACCGTATCCTGGGCTGCATCAAAAGAAGCATGCCCAGCAGGTCAAAGGAGATGATTCTCCCCCTCTACTCCATTCTCGTGAGACCCCACCTGGAGTACTGCGTTCAGCTCTGGGGGGCCCCAAGATAAGAAGGACATGGAGCTGTTGGAGCGAGTCCAGAGGAGGGCCACGAAGATGATCGGGGGCTGGAGCACCTCTCCTATGACGACAGGCTGAGAGAGTTGGGGTTGTTCAGCCTTCTCAGAAGAGAAGGCTCCGGGGACACCTTCTAGCAGCCCTCCAGTACCTGAAGGGGGGGCTACAAGAAAGCTGGAGAGGGACTTTTTCTAGGGCATGTAGTGATAGGACAAGGGGTGATTGAGGGCTTTAAACTGCAAGAGGGTAGGTTTAGATTAGATATAAGGAAGAAATTCTTCACTCTGAGGGTGGTGAGGCACTGGACCAGGTTGCCCAGAGAAGTTGTGGATGCCCCATCCCTGGAAGTGTTCAAGGCCAGGTTGGATGGGGCTCTGAGCAACGTGGTCTAGTGGAAGGTGTCCCTGCCCATGGCAGGGGGGTTGGAACTAGAGGATCTTTAAAGTCCCTTCCAACCCAAACCATTCTATGTTTCTATGAAGTGTACAGAACTGAATTAACAGATGAGAATACAGAAACTTTTGTGAGAAGGTTTAAAAAAATTTCAACATGCCTCTTGGAGATATTACATTACTGAGAGCAGTACAACTGCAGACTGGCATTCTTTCTACATCATCTAGACTTGACATATTTAAAAATAAGAAATAATTGTGTCAAACACAACCAGAGCTTTTTTGTTTCTGCCAGGCATCAAAAGTAAAAATTTATTTTAAATGTTAAGTGCTTCATACATATTACGACAAATACAGTGCAACCTTCAAAATAAATGAATTATTCTAAAGGTCAGATATGTCATGGAATATGCATAGAATAAAAAAAGCTGCAAGCACACCAGAAAAAAAAAAAAAAAGAGCTTAAAGAAAAGACAGAGAGATCAGATGTGAGAGATACAAGCTACAAATAAATCATTAGAGACAATGCACATGCTCCAAGGACTTCCCTCACTCTGCTGTGTTCTCATGATTTCCAAAAAGGCTATTTGTGCTGCTTATGTCATGCATTTCTCCCACAAGTACATATTAAAGTACAAATATTTTTGTCTTGGTTTTTCAGCATGGAGGAAATTGTTTAATTTTACAGTTTTAATTTGCTTGGTTTTCACCCTGTAAACTCGTGATGACTTGTCTACCTCCTTAATTTAGACAGCAGTAGTTTTCAAACATGTATCAGACACAGTTTTGTCATTTTATTATTCTGGTATTGATTTTTTCATTTTTTCCCCAAAATTTTATTAAAATATTCTGATCAATTATCCTAGTTGCACAGTGTAAATCACTATATCTGTATAATGATTTATCATGTAAATCAGTGCAATGAAGAGGAGAATTTGATACAAAAGCCAACTAGAATATAGATTGTATCTATGCTAGTAACATTCAGGATTCGCTGAGGTGGTAGACTGACAATTTCCAGGAAACGTAGTTAAGAACAATATCGGGAGGAAAAATGGCAATATGTTCTGATTTATTAGTGGATCATTGTTATTCGCCATGATAAAAAAAAACCTCACATTGCTTGATCTTATCCTCACTAGCTGGAAAGAAATCTAAATCCATTCACGTCAGTGTATTCCTCAGCTCTGCTTGAGCTGTGCCCATTTACACAAGCTGAAGTTCTGGCCCTCTTTTCCACAAAATGCAAAGAACCATCAGAAATAAATTAATTGCAACCAATTTACCAAATGAAAACTGGTTATTAATTGTATAATGGAAAGAGACGGCAAAAACGAGCAGGCCTGGTATTTCAAAAGGTTGGAGATGGTAGTGTAAGATCAATGAATTCATGAAGCATAAGACAATTTAGCTGAATTCCAAACAACATGTGATGAGCTCAGTGATTATACAAAAATCAGCTGATGTACAGCTGATGTACAGCTGATGTACAGCTCATAAGACATCAATTAATTATGACCACTAAATGAAAAAGAAGTTCAAAGGCTGTACTAGCCATTACACTTTTTTTCTACTTTTTTTTCCTGCTGTTTGATTTTTAATTTTGAAGCCAAAGCCTGTGTGCTAACATAAAATTCATAAAGAAAATTAAGAGTAGATAAAAGATTACAGAATGTTTTTTCCTGATTATACCCTGGGGACATTTAAAACCTCCAGCTTTACTGTTCAGTATAGTTAGCTGTACATCAATAGGCAGGTATTTCCCAGACTATATATGACAGTCTACTACTAGGTGGTTGCTTGTGTCTTTTGATATCTGCTGCTAGATTATGTGATGAAGGGCTAATCACCATAAACACAAGATTTTTGACAAGGAGTGAAGGAACAATGACAGCTGGATGTTTCCCAACCAGAGCAAAAAGAGCAACTTGTCTTGGCTCCTCTGAGGTCTGTGGAAGGAGGAGGTTTGGAGGTGAGGGAAAGGGAGGGAACAAGGGGGATTCAAGAGGTGCAAGGATGTAAAAATGGAGGGGAGAGGGGATAAAAGGAGCCAGCTGAATGTAAATCACTTGCTGGTGAGTGTATCTAAGGAAGACTTCTGCCTAACCAACACATTCTATCCTATCTTCTTATTAAAATCTATTTTTAACTCTTGTCCTAGGTGAGGGACTCTATTTTCTAAGTGTGTGTGTGTGGAGGTCTATGTGCCAGCAACTGGAGAAGAAACCTTGCTCATATGGGATTGCAAGTCTGAGAGGTCAGCAACAGGAGACACCAGGTGTGCATGTGTTTCCCTATGCAACTTCCAATTCCTTGTGTCCATGCATGTGTAATTCATTAGCAAACTCCAAGCTGGAGTAGCTGTCATGTAGGCTAAGGGATCTGGGAGCCAGCTGCTGGAGACACCATGGGTCTTGGGCCAGATAGTGTAAAGGCCAGAATTTCAAGGGTTGGCTACTGCAAAGACCATAGGTCTGGACCAGCTGCCAAAGATCATAGAATGATAGAATCATTTAGGTTGGAAAAGACTTTTAAGATCATCAAGTCCAACCATAAACCTAACACTGCCAAGTCCACCACTAAACCATGTCCCTAAGTGCCACATCTACACGTCGTTTAAATACCTCCAGGGATGGGGACTCAACCACTTCCCTGGGCAGCCTGTTCCAATGCTTGACATTTTTCCTATTATCCAATCTAAACCTCCCCTAGTGCAACTTGAGGCCATCTCCTCTCGTCCTATGGCTTGTAACTTGGGAGAAGAGACCGACACCCACCTCGCTACAAACTTCTTTCAGGTAGTTGTGGAGAGTGATAAGGTCTCCTCTCAGCCTCCTTTTCTCCAGGCTAAACAGTCCCAGCTCCCTCAGCCACTCCTCATCAGACTTGTGCTCTAGACCCTTCACCAGCTTCGTTGCCCTTCTCTGGACACGCTCCAACCCCTCAATGTCTCTCTTGTAGTGAGGGGCCCAAAAGAGAACACAGTATTCAAGGTGCGGCCTCACCAGTGCCAGGTACAGGGGCACGATCACTTCCCTAGTCCTGCTGGCCACGCTATTTCTCATACAAGCCAGGATGCTGTTGGCCTTCTTGGCCACCTGGGCACACTGCTGGCTCATATTCAGCTGACTGTTGACCAACACTCCCAGGTCCTTTTCCACCAGGCAGCTTTCCAGCCACTCTTCCCCAAGCCTGTAGCATTGAATGGGGTTGTTGTGACCCAAGTGCAGGACCCAGCACTTAGCCGTGTTGAACCTCACACAATTGGCCTCAGCCCACCTATCCAGCCCGTCCAGGTCCCTCTGCAGAGCCTTCCTCCCCTCAAGCAGATCAACACTCCCAAACAACTTGGTGTCATCTGCAAACTTACTGAGGGTGCACTCGCTCCCTTCATCCAGATCATTGATAAAGATGTTAAACAGAACTGGCCCCAACACAGAGCCCTGGGGACACCACTTGTGACCAGCTGCCAGCTGGAGTAAACTCCATTCACCACCACTCTTTGGGCCCGGCCATCCAGCCAGTTCTTTACCCAGCGAAGAGTACACCCGTCCAAGCCATGAGCAGCCAGGTTCTCCAGGAGAATGCTGTGGGAAACTGTGTCAAAGGCTTTACTAAAGTCTAGGTAGACAACATCCACAGCCTTTCCCTCATCCACTAAGCGGGTTACCTTGTCGTAGAAGGAGATCAGGTTAGTCAAGCAGGACTTGCCTTTCATAAACCCACGCTGACTGGACCTGATCACCTGCTTGTCCTGTGTGTGCAGCGTGATGATACTCGAGATGATCTGCTCCATAACCTTCCCCAGCACCGAGGTCAGGCTGACAGGCCTTTAGTTCCCTGGGTCCTCCTTCTGGCCCTTCCTGTAGATGGGCATCACATTTGCTAACCTCCAGTCAACTAGGACCTCCCTGGTTAGCCAGGATTGCTGATAAAGGATTGAAAGCAGCTTGGTGAGCACTTCCACCAGCTCCTTCAGTACCCTTGGGTGGATCCCATCCAGCCCCATAGACTTGTGTATGTCTAAGTGGTGTAGCAGGTCACTAACCATTTCCCCTTGGATTATGGGGGCTTCATTCTGCTCCCTGTCCCTGTCTTCCAGATCAGGGGGCTGGGTACCCACAGAACAGCTGGTCTTACTCTTAAAGACTGAGGCAAAGAAGACATTAAGTACCTCAGCCTTTTCCTCAGCCTTTGTCACTATGTTTCCCCCCACATCCAATAAAGGATGGAGATTCTCCTTAGCCCTCCTTTTGTCGCTAATGTATTTATAGAAACATTTTTTATTGACTTTTATGTCAGTAGCCAGATTAAGTTCTAGTTGGGCTTTGGCCCTTCTAATTTTCTCCCTGCATAACCTCACAACATCCTTGTAGTCCTCCTGAGTTGCCTGCTCCTTCTTCCAAAGGTCATAAATTCTCCTTTTTTTGCCTGAGTTCCAGCCAAAGTCCTCTGTTCAGCCAGGCCCGGTCTGCTTCCTTGCTGGCTCGTCTTTTGGCATATGGGGATGGCCTGCTCCTGCACCTTTAAGATTTCCTTCCTGAAGAATGTCCAGCCTTCCTGGACTCCTTTGCCCTTCAGGACTGCCTCCCAAGGGACTCTCTCAACCAGGCTCCTAAACAGGCCAAAGTCTGCCCTCCAGAAGTCCAAGGCAGCAGTTCTGCTGACCCCCCTCCTTACTTCTCCAAGAATCAAAACCCCTATCATTTTGTGATCGCTATGCCCAAGACATGCTCCAACTGTCACATCACCCACAAGTCCTTCTCTGTTCACAAACAACAGGTCCAGTGGGGCACCTTCCCTAGTCGGCTCCCTCACCAGCTGTGTCAGGAAGTTATCTATCTTCCACACGCTCCAGGTACCTCCCAGACTGTTTCCTCTCTGCTGTACTGTATTTCCGGTAGACATCTGGTAAGTTGAAGTCCCCCATGAGAACAAGGGCTAGCGATTGTGAGACTTTTCCCAGCTGCTTATAGAATATTTTGTCTGCCTCTTCATCCTGGTTGGGTGGTCTATAACAGACTCCCACCATGATATCTGCCTTCCCCCTGATTCTTACCCATCAACACTCAACCCTGTTGTCACCATCAAGCTCTAGACAGCCAAAACACTCCCTAACATACAGGGCTACCCCACTGCCTCTCCTTCCTTGCCCATCCCTTCTGAAGAGTTTATAGCCATCCATTGCAAGCACTGTAGTTGTGCGAGTCATCCCACCATGTTTCCGTGATGGCAACTATATCATAGTTTTCCTGCTGCACAATGGCTTCCAGCTCCTCCTGTTTGTTGCCCATGCTGCATGCATTGCTGTAGATGCACTTCAGTTTGGGCTATTGATCCCACCAGCTTTTTAAGGGGAGAAGCCCTAATTCCTATGTGAGCATTCTCTGTAGTTTCTAACACATCCATAACCCTCTTGTCTTTGCTGCTGCATGGATCTCCATCCCCTACCTCCACTGAAATGGCAGACCGAAGGACCTTGCTAGCACATGGTCCCTCAAACATTGGTGTGCCACCCTCAGACTTATCTCTAGCGAACCTGGTTTGATCCCTTTCCCCCTTCGTGTGTGTGTGTATGTCTGAGTTCCTGCCGCTGGAGTGGGGCTGCAGGTTTCAGGGTACCAGCAGCTGGGAGGACCTGGGACACTGTGGTCAGCTTCTTGCTGTACTAGGTGTCTGAGGCCAGATGCTAGAGGGACCCATTTGTGTGTGTGTATTCATTTATGTATATGTACATGTATACATGCATATATGCACACAAATACATGTGTATATATACACATATGCATGTTCCACTAGTGGACTTTCGCCTAGGTCAGCTAGAGAGGAGGTACAGGATCAGGTAACTGGTGCCATTCATGCTTGTGCAAGTGCTGCGTTTTCTGTCTGTGCTGCTCTGTGGGGCCATCCGTGTATATTTATCCTGTGGGCACATTTGTGTGTGTGCCTATTGGGAATCCATTCTCGGCTTCCCTACAGGGTAGACCAGGGAACACAGATCTGCAGGAGCTTCAAATCTACTGGGCTACTAGATTTGGCATCCTCTATCACAATATTTAACCAGATTTCCCCACCAAATGTTGAAATACATTATAGCCAGTAGGCACACATTCACTTAGGGCCTGCATTGTCTTGACTAGAGTTCATGGTACAGTTTACTATCATGTAATGATGTTTCATCAAAATCTGAATGTTTCACAGCAGTCAGTCCATGAGATACCTTTGATGGGGGAGAAAAGTTAAAATATCCTGTTTTAATATTGTCCAAACAATTGGCCGTGCTGTTGTAAATCCTATCAAGTTGGTTTATACATCTTGTTAAAAAATTAGCTTAATGTTACATTTTAATATAATAATGTTTCAACATATGCTATCTAACATATTACAAAGAGCACTGAAGCACAATCTAATGTCTCAAATACAGTGAAATACTTCATAGAAGAGGAAACTTTGTAATAGTTCTGAATGACACTCTTCAAACTTATTTCTTGGGGGAAAATGGCTTTTTCTTCCACGTCATAAGAGTAAGAGAATGGCCATAGTCAGCTGAATGAAGGATTGTTCAAGCTTAGGGACAGCGGCCATAAGCAAATACCTACAAAAAATTGAGATGACTACACAAGAGTATCTCATTTCTCTATTTGTTTAGTAACTTTTAATTAATTATTCCTTGCTTGCCTACTCGTCCCAAGCCAAGCACGAATGTGAAAAACTGGACTTCCATAAAGCAGTTAAGGATTGCTTTCACAAAGCTTTGAGGGATCACAGTGTGTCTTCTGTCAGCTCTTCTGAGCAACATGAATTGAGGGACAGATTGTGACATCAGTTCCCCATTTCTTTCCTTTCCCTGAACTTATCCATTACCTAGGTCCCTGGGACATTTCCAGGGGCTGCATGTCAGTACCCTTTTTTTCTTTTTTTATACACCCAAATGTACTGTAAGATACACATATACCACTATTTCCAGATTTTACTATGAGATACAAATAAATTAAGGGACCTCTTATGTCACAAGCAAAATCTATGGTAAATCAGGGGACTCAGTTTTGAGTTCTCAAATCCCAGGTTACCGACTGACAAAATACACCAAAACTTATTTACACCTGGCAGTCTCAGCTCTGTATTATTGCAGGAAGATGGAATGTGGCAGACATCAAGGTGGCTTTTAACTCAAATGACTGTTTATCTCTGTTAAAATCAATCAATTCTTTCTTCAAGTAGCCAAAAAGCAAACAAACTGAACCCAGAGAGAAACAAAGAGGAAAAATCTTATTCTCTGGGGAATATAACAGGATCTAGACTGGACTCCCCACTCTCTTATTCAGAAATGCTTTAAAATATTTAAAATCTATTTGGATCGTTCTGCCAGAGAGTCAGGAAATTCATCAGGATATAAAGGTATTTGTGGTCTGCAGGGAATAGTATAAAATAGATGGCCACTGTTACCTCTGAATAACTTATTTGTCACATTTGAGTCATAACATTTCATATCTTAATAAGGATAAATGTGCAGTTTTATATGTTTAATTTACATATGTAAAACGGAATTGAGTGTTCCTGTGCATACTATAGCACCATAAATAGCAGTAGATTCGTGATAACAGCATTAGCTACAGCAGGTTCATGAATTACTATGTAATACATCTCTTTACAATTTCAGTACAGCCCATTTTTCTTCTCCCTCTTTGCTGCTGCTCTACATGCTATATCTGGGAAGCTGGAGACTAAATATAGCATTCACTATGCCTTGAACTGGGATGGATGGATAGACTGAAGATGGCTTTGAAGATTGTGTATCTATCATGGCATGAATATTCATGTTTGTCTCAAAGAAAATGTGTCCTTTGTTATTCCAACAGAATTGTACCTTTTGTTAACCCTGGGTCACTGTGTAGGAAGGAAAGGAGGACTCATAGGGTCAGAAGGAGAGCAAGGAGAAACTTAACACTCTCTTCTTGTCTGCCTATCAGGGCTTTCGCTGATTTTTTATAATCTCTTCCTAAGCACCCTTTACCATTCAGAGGATACAGGGGTAGAAGGGATATTTAGACTTGTATGAACTTCTTCTGCACCCAGGTGGTCAGGAAGCTTAACCGGAGATGGATGCTATGTTGCCTGCTCTGAGGGGTTCATTCCTTTTTTTAGTCTAGTATTGTGCTGGTTTTGGCTGGGGCAGAGTTAATTTTCTTTATAGCGGCTAGTAAGGGGCTGTGTTTTGGATTTGTACTGAAAACAGTGTTGATAATACAGGGATGTTTTAGTTGTTGCTAAGTAGTGCTTAGACTAAATCAAGGACTTTTCATCTTCCCATGCTCTGCCAGGTGCGGAAGAAGCTGGGAGGGGACACGGCTGAGACAGCTGACCCCAGCTGACCAAAGGGCTATTCCATACCATATGACATCATGCTCAGCATATAAAGCTGGGGGAAGAAGAAGGAAGGGGGGGACCTTTGGGGTGATGGCATTTATCCTCCCAAGTAACCATTATGTGTGATGGAGCCCTGCTTTCCTGGAGATGGCTGAACACCTGCCTGCCCATGGGAAGCAGTGAATGAATTCCTTGCTTTGCTTTGCCTGCGTGTGTGGCTTTTGCTTTACCTATTAAACTGTCTTTATCTCAACCCTCGAGTTTTCTCACTTTTACTCTTCTGATTCTCTCCCCCATCCCACCAGGGAGGAGTGAGCGAGCAGCTGTGTGGCGCTTAGTTGCCGGCTGGGGTTAAACTATGACAAGTATGAAGTTTGCAAATAAGTCAGGAAATTAAACCTGAAATCCCTTTTCCTAGATAAGAACTCTAAGTATTAGGTTAAGATTTCCTTGTATACTTTACCCGCTACCACTGAAAGGGTAGCAATTAGGAACTTTTCCCTGGGAGGAAGAAGGTAGAAGCTTTAATCTCTTTAATCCCCTCTCAGTTCTTTTAAAATATATGTGTTTAAATCTATGATAGAGAATGGATTCTAGACACAGGAACCAGATAGTGAATGAGTTTATATTTGTACCTGTGTTCAATGTTTCCCACTTCTTATATCCAAGACATTTTCCAAGCCTCTGGTGATGTCATGCGGGTTTTTTTTCAGACTATTTTGGTTCTTCTATTGAGGTACATTGTTCTTTCCCTGTGTTATATTGGTGACTTGTGCTATCAGATTTTGGATCCTATTCCAGATGCTTCTTAAGGCTGAAAGTCTGACTCTCTCCCGACATTGTATATATTCTATATGTAGTGAATATGACAGTGCATATGGATTTATCTTCCATTGTCAAGTGCCCACATTGCAGACAGCCTCATGTACAGTGTGAACATTTTTTCAAGGCTCACAGCAATGTCTAGGAAAAATAGGAGGAAGCACAGAAAAGCTGGGA
The DNA here is from genome assembly GCF_035582795.1 of Mycteria americana. Lineage (NCBI taxonomy): Eukaryota > Metazoa > Chordata > Aves > Ciconiiformes > Ciconiidae > Mycteria > Mycteria americana. The sequence goes on from NC_134368.1 coordinate 6,228,074, forward strand.
ATTCAGTGGGAACTTGGGTATGCTTATTCAGTGCACCCTGAGAGGCAGTTATGTCCCTTCCTCAGGAATCATACCTTGAATTTAACATTTTCAGAGAATAGAAATGGTTGAGAATTTTCAGTTAAAACACACCTGCATTTCATAAAAGAATGGTCAGATTAATGTTAGTTTTGGTGAACTGCTGCTGAGAACCAAGGAGGTTTTCAATCAACCTTTCTAAAAAGCTATTCAGGAACCAGGATACACAGAGGCCATTGCTTTGAGGAAGCTTTTACATGTGAACTTCTCAGGACTTCCAGTCGTGCAGGTCAGCTGGCTCCTCATATTGCCAGATTTCAGGAGAATGGGGAATCAGCTCATCAGTGAATTCATGCTGGCCAGACAGACAGGTAGCCCAGCAGTGTGAAATCTGTGATGTCCCTAGGACAGAGCTACCCAAATAGATGGTCTTGCCAACTTCTAATTAATATTGTCACGAATCATGTCAATTTTGGCTGTTGGCTGCTGATTCTCGGGGAGCACGTATGACTTCTCTAGCACAAAGACTTGATAGTTCTTATGTGTTTCTTATTTTTTCAGGCTTTTCATTTTTTCAGGAATACTGGGGGATAATAATTTTCTTCCAAGTAAATTTGCAGATCTGAACTTTTTCTGTAAAATTCTATTTAGTTACTTTCTTTCTAGTGTCCCTGTTCTTCACACAAAGCATATAGCAAATCTGGAGTTAAGACCTGCATTTGTATTTTCAGATATGATTTTCTTTGGACTTTTTGCAAACACTTGGTTTTTACTTATAATGCACTCTGTCATAATTAGTCTTCACTAAAGAAATAGCCAGAATTAGAGAAGCTCTAACAGAGACTGTGTGTTTATATAGAGAAGAAATGTTCAGACATATAGTAGTTAAAACTGTCAGAGATTTATAAAATAAAATGAAATGAACCTTGTACTTAATGGTTTAAACCAAATCCCTTGGGATTATAATGAGACCTTCATGGGGACAGATTACACATCTGTTGACTTGGGATGGGAGGATTTATGCATTCTTCTGCAACATCTGGTACTTGCAAACGTCAGGGAAGATGACAGCCTACAGGTCTGATCCAGTATAGCAATTCCACTGCTACATAAAATCTGGACAATTATATTAATCTCTTGTTTTCCAAAGCACTAATTCTCAATTCAGATTTCAAAACATGAAAGAACAGTGATTGTAACTTTTTTTTAATGCCAACTGATAACACCACCTACTAAACAGTAATATGAAGATCCATATCTAATTTCTCTGTCAATTACGATGAAAAATTCACATAACAATTAAGTTTTAATTATGTCCATTTAAATATTTTAAGCAGAATCTACTTAAAAGAGATGATTAGGCTTTAACTGGGATATTTCAAAGCAGCTACAAGTTACCAACCAACCCAATTCCGAAGTGTCAATTAGCAGTTTAGCTACCTTTTTATTGATATCCAAATGGGTTTTGAAACACCAGCAAAATGCTTTAACATAACTAGATGCCTGATAAGTTAATAAAATCATAACAGATTGCTTTCGGATGTCTAATTTTGAATTAATGACATTATATCTAAGTTTTCTCAGACAGCAATCATCTGGCTTTTAATTACATTACAAAAGAAAACTTGCAATATTAAGTCTATAATTAATATCTTAATTGAAACAGGAAGTTATAACAATAAAAAGGCTGTTGAAAAGAGCATTTATTTTTGTCTTATTTCATGATTCCCTATGTTCCCTTTAAAACAGAAATAGTATGCGTATTATTCATGAAATTCTAAGCCCATTTTATTTTGAATTAGTAGGACTCTCTACATTGAATTAAATTAAAGTAGATTCAGGCCATATCTATACTGCTTCTGTTTACTAAACAAGCATACAGTGCATCATTTTCCTGGCCCCAAGAGTTCTCAACTTAATGAACACATGACATTAACACACAACAAAATTGTCTGGTTTTGCAAATCCTGATTTTTAGGTTTGTGGGTCCAGCTACGGAAGTTCATAGTACCCTCTTAGGATTCATTTTGCAAAGCATGGGGAGACTTTGGTGACTTCCAGTCCATATTCTAGCTATTAGCAAAGGAGGAATCCAAGAAGCAAAATATCCTCATTCTATTCCCTCTTCTGCCATGTGGAAACTCCAACCCATTATCTGGCTGTGCATCTGGTGTCATAGGTAGAGCTTTTGCTCGTATGTTTGTTGGACACTCTTTGAAGAACAAAAACCTCTGTAGAAAGACAAAGCCAGACAAAAGCATCTTTGCTAGCAGACTTGCTAACCTAGTGAGGAGGCCTAGGTTAGCCTTGGGGTGGAGACCAAAGCCCAAAGAGAAGTTTAGGTCCAGGGAGGAGAGGGAGGAAGCTTGTGGGGGACAGTGTGACGGTGGGGAGGTACTCACACTGTCCTTGAGAAAGCATCATGGGAAACAAGCAGGAGGAATTAGAGGTCTGTTCAGAGTCACAGATCTGGTGGTTCACTAGGATTATTGCCTGGAGTGCTGTTCTAGATGGATACAGACATTTTAGGAAAGACAGGCAAAAAAGATGGGGTGTGGGGTGTGTGTTCTTTCAGAAAAGGAGTGACTCAACTGCACAAGACTTTGTTATCGAGGTTATGGACCAGATGAGAGCTTATGGGTCAGGTCTCACAGGTCACTGTACCCTAGTGGCAGAATGAGATTTATACAACTCTGCCTAAAATTTCCCATCTGGTTCTCTGTTCTGAGCTGAACAAGGACAAAGAAATATCCTTTGATGCAAGTAATCTGAAGAAGGAAACTCTTCTCTGGAAATTATACTCTGGAGAAGATAGCAAGGAAATTATATTTCATTACAATTTGTCCACCTGATTTGGATTCCTTTGGACTTGATAGCACAAAACTATCTTCAAGGGAATGGCATGGGAAAATAGGAGTCATGTCACACATGGCTTTTTCTACAAAACAAGTTCTGCCTGTATGATACAGCTATGAGATCATCCTATTCATGACCTGAATATGATCTCTGAAACACAGTGGTGATGAACTCCTCTGGGACATCATGGAGTTATCCTGCCCTCCCTGGACCTTTATCTATCTTATCTAAACAAAATGCAGCTTTAAGACAGAGAGTAATACCAGAAGCAAAAATTACAAGGTTATGTCCTGTCTCAACATCTCAGGAATGGAGAGATTGTTTTGGTACCAATGTTTGTGCTTGGCAAACCATTCAGTACCAATGTTCATACTGGATTTGCCAAGTATGGACAAGTAACTTGAAGCCATTCCACTGGAACCTTAAGAACTTGCATAAACTGCATGTGTATTACTCCTCTGTCACCAGAACACCTATATTTTAAAGAGTGGAAATGTAGAGTGGAAATGGAAATTCATGTAGAATATGAATAGAGATTTTTCCTAGAACCTTAGGTTTTTATTCTTTTTGTGCTTAAATGACTAATTAGGGTTTAATCTTAATGCCTTATTTTTCTTTCTTCTCTTCCCCTTTTTCCTCTGATTCTATTTCAAGTAGCTAATCTCAAAAGGAGAGATATTAACTCAATTGAGTGACCTATGTATTGGATAATTAAATTAAACAATATCACATAATAGCCTGTGTATACAAATCTGTGTAATTACAGATCATTGTGCAATGGCTTTTGCAAATCAAGGAACATAGCACAGTGATTTACCATAATCATCCTAGAATGCACTTCCTGGTGTGTATGATGGTTTTGAACTCTGGACACTATAGAGATTAATTTCTGACTGCTTCCTAATGAGCAATAACATTTTCGTCATTCCCTTAGGAAAAGCAAGGATACATAATTCCTTTTTAAATTGTTTCACAATTTGTGGGATTTTATTTTTGTAATTTTGGGTGTATTGGAAGGCATAAAGCGCATACCTGGTCTATGCGGTAATTTCCCATTTCTCCCTTTCTGAAAAATGTATTGTTAATAATTCAATAACGTCTCAATTAATAACAATAACGAGTTGATAAAGGAGGTTGTTTCTCCTTATGTATTCTTTCTTTCTTTTTTTTTTTAATTGAATGATCTGATACTGTGATCCAGAAGCAGGAAGACCACGATCAGTATAGGTCTGTCAAAGAATTTTCTAAGTTCTTCACTGTTGCATCTAGATATCGTGCTTTCAATAGTCCCTTGATATATCATCACAAACATTTACACAACACGCTGAACAGTATGTACTATTTGACTCATTTTATGTTTAGTAAGTGAACATGTTCTAGATTCTTCCCTTCTTCTGTTCTAGTCTGTATTACAAGATTGTTGCATATATATGTCTATATATTGTGAAACCCTCACCAAATCTTTCTGAGATAAAGAAGTCACTTTTTATTGATAAGATATTGAAGCAAGCACAGAAAGGTTCTGTGACTAACTCAAACTGCCTGAAATGCAGATCATTGTTTAATCAGATTATTATTCCTTCTTCACTGCAGACTCTAATTCCTATTACAATTTCTCCACCTTTAAAAGGTACTCTGTAATTATATCAAACACCAAACCCAAAGACTCTGGGAAATAAGTAAAAGAAGTTTTAAAGCAAAGTATCTAGTGTAATAGGATTGTTTATATAATTCAGAGTGAGGAGGGATGAAGAGCTGAATTTATTACAGATCAATAACAGATTCCTCTCTCAGCTTCCATCATAACATATATTGCTGGACCTTCTGAGGTTCAGTATTTGAGCTCTGGATGGCCTTGGCTCAAACTTCAGTTATAAACCAAATGCTGATGTGGCTCGTGATCCATAGGAACAAGCAGACGAGCTCTTACAAAAAGCAAATATACTTCTTTTAATACTCCCTGCAATTCTGAAATCAGCAATTTGAAGTGAATAGAAATCTATTTGGATTGCATAGTTTTTTTTGAAAAATAAGTCTTTCTGACATAATCAAACTTGATTCCAGTAGATTCCCCATGGCCATGCGTTATGACATGGGGTGAGGAATAAATGTTTTCATCATAACACTATTGAATCTTTTCCATTTATTACATTGGAGAAATGAATGAAGCATTAATTTTAGCATGATAATAAAAATATAGTACATTGCTTTCTAATCACAATCTGACACACAGATTTTACTGTGACAGCAATAGAGGTTATCTCCCTTATCTGTACTTTAAACAACTTTTAAAATAAATGTTTTAGACATTAAACAGCTTAAATTCCTTTCAAAAGTTCTGATTTCTCTCATACATGCCTTTTTCAAGAGGCTTTCGAGAGTTCTCATATCTTTCTGAAAAGAAGTTCATGAGTCTCTCCAGTGATACATTAAGATATAGCCTGAGAGATCCTCTGCTTGCTAAATTGTTTACTTCATTATTTGCTGTTGTCATTTAGCAAAAAAAAAACCCCCTTAAATCCTGTAATACAATTAGTAGTTTTAGGCTATGTTGTTAAAACATTCTGTAGATTGATAATGCTTGAATGTTTGGATTTTAGCCTGAGCATATATTAGCATGTAGTAACCAGATATTATTTTATTCAGACAGAATGTCCCCTGATCCATTTCATATTTTAATAATCCAGAATTCATCTGTGGGACAAATGAATATAAGATTAACCGGAGAACAAAAAGATAAATAAAGCAATAATAAAACACAGAAGTCAAGACATTGTGTAAATTGCATTATTAAGTTTATAAATCTGTAGATTTGATTCTCCTTTCAACCATTTTGTTCACCTTTTGATTTCTTGCTGGGTATGAGATTTATATAGTTTTTGTCTTGCTGGGATGCAAAACATGATTCATCTAGAAAAAGAAGAGAAAAACAGTAGGATTCAACTCACAGATTATAACAGCGCAATTTAGGAGAGAGATAACAAGACTACATTTGCAGTGTTACAGTGAACTTATTTTTCATATTCTATGTGAAGAACATGAGAAAGAGTGGAGTTTAAGAAGCAACAAAGGCAGTCTAGGTCACACAGCAAGAAGAGATTTTCATCTGCAGAAAAAGCACTAGAATAGGACATCACAGGAATTTCTGCAATCTGCAGCTCCATGTTTCTAAGAACAACTTAGACAAACGTTTGTCATGAACTTTTATGTTTAATTAATCCTATCTCTGTGCAAAATGTTGGAGACAACACAAATGACCTCCTGAAATTCCACCCTGCCCCATTTTCTGTGATAAATAATTTTTAAACATTTACTCTTTGAGATAAATATTTTGGAAGATACTGATATGAAAAAGGTAGGTAGTAAGACCTGGGGAAAAAAGTAAGTACAAGTTTTTAAAGTATCATCATTCAGGAGCCTACATCCCAAGCAAAGATATTTCAAATGCAGAAGAGAAAACAAAATAATTGAGAAGGGAATCCTTTCCTTGTAACATTGCCACAAGACAGGGAACCAGGAAAGGCTACTCACAAAAAAGGGACGAATGGGCTGGTCATCGTGATTCATCTTTCAGTTACTTGTCGGTCTATAAAAGTCAGCATTGGAAGGTTGTGAGGCTGTGAAATAAATTTATGTTAAGAAAATATAATTATGGCAGACCTCAATCATAAGAGTGGTAGACATGAATGAATTATAATAAGATCAGTGGAGATACTTTTTTTTTTTTTTTTTTCTTTGTAGACAACTGTAAAGATAGGAAAAAAAGACTGATAATTTCAAGTTAAGTTGATTTTACTGTCTCAGTGAACTGAACATTTTTGCTTGCATTTTTGGACGTGATAGTTCTTAAGATTTTCTGTTTATAAACAATAAGCAAAAAGATTCCTTTTTTTTTTTTTTTTTCAAATTTCCATTGGAGCTCTCTCTAGTGACTTTGAGAAGCTAATTTACTGAATATCTTAATGATCAAAAAGAAACATGAAGCAAAGTATTAACCGCATGCTAAGATACTTAGTAAATATTTGAGGATAAAAGAGAACATATTGATTACATCCAGCATAATGAAGTTTTCAGAATAAATAAACAAGGGCATTAAAAGCACACTAAAACAATCAGAAACTGCAATCTGTGCCTAAATATTTGGGGCTAGAACCATAAGCGATATGTCAGCTGCTGTACCCTGTGCACTGCTTTCACTGGAGCTCTGCCAGTTCATGTTGTCTAAAGATTTAACTTTCAAAATTAATTGATATACAGTTATTGAAAAATATCTGTAAAGTTTCAGCTTCTCTTTAGTAGACAATCTTTTTTAGAAGTTTTGACTTACATACAAAAAATGCTTCTAAAGCATCCTCGGAAGATTTTTATTGAGTTTGGTTTTATTTCATTTTATGCATGTTACATTAGTAATGCTTTTTTTTTCATGGTTCCCAATGGAAAACAAGTGTCAGAGCAGTAGGATGTGTCTTTCAAGCCTTCCTTTCTGAAACTTCATAGAGAAATTAGATGTATACTAAAAAATAAGTCAAATGTTCAGACAAACAAATTCCCCACAGAGCAGCCCCAACATTTCTATGCTAGTAGCCTAACTGTGAGAAAAAAGTTGAGGAAAAAAATGTAGCGATATCAGGAAATTTTGGAGGAGTTGTCATGGGGCATAGGAGGACTCAGTGCTTCCAAGAGTAATAGTTGGTTCAACTTCCATTCCCATGTCACATTATGCAGATGTTGCTGAACATCTCTTCTCACTTTCACCTCATGAAACAGGGGCAGTGTCCACCCCAGGTATTGGCTATCCTCCTTCAAAATGGAGATCTAGTGGGACCTCTATAGGAAAGTAATGTTTCATGAACACAACAGTGATGTTCCATGGAAGGATCAGCTCCCTCTACACTTTTGCTTTCTTCCTGCCACCTACTTCTTTATATGGGCAGGAAGACAGCTTTGAGAAAATGCCTAAAAAGTTACTCACGCCAGTTTTTAAATTTGAAAATTCAAGTTACAGAAGATATTAAGAGGGTAGAGGAGAAGAGATGTTAAGCTGGATAGGGATGCATACATATACATTCAGCATCTCTGCTATCTGTGATAGTATTCTCACATAGTTCTGCAAAAAATGCCTTTCTCCACTCCCTTAGCTGCTTCCAGCTCTACTTGAATCTACCCCACTCCATACCTTCTACTCAGTGATTTGAGTCTGCTTAGTATAATGACGAGCCAGGTTTAGTCCAAAAAGCTATTTATTTTTTTGCTCCACCAACCCAATCGGGTATAGCAGATGCCTCAAGATCAGAGGCACTTCTATACTTCAAGAGAAAACTCCTGCTATGACTACCACCCAAAATTTCAAACAAGGGCTGTTCAGAAAACAGAAGGAAGTGTGAGCAAGTGTGCAGTGTCTAGCACTTCCCACTTTCATTTTATTTCTGTATATTAGAAGCATGCTTGTGTTGTTTTGTCTTACTCTTTTTTTTATTTTCTCCTGATACATCACAAAAAGGTAAGTAAAGTGACTAAGAGGTTGTTTACCTGCAGCTGATGAAGAGGGAAGGGAACAAATTATTGAAAACAAAAAAACAGGGAAAAAATTTTGTAATCTCATTTTCATTTTATAAATAAAAAACCAGGATAAGTAAAATCTATTTTTCCTTCTTATTGAAAATGTAATTTTCTTCTCCTTTTGAAAAGTATAATCATAGCATCATAGAATGGTTTGGGTTGGAAGGGACTTTAAAGATCCTCTAATTCCAACCCCCCTGCCATGGGCAGGGACACCTTCCACTAGACCACGTTGCTCAGAGCCCCATCCAACCTGGCCTTGAACACTTCCAGGGATGGAGCATCCACAACTTCTCTGGGCAACCTGGTCCAGTGCCTCACCACCCTCAGAGTGAAGAATTTCTTCCTTATATCTAATCTAAACCTACCCTCTTGCAGTTTAAAGCCCTAAATCACCCCTTGTCCTATCACTACATGCTCTAGAAAAAGTCCCTCTCCAGCTTTCTTGTAGCCCCCCCTTCAGGTACTGGAGGGCTGCTAGAAGGTGTCCCCGGAGCCTTCTCTTCTGAGAAGGCTGAACAACCCCAACTCTCTCAGCCTGTCGTCATAGGAGAGGTGCTCCAGCCCCCGATCATCTTCGTGGCCCTCCTCTGGACTCGCTCCAACAGCTCCATGTCCTTCTTATGTTGGGGCCCCCCAGAGCTGAACGCAGTACTCCAGGTGGGGTCTCACGAGAATGGAGTAGAGGGGGAGAATCACCCCCTTTGACCTGCTGGGCATGCTTCTTTTGATGCAGCCCAGGATACGGTTGGCTTTCTGGGCTGCAAGCGCACATTGCTGGGTCATGTTGAGCTTCTCATCAATCAACATTCCCCAAGTCCTTCTCCTCAGGGCTGCTTTCAATCTATTCTCTGCCCAGCCTGTATTTGGGCTTTGGATTGCCCCCACCCATGTGCAGGACCTTGCACTTGGCCTTGTTGAACTTCATGAGGTTCGCATGGGCCCACCTCTCCAGCCTCTCAAGGTCCCTCTGGGTGGCATCCCTTCCCTCCAGCATGTCCACCACACCACACAGCTTGGTGTCATCAGCAAATATGCTGAGGGTGCACTCAATCCCACTGTCCATGTCACCGACAAAGACGTTAAACAGCACCGGTCCCAATACCAACCCCTGAGGAATGCCACTCGTCACTGGTCTCTACTCGGACATCAAGCTGTTGACCGCAACTCTTTGAGTGTGACCATCCAGCCAATTCCTCATCCACTGAGTGGTCCATCTATCAAATCCATGTCTCTCCAATTTAGAGACAAGGATGTTGTGCGCGACAGTGCCAAATGCTTTGCACAAGTCCAGGTAGATGACGCCAGTTGCTCTTCCCTTCTCCACCAATGTTGTAACCCTGTTGTAGAAGGCCGGCAAATTTGTCAGGCACAATTTGCCCTTAGTGAAGCCATGTTGGCTGTCACCAATCACCTCCTCATTTTCCATGTGCCTTGGCATAGTTTCCAGGAGGATCTGCTCCATGATCTTGCTGGGCACAGAGGTGAGACTGACTGGCCTGTAGTTCCCCGGGTCTTCCTTTTTTCCCTTTCTAAAAATGAGGGTCTTTCCAGCCAGTGGGAACTTCACCGGACTGCTATGACTTCTCAAATGTGATGGATAGTGGCTTAGCAACTTTATCCATCAGTTCCCTCAGTACTCGTGGATGCATCTCATTAGGTCCCATGGACTTGTGCACCTTCAGGTTCCTTAGATGGTCTCAAACCTGATCTTCTCCTACAGTGGGCAGTTCTTCATTCTCCCAGTCCTTGCCTTTGCCTTCTGCCACTTGGGTGGTGTGGCTTAAGCAGTTGCCTGTAAAGAATGAGGCAAAAAAGTTGTTGAGCACCTCAGCCTTCTCCATATCCCGGGTAACCAGGTCTCCTCTTTCCTTCCAGAGAGAACCCACATTTTCCCTGGTCTTCCTTTTATCACTGACATACCTATAGAAGCTTTTTATGTTGCCATTGATGTCCCTGGCCAGATTTAATTCTTTCAGGGCTTTAGCTTTCCTAACCTGATCCCTGGCTGCTTGGACAATTTCTCTGTATTCCTCCTAGGCTACCTGTCCTTGCTTCCTTTTTGTGTTTGAGTTAGTAGAAAAGTAGAAAATACTTGTTTGATTTCTGTTTAATTTTTGAACCCTCAAGCCATCCTCTTATTCTTTTTTTTTCCCTTTCATTTTTACCATTATTAGAAATGGACATTTAATGTTGACTTCAAGATTTTAATCAACTTTCAATTTACTCCAGTAAAAACTTTTTTATTGAAATGTTTTAATCATGGTTGTGCTATCTTATAAACAGGAATACTTTATACGACAAGCTTAGAATTTACTACAGGTCAGCTTCAATCCAAAATTCAGTATTGTCAATAAGACATACAATCTCTTTTATAGTCAAATATCAGCTCAGATGAAGTATGTTGTAGTATTGTTAATGACTTCATAGATACCTCTTGAACAATGTATACTAATGATGACAAACCAAATTGTGCACTTGGAAGTAAGTTGCCTTAATCTGTATTAAAGTGCTAATTATATGATTTCTGAAGTTGGCAATTATCTACAGCTCCAAGGATTTCTGTGTCAGCTGCAGGTAAACATACTTTGAAGACTCACCACAGCTCATCAGAAAAAATCTCCTTGGTGATATTGAATGCTGTTTTACAGAATGGATGTGCTTCACCATTGTAAATCAGTATATAATGTGAAATTAAACATGGTGTTTGTCTTTGAAGAGAATGCATTTCAAAAGCAAACAAAAGAAATTCTTTGTAGGTGTAATCTAAAACTCAAACAAAATATTCAAAGAGAAAAGGGATTGAGTTTAATGTTTTGAAACATTTTTTTAATCAATAAAAATGTCTGCGCTATTCCTAATACATTGATTAACATTTATAACTTTCATGCAACAACCTGTATAAATGATATTTCTGCCTGTCAAATAACCTGTCCATTAGTACCTCAAGAAGAAAAATCCACATTCCACACCGTTATGACAGTTGTAAAATATTGATTATTCTATTGTCTTCTGTTCAGCAGGTTCAGGAAGTTAAGGAAGAAAAATTAAAGGAACTACAGCCAATTTACTAGGAAAACACAATAACCATTTGCACGAATTTTACTAACTACTCGATACTATTACCTACAAAAAAGATGTAAGAAAAAGAACCTGGCTTTATGATCTCTATCAGTATAGTAAATCCTACACTGAATAATCCTGTTATGAAACTATACAAGAGTATAAATTGCAGCCATATTGTAAAACTATATTGAATAGGATGCTAGAACGATTTGATGTCAGAAGTGTTTTGCTTTTCATCTTGCTATTAATCTTTTGATTTTCAGGAAATCATAATAAATAGAAGTAAAATACACCTTAAGAAATTATCTAGTCCTTTGTCTGCCTCCAAGGATGACACCTCAATGATTTCTGATTGATGGCTTTGGTTTAAGGTTGTTGTACACTACTATGATTACCACGGTATACCAAAGGGTTAGCAGCTTTTCTCCTCTCTCTCTCTCTCTGCCCTCCTCCACTTTTATTGCAACAGATATTGTAGGTTATTAGGTAATACAGACCATGTTTTCCCCTTGAACACCTTGTTACAGATTTCCATCTTAATAAGTATTGCATTCCACACCCCTACAAAACATACAAAAATGTGTGATTAAAAAAAGAAAGTAAACTGGTATAATCATTCCTGTGGTTCTTCCAGAGTAGAATATTTTTCATGTTTTTTTAAAAAACTTAATTCCCTCACCAAAACCTTCCTCACAGGTCGTTCTTCTACTTTCAAGATATGTTGACTGTTTACAGACGTGACTAAATAACTTGAATTTATAGTTATCTTCCACTATGCAGGAGTTTCTATCCAAAATAATATAAGCATTTGTGTTTACACAATCATTAAAGACAATGAGAAATTTTGTTTGAGGTGAGAAACACTAACTGTTTTATCTCCTGAATTAAATATCTTTTCCTTGCTTAATAGAATGGAAAACTATGGAGAAGATTTTTTGTTTGTTTGTTGAAAACTCATGGGGAAATTTTACTGCAGGGTCAGTTTAAATGGATGATTCATGCCAGTAAGAACCAGAGTAGATGAATTGTGTGAAGTGAACAGGTCTCTAAATAGGCCTCTTGAAGGCCCAGTGTTGTGTCTCCTGGCATTTGCTGTTCACTATCTAAGGTCTACAGACCCTTATCGGCTGTGCCAGTGACAGAGAGGACACTTTCAGGCTGCTCTTCAGCTGGATCTTTGAAGGAGTGAATGCCCCATATGGTGGTGTAGGTGGTAGGCAGAAGTGAGGGGCAGAAGGTGGTGACACTGCCCATGGTCCATGTATGCCTTTTGTGGTTCTTCCCACCTGGGATGGGATTTACCTGAGACATCAAAGATGAGAAGGACTTCAGGCAGCTTTGGGGATTCAAATCATTCCCACCTACTTTCAGTACAGACATGAGGGTGAGGTCCAGTTTTAACAGAGTGGATGTCATCATGTCATCTTAACTGGACTCTTTTGTTCCATGGCACTTTTCAGAGAAAAATATCCTAGAAGCTGGATTCCAGGGACAGGAATTTAGGCAAGGAAAGGGTACCAACTTGCTCTACAGTGGAAGAGGCCACATGGCCATGATCAGGAATACTACAGAAGTTTATGCTGGCAGGAATGAAGCTGCACAGGATGTTAATGAACACTTGATGCTATAAGCCGTTAAGTATAACTGGTGCTGCTACCTTCTGGGGCAGTTTAACTCAAAACATTTGAAAGCAAGTTATTTAGAAGGAGCAAGAAATCTCCTAGCTAAGAGGCCAAATGCTGCTGAAAGATACAGAGAAACTCCACATGAAAAAGTCTGAATCTGCTGTGATTAATAACTAGTTATAGGGTTTTAGATATATAATCTCAGAGCTTTGAGATATTTCTAAATGGTCTGATTGGCATTTATTACAGAAGTCCGGATGAGTAAGAGTGTATGGGCATTTTTTGTTGTTTATTTTTGTTGTTTTTTTTTAATGGACCTCCCAAAACCAACTCCATTTGAAATGTACGAAATCCAAATGCAGGATCCTGGGAAGAGAAATGTCCAGCTGGAAAGCTGTCTCTTAAGTTGCTGAGTATAATCGCAATAGCACTGACTTCCAGAAAGCAATGTTGGTTTCTGCCATCTGAAAACTCCATCCCACCCTGTTTATTACAAAACCTTGGGGCTAGCTGTGGCCCTATCAGTCTGTGCCATGGGCTATAGAACTAGAAGAGAATTTTTCCATTCCTTGAGCTGAACAAAGCTGATGTTAGGTTAGTCTCAGGGTATGGTCTGTGATAATGACTGAGGCTATGGTATAATGGGGGAAGAAAGAGATGAAAGGCTGCACATCTGTCTGTTAGAAATTCTGGGATAAATGTAGCTAGTCATTCCCAGAATTAGATATCCTCTGAATTTAGCTGAGCAGAAATGTGACAGACAAAGTCCATGACCTTATATGGGACAAATATAACAACAGGGAGAGAGATGAAGTCATAGGGCTAAAACGAAGGTTCGGTATGTAATTCTGATCACAGCAGAGATTCTCAGCAGCTGGAGGTGATGAGAGAGGATCTATATTCCAACACTTAGTGTGACATATAGTCTTGATTTCAGGTTGTTGGATGAGAACGAGCATCTTTAATCACATTTAGCAACTGAAAAATAAAGTATAAATCCACCAGCATAAAAGTTCCTTTTGAAATCTGTGCACCGAGCTTTTTACTCTCTCATATGAAAGTTTAATTTCAAGTGCTTTGATTCATATGTAATATTTTCAAAAAGAGAAAAGAAAAAGGATTAACTGCATCCCCTAAAGCACTCTCACTAGTTAATTCCACAACAAAGCCATCCATCATGAGTGATCAAGTTCACTGGTTATCTCATCAAAACTCACAATATCAGGGGACTATTCCAGCCCTTAATTAGAGCATCAGTGAAGAAGTCAAGCCAACAAAATATTTAACTCATCCCACTTAATCAGTTCCTTGGAATTAGACAAAATAATCTCACTTTCAGACTGGCAGTTTAAGATATGCAAAGGGATCAACTTTCCAAAGAAAGACACACGAACGTGTATATTTTATTTAGCAGTTAAAAAAGATGGTAGTTTTACAAATCTTCAGTTATATTTCTTCATCTATTTTCTCCTGTTCATGAGGTTCTTTTGCTGGTAGAGTCAGTTTTTTAAAATATCATATGCATTTAATTCTGCACATCCATGCATTTTCCATGGCTGCTGTTGGAAAAGGTTTGTGGTCAGAACAAAACTCCTGTCTGTCACCCACCTCTTGCCCATTTGTTCACTGAGAGCTTGAGAATCACTTGAGACTATAATTGATTGTGTAGGCAGATGTGTTGGCCTCAGCAGATATGGATCAGCCTGTGCTATGCCATTTGGACACCCTTTGGCAGGTCATTCAGCTGTCACTGTCTTAGGTCAACAGCTATGCAATGGGGATAACGTTCAAGGCTTTGCTCCAGATCAAGTAAGAGTAAGGTCTTAGAACAGGTCTCACACCACCTATGCTGAGACTCATCAAAGGTGAATATTTTCAAATAAAGCTAGAGGGCAACCCAGCAGAGCTCTGGGACTAAGACACTTGCCTTGATATACAGATGTAAATAATAATATCAATGCACATCAGTGGAAGTTTACATACTGTGCAAATTTCCTGGCAAGGGAGTGCCAATGTATAGGGAGTTTGGAAGGATCTGGGTGTGACTGAGGTGGTTCAGTATCTCTGTGGATTAAACCTGTGGGGATTTACCCTGGATTACATAGACTGTATCCATACTAGCTCATAAAACGGGATCAGGGCTCAAGCACTGACCTGTGATTATCTAATTCACTAGCTTCTAGCACAGTCCCTAACCTGGGTTATATTAGGTACCAGTGAGCACTTTCTGTGATGACTCCCAGGGAAGCATCAGGGGACAGTGATTCCAGGGACTAATCCCAAAAAACAATATGGTTGCTATTACCATGTATTTGAAGGAAGAGCTAAATCACTCTGAATGTAAATTGGGCTTATACCACAGTCTTCAGGGGCAGAGAAGGGACCTTGGGCTGGGTGATTTTCCTGTGTTCATTTTTTTAATGAGGTCATATTCAATGATCTGTTTTGATTAGGAGACTTCTTAGGATTTAAGGAGGTAAGGGGTCATGTAGCGACTACTACACCATTTGCGTGGGCATAAGCACTATCTTACTTATACGGCAGTACTACCTACTGCCCTATAAAAGGGCAGTAAATTTTCTTGTTTGCGTACTCTCCCTCCACTTTCCTCTACGTTTTTCGCTAGGAAAATTTGTGGTGTATTTCAAACTGATCCTGAATCTCAAGCCAGTCCCTGGAACTAACAGACCATAAATTGTTGGTTAACCTTGAGACTCTCAGATGGCAGGCTCTATGTGGGTGCAGATTCTCACCATTGTATATTTTGCTTCTAATGATATGTGTTCTGCCAAACTCTCTGATAGTATAATGGATCAAGCTCCCTTCATCAGTGAAGCTGCACAAATTTACACACCTATGGTAAATTTGGTCCAGTATGAAAAATTTAAGTTTTAATACAGGGATGAGCTTCTTGCTAGTGCTACATTAAGTGAAATTGAATTGGATCAGTTAAAAAGTAGGTTGTGAATAAGAGAAAAACGCTGTCTTTTTTAGTAGTTGTTGGATGAAAAAAAGAACAATGAGAACAATATCTGACCTGGTGACTTGCACTGGGATGGGAAGAATCATCTTTTTGGGAAAATGAGAAAGGAAGAAAAAAACCAACAAAACCCCACACAGTACAGCTTTAGAAGAAAAAGTTAAGAAATAAGGAACTAGGACAGTCACTGTCTCTGCCTTGGATGAAGTGTGGTCTCTAATGAGTCCAGTGACACATAATCAGTTTATGAGCTTTGTTGTATTACATTCGCAGACAATGCAGATGTCAGCGTTTTCATTTCCCCTGAGAATGTGCAAGTATTATATTACATTCACTCAAGAGTGCAAATACAAGCAAAGTCTGGCCATCCTAATTAACACAAAATTCATTTCTGCATAGTTGTACCTAGATATTTTGTCTACCCAATAGTTGTCTCTCATAATGACTTTTGCAATCTTTTGAGAAGCCTGTTGAAACACTGATGTGATCAGAACTGCAAAATCAGATTCTGGAGCCTTTCAAAATTCAAAATTCTTTTTCCACTGAGTGACTTTCATCCCTGGAAGTATTTAAAAGACGTTTGGATGAGGTGCTTAGGGACATGGTGTAGTGGTGGCCTTGGTAGTGTTAGGTTTACGGTTGGACTCGATGATCTTAAAGGTCTTTTCCAACTTATACAATTCCGTGATTCTGTGATTCTGTGACTTCCACTGGTCCATGTCAGCTCTCACCCTACATTTCTTAATACTCTCAGAAATCACGTTAAAGGAATTTGTAAACACCTCTTTCTCACAGCCCAGATCTACCTCCATAACTAAGAGTTAGCTATGTGCTTACCCTACCAATACCTCTGCTGACTTCAATGAAACTTCACCAGAATACACTGTAATGGGGGACTACACCTCTTCCTCTTTGTCTAAGAGAATCCTGGGTATAAATAAGTAATTAAAAAACTGTTATGCATTTGGTGCTAAATTTTCAGATTTAGTGAAAGACTCTATTTTTCAAATATTCCAGAAAGCTGTAGGCTTCAATTCTTTCATCAGCCAAGAGGGCCAAGTACCAGTTTCACAGATAATGTATTGTAAGTGGCTAAATTCCTGATCAATACCCTCTTGTCACTCATTTCTACTCCGGATCAGTTTCATGTTGTTAACCTTCTCTTCCCTTAACAGAATTTGTAGTAAGGGATTAGGATTTATATGGTATTAAATGTTAAATAAACCGTTGTCGGGAACAACAGGTGGTAAATCATGTACCTGAGTGACACTATCTGTTGATTCCTGATACAGCATAAGTAATCTTCAGGTCTTTCAGATCTTCTATAAACATTAGGGTCTGACTTTACTGCATTTGGGAGGGGTATAATACTGATTTGCCAAGCTTAAAATTTTCTGCTTTAGTGAGTTGCTCTAAAGTTTCATTGTCCAATGAAGAATATTCCACCTAGGAAACAGTGTCTGGTTGTGGTAATTAATAGGTGTATTGATCAGCCAGTTCTTTGTGCAGAGCAGAGGGAGGTGGCTGTAATGGAAAAGAGGAAGTTTCTCTCTCTTCTTCCATTGAAATACTGAGCATATGCAAGGTACTAACAGACAAAAGTTGGGAGTAAAGTAATGATGGTCTGCTCATCAACTAACTGTTCCCTGTTATCATCTTTTTAATGTCTTGTCTCTTTTTTGTAGAGTTTGCTTTTGAGACAAAGTTGCAATTAAAAAAAAGAAAGTACTTGCAAGTCTACTGGAGATGAAAACAGAATGTGAGATGGGGAAGGATTAGGAAAGTTTTAATCATGACGAATGCAGCATTTAGCATTTTGGCAGTGATTTCTATAATACATATAAAATATACATAAAATTACTATTATACATATATAATTATACCTATGAAAAGTATAATAGTATGTATTGTTTAATTTGTATAATAATATCACATGTGAGTGCAACCACTATAAAGCAGAATGGGGAAAAAGATGACACACGCTTCAAAAGCAGAGAGATTTGGATTACTTGGACATGAATATTTGTGCATATGTTACTTGGGGAAGCAGGGGTTGTGATCACTCTCAAATTATATGGAATTCTGATGAATGCAAACTGTCTAAATCATGAGTGATTAATATTCATTTCGGTAACTGAGGTAGCTCATGCTTCCCGGATAAACAATTGCTGACTTCTCTGTGGCAGAGGATGAGGATCCTGAGGAAGGAATTTTGATTTTAATAATATCTTAAGTGTTACCATCATATGCAAGTTACTACGTACTTGCAGAAGATAACAAATAAATACTGGAAAAGATGTTTACATTCAAGCATTTTAAGTACATTGCTCTTCCATTCATGCCAAAAGCTTCATTAATTTGCAGACTTTTCAGAAGCGGAGTAAAATTTTTTAGATCTACTTCCTGTTTACATTTAAGAAATTGAGTTCCAAATATAATTCTTAATCTTAATACGATAATAGATGTGTCCTGTAAATGCAGGAGTATAAGAAAAACAATATCTTATTTCTTGAGCGGATGGGAACCTAAGACTAATCTGGATTTGTATTTTAACTTAACAGCTTCTCAAACTTAAAAGTAATTTACTGTATCACAAAATCGGTATCTGGCTAAAACTACAGTTTAATGGAAGAATGAGAATTGAATTTGGCTAACACAGTTTGTGCAATGGCAGAGTATCTGACAGAGTTCTGGCTCAAGTGGCCAATTTTAAGTATACAAAAGCTCCAAGGTTTGAGGAACCACAGTTCTGACTTCAGCAGAATGAATACGGGCTTCATCTCACTATAGTGATAGAGCAGAAGAATTCAACTAGAAGTTAGGTCCTGCTCTCAAGCGCTGGTCTAGAATCAGTGGCATTAACGGGATTTATTTATACACAAATCAAAAGCTAGTTAAGGAAAAGACTGTTCTACAGGTCAGCTAGTGCAAGATGTGGCTCCTTAGTTGAAACTAACGGTATTATGATACATTAAACTAGATAGGCGTTTGACTTTCTGCAGTTCTGAAAGACCCAGAATAAAGCAGCTCTTCCAAGACGGTCTCTGAGTACAGGCCTCTGGTCACCATAATACACATGATCCACATGTGAGAGCAGGATTCACTTGTCTTCAGAAGAATCTCATTGAACTCTGACTTAGCAAAGTCAAGAGGTGGAAGTCAGGCTCTTTGTTTTGAAAAATTGGCCCCATGGGTTTTTATTCGTATTTTAAGATCTACACAACTGTTTGAAGAAAGAAGAGGTGAGAAGGGCAGAAAACCTTCTTTTTCTAAAGGGTTCTTGTAGTTATATCCAGGACTTCAACAATAGAAAAGATGAGAGGTATGATGCCCCTGACTGATAAGGCTCTTCCTTTCCTTTAGATGGTTTCCAAGTCATGTAAAAACGAAACCCACAGATTCTTAATTCTTTGGGACACCTTTTGAACTTGTGATTTTAAGATCATGAACTTTTAAAGAGGATGTGTAACAAATATGCTGAAAATTATATTTTGGTGATGTCTCACTATCCTCCCTTAACCATGACTGATAATGTGAATATACTGTTTATTATCTTACTCTTCTTGAAATTATCTTTTCAGTTAATTTTTTTCTAGTATTTAAATTTCGTCTTTGCTCCATTTAGGTATCATTTTTTATGGAGTTGCTTACAAATGTTATATGACGAATATCCAATACTTAAGATCTTGCTTACAATTTTGTTCCGGGATCCTCCGATCAAATTTAAAACAACAAGCCAGCCACAGTGACTATCTCTGATTTCTTGAATTACTATGTTTCCTGGGAACAAGCAGAAAACCCCCATTCCTGTGGTGGGGAAAACCCCAACACATCCCCTGTGACCTGGGGAGCATTATACTCAGTCTCCCTGAAAGAGTCCCTCTAAGCCTGTCCTCCGTGAGAGTACCTTTCTGAAAGGTATTCCTTTATCCATCTTTCACTGGGCTAGAAAACATGTGTGTAAACCAGCTAGGAATCAGTCCTCCAAGCTTGATTTTTGTCCTGCCTGTTTGCTCATTTTTATTGGAATGGACCTACATACAGGTAGAGTGCTGAAGCTCTGCCAGCTCGACCAGGGATCAATGGTATCCACCCAGCAGAAAGCCACGGCCTCTCTAAGCTCTGCACCCACCATGACGGACGCAGCTTCCCAGACAGAGCTCCGGTGGGAACGCGCTGCCGCCCGGGTGCCAGGCCGCAGGGTGCGCCCTGCTCTTACACCAGTACCAGACAGCAGCGAGCACGCCTGCGGAGGAGAGCCCAGGTAGAGGAACTCCTCCGCTTAGTGACAGAGCTCCGGGAGGAGGCGAGTAGGTTGAGGAGTATCAGGGAGTGCGAGAGAGAGGGACAGACTGCTGGAATCACGCCCCACCTTCCCTGGGACAGGCCCAACAGGCAGACAGGACGCATGATACAGAGGATTCCCTATCCTCGCTCCGCCTGCCTGAACACAGTGACTTAAGAGATAGGGGGCAATGGCGAAAAATTTCTGCCTGGCGCAGCAGACATGTCTCCTCTGTGACTCCCCCACCTTCCCAGGTGCCCTTGCATAATAGGTACGAGGCTCTGCAAGTGGAACCAAACAGTAACGAGGACAATGGTTCATCTAGCTTGGAGGTGTCGCTGAGGTTAAGTTGGCCTATGCCCTGCATCAAAACTGCTTCCATAAAGAAAATAAGACAGGGCATTGTCATAGGAGACTCCCTCCTGAAGGGAACAGAAAGCCCAAAATGCAGACCAGACCCACTGAGGGAAGTCTGCTGCCACCCTGGGGCCCGGGTAAAAGACGTGAAGAGAAAGCTTCCTCCCCTGGTACAGCCCTCAGATTATTATCTATTATTGAGTTTTCAGGTACACAACGATGAAGCTGCAACTAGAAGTCCGAAGGCAATCAAGAGAGACTTCAGGGCCTTGGGATGACTGGTTAAGGGATCAGAAGCCCAAGTAGTGTTCTCCTCTATCCTCCCAGTTGGAGGGAATGATGAGGGAAGAAACAGGAAGAGCCAGCAGATCAACACCTGGCTCCAAGCCCGTTGTCACCAGTAGAATTTTGGGATTTTTGATCATGGGTAGGTCTACATGACACAAGGCCTACTGGCAACAGATGGGATACACATCTCAAAGGGAGAAAAGGGTCTTTGCACAAGAGTTAACAGGGTTCATTGAAACTGCGTTAAACTAGATTTGAAGGGGGAAAGGAATAAAACCAGGTTCACTAGAGATAAGCCTGGGGCAAAACACCAATGTTTGAGGGATAGTGTGCTAGCAAGGTCCTTCAGTCTGCCATCTCAGTGGAGCTAGGGGATGAAAATCCATGCAGCAGCAAAGACAAGAGGGTTATGGATGTGTTAGAAACTATGGAAAAGCCTGAGAACAGTCACATAGGAATTAGGGCTTCTCCCCCAAAAAAGCTGGTGGGATCAATAGCTCAACTGACGTGCATCTACACCAACGCACACAGCATGGGCAACAAACAGGAGGAGCTGGAAGCCACTGTGCAGCAGGAAAACTATGATATAGTTGCCATCACGGAAACATGGTGGGATGACTCACACAACTGGAGTGCTGCAATGGATGGCTATAAACTCTTCAGAAGAGATGAGCAAGGAAGAAGAGGCGGTGGAGTAGCTCTGTATGTTAGGGAGTGTTTCGATTGTCTAGAGCTTGATGGTGACAACAGGGTTGAGTGTTCACGGGTAAGAATCAGGGGAAAGGCCAGCAAGGCAGATATCATGGTGGGAGTCTGTTATAGACCACCCAACCAGGATGAAGAGGCAGACAAAATATTCTATAAGCAGCTGGGAAAAGTCTCACAATCGCTAGCCCTTGTTCTCGTGGGAGACTTCAATTTACCGGATGTCTGCTGGAAATTCAATACAGCAGAGAGGAAACAGTCCAGGAGGTTCCTGGAGCATGTGGAAGATAGATAACTTCCTGACACAGCTGGTGAGGGAGCCAACTAGGGAAGACGCCCTGCTGGACCTGTTGTTCATGAACGCAGGAGGACTTGTGGGTGTTGTGACAGTTGGAGGCCATCTTGGGCATAGCGATCACAAAATGATAGAGTTTTTGATTCTTGAAGAAGTAAGGAGGGGGGTGAGCAGAACTGCTACCTCGGACTTCTGGAGGGCAGACTTTGGCCTGTTTAGGAGCCTGGTTGACAGAGTCCCTTGGGAGGCAGTCCTGAAGGGCAAAGGAGTCCAGGAAGGCCGGACGTTCTTCAAGAAGGAAATCTTAAAGGCGCAGGAGCAGGCCCATGTGCCAAAAGACAAGCCGGCAGGGAAGAAGACCAGCCTGGCAAAACAGAGAGCTTTGGCTGGAACTCAGGAAAAAAAGGAGAGTTTATGACCTTTGGAAGAAGGAGCAGGCAACTCAGGAGGACTACGAGGATGTTGTGAGGTTATGCAGGGAAAAAATTAGAAGGGCCAAAGCCCAACTAGAACTTAATCTAACTACTGCCGTAAAATACAATAAAAAAATATTTCTATAATATTTGGGGGTGCTGGTTGACAGACGGCTGAACATGGGCCGGCAGTGTGCCCAGGTGGCCAACAAAGCCAACAGCATCTTGGCTTGTATCAGGAATAATGTGGCCAGCTGGACTAGGAAAGTGATCGCCCCCTTGTACTCGGCACTTGTGAGGCTGCACTTTGAATACTGTGTTCAGTTTGGGCTCCTGTTGTGGTTTAGCCCCAGCCAGTGTCTAAGCACCAGGCAGCCGCTCGCTCGCTCCTCCCTATGGGGGTGGCAAAGAGAATCAGGAGAGTAAAAGTGAGAAAACTCATGGATGGAGATGAAGACAGTTTAACAGGTAAAGCAAAAGCCGCGCACGCAAGCAAAGCAAAGCAAGGAATTCATTCACTACTTCCCATGGGCAGGCAGGTGTTCAGCCATCTCCAGGAAAGCAGGGCTCCATCGCACATAATGGTTACTTGGGAAGACAAACGCCATCACTCCAAATGTCCCCCTCTTCCTTCTTCTTCCCCAGCTTTATATACTGAGCATGATGGCATATGGTATGGAATATCCTTTGGCCAGTTTGGATCAACCATCTTGGCTGTGCCCCCTCCGAACTTCCCGTGCACCTGGCAGAGCATGGGAAGCTGAAAAGTCCTTGACTGGTGCAAACATTACTTAGCAACAACTAAAATATCAGTGTGTTACCAATGCTGTTTTCAGCACAAATCCAAAACATAGCCCCATACTAGCTATTGTAAAGAAAATTAACTCTATCCCAGCCAAAACCAGCACAGCTCCTCAGTACAAGAAGGACATTGAGGTGCTGGAGCGTGTCCAGAGAAGGGCAACGAAGCTGGTGAAGGGTCTGGAGTACAAGTCTTAAGAGGAGCAGTTGAAGGAACTGGGGTTGTTTAGCCTGGAGAAAAGGAGGCTGAGGGGAGACCTCATCGCTCTCTACAACTACCTGAAAGGAGGTTGTAGTGAGGTGGGGGTCGGTCTCTTCTCCCAAATAACTAGCGATAGGACGAGACAAAATGGCCTCAAGTTGCATCAGGAGAGATTTAGATTGGATATTAGGAAAAATTTCTTCACCAAAAGGGTTGTTAAGCATTGGAACAGGCTGCCCAAGGAAGTGCTTAAATCCCCATCTCTGGAGGTATTCAGAAGGTGTGTAGATGTGGCACTTAGGGACATGGTTTAGTGGTGGACTTGGCAGTGTTAGGATTATGGTTGGACTGGATGATCTTAAAGGTCTTTTCCAACCTATACAATTCTATTATTCTATGAATCTATGACCTGTGCAGTAGCTTTTTGCCTTTATCCCCATGTGGAGGAATCAATATGTATTCCAACCAACTCACAGAGCATCTGGACAATTGCAGGTTGCAATCATAATGGTGGGAAATGTGATTGCTTAGCATATGTGAAAATTAGTGCATTTTGAAGTAGATACAAGACATGGTTTTAGATAACAATTTGTAAAAGCTTCTGGATATTAAGAAGCCTAAAAGGGTGATATCCTGAATCACATTGCAGTCATCTTGTGCACTTACGTGGTTTAACAGAATCAGGATTTCCCATTGTTCCGAATAAAGCTAGTTGTAACTTAGCTACAAAACAAGATAGAGTTTTAGTCACTCTGACATAAGAGAGTGTCAATGAAATTTAATTTTTTATTCCATTTTCCCTGTTAGAGATGTTCAGACAGTTTCCTGTATACTTTACTAATTAAATGCTTCTCAAACTATTTCACAGATTTATTCATGTTATTTTTACAAATGAACACAGTATTGCTTTCTTTCAACAAGTGTTGAAACTGAGAACAATGCTTATATAATCTCGCTGGTCTTAAAATCAGTATATTTAATACTTATAATTTGTATCATTCTCATAGTGAAATTAGTGCACAAATATCAACTAAATCAGAAGAAACCCAAACTCCTCAAATATTATTTTAAAATGTGTATTAAAATTCTTTCCTGGCATTCCTACAGGACTTTGGTCAAGCATCTTCTTTTTTTGGTTTATATTTTAAATGAAAACTATTATAATTTTAGATAAGAAAATGTGGCTACAGTGTTTTGTAAATGGAAGGTTATATTTGAAGTAGGGGTTCATTATGCAGCAAACAAGTCCTAAGGCTGGGGAGAACTCTAAGTGGTGTTCTGGAATTTGCATTTTCGCTTAAAGCTTGAATAAGAGATATTTTCTCTGCTTTTGTAAAATAGGTACAGTGAAGGTACTGATTTGCACTTGAATGAAGAGTATATACAATAACTAAAGAACTAGTTTAATATTAAAGTTTTGGTGCAATTAATTACTTAGGCCTGAATCCAGTAAAGACTTTGGTGCCTGAAAGCTGTGCATTGGAGCATCAAACTCCTAAGTGTCTGGCCCTCA
This sequence comes from Mycteria americana, assembly GCF_035582795.1. Taxonomy (NCBI): domain Eukaryota; kingdom Metazoa; phylum Chordata; class Aves; order Ciconiiformes; family Ciconiidae; genus Mycteria; species Mycteria americana. Next base: position 6,253,037 of record NC_134368.1, read on the forward strand.
CAATGAAATGCAGGACGCTTTATTGACTATACAGGTTTTTCATACAGTGTTTGAAAAGGTTCTGCATGTGTAAGCTGTAAAATGTGTTCTGGTGCGCAAAAATCTGAGGTACCACCAGCCTAATTTGGGACAATTTAATGACAACGTACAGCTTTATGTAGAGATGTTAGGATAGTACCAGAAGCTGCATTAATGTGATACTGAACCCTAAGTTAGCAAAGCCATGTCCCTTTGCAGAAAAGAGTAGTAATATGGCTTTTTTTCTGACCTGGACCCAGTTCAGTCTTTGTTGGTTTGAGAATCTGTGCAGTGCATTGCTTGGCATCAGTTAACACCCCTGCAGATCATTCAAATGGGATCCAGAACAGTCAGCTGGCAGAACTAGGAGTTATGGAAATGCAACCTGATTAACATAACTTCATGAAGAGCAGAGCAACAGGAAATACAAAGGACAGGGTACATAGGTAACTTTCCTTTTTAGTGGTTGAGGCCTGTCTGCCCATCATAGATAGTCAGAAGACTTCTTGCAAAAGCAGATGATTATTTTCTGTCTTTCAACAAACTCTCCTCATTCTCCTAGTTTAAAAACAGTGGTACACTGCAGCCTGCCTTATACTAGTACTGCCTGTTTTGGGATGGACAACTTATAGCTCAAAAGCTGCAGATGTTTTGAAAGTGTTTACTATTTCTACATGTTTCATGACATGAAAGGTTAATAAGACTTTCTGCCACAGCGCTTTCCAAACAGTCATTTCTGGCTTAGGTGTCTAATAATTAGTTCAGACTCCATGTCATTTTTGGTCCTGAATTTCCATGGTTCAGGTCTTCCAGCTGCAGACAAATTTATTTTTTTAAATTACTTAATGAAGAGTTTCTGATTCAGACACAGAATTAGAGAGTTGTAAGACTTACACAGCTTCTTAATTAAGAGGAAAGAACTCATACTAGCTTTGGGCTGCTGACTAATGTACTCATGTTGGCTTTTGGTAGTGCCCATATTAGAAGAATGGAACTGAGTCCCATCTGATCAGTCTAGAGATTCACACTTGAGTTGTTTTGGGAGGGAGAGAGTGTACATTACTAGCAGAAGTAAATCTGTAGGAGGCTGTTAACTATAGACAAAAATCTCTGTGGATAATGTTTAAATGGCACATTGCAAGCAGAAGGGGTACCTTAGCCAGTAGTGGTTAGAAAGTGAGGTTTTGGCTCTGGTTTTCATCTGGGATTTTGAAGATTTCAGGTTAGTTCATGTTCCTGTCCCTGCCTCCAAGATGCTCACTAAGCCACTGTTTTTTCTACACTCCATTTCTTCATGTTTATACTAAACTCTTTGTCTACTGCTTGCTCGCTCTGGCTTTTTTTCTGTCTGTCATAAACTGTTTTCCTAGCAAATTATGCTTTCCTGTTACAATTAGATAATTGATTCTGTTACAATTAGGTAAATCATCCTTGGACACTGGTTTTACTTTCAAACACTGCCCTTGCAAAAACATTGCTAATCTGTACCAGAAAGAAATCTATGCTAGACAGAAATTGCACTGATGACTGTCATTAGACTTTTTTTTTGAAAGGAATTTTTTTTTTGAGCATGCTTTATAACATGTTAGTTGATTGAGCTGTAAGTGACCACTTTTGGGTACTACAAGGTCCACAGTAGTCAGATGTAATACCAAACACAATTCTCTATTATGGACATAGTTCAACATTGTATTACAGACAGGTTTCCAGTTTTTTTTCATGTTTATCATGACTGAGGTATAAAAGATTAATAATTACAACTGCTGAAAAAAAAGGTAATTATGCAAATTTTGACCTTGTGGTCCTGGAGGAAAGAAACCTTTCCTAACTAAGCTTTTTAACAGAAGATAAACAAGATATTTTCAAAAAAGTTCAACTAACAGCCTCATCAAGTAATTCTGTGATACCTTCATTATTGCTAGCCAGTCCCTCCGATAAGATAATATCTTCTGTTTTACACAGTGTTGGTTTTTTATAGTAGAAATCTTGCTTCTGATATGATTGTTAATAATATGAAATCAGTAGCGTATATTTTAACTAAATCAATAGACTATATCCTAACTAAACAGCTTCACTGACTCCAGCCTTCACTGCTGGATTTTTATTCTGATGGCTGTGGATAAAACCAGCATCCCTCACTCAAATGACTGAGTCCAAAACCATCACTAATGCATTATCACATAGGGTCAGGTTTAACTATGAAAGCTAATAAAACTCTCTCTGAAAACAGGAGCTCATTTTGTATCAACTTTCCCAACCTGGATAAAATTCACCTTTCAAAATGTCCAGCAGACATCCAGTGTTACTACTCAGACTTATTCCTTATGGATTTTTATTTCTCTGTGTGTGCTGCCTAGATGCGTTGTATTTAAATGGAAATTTTACAACTGAGAGGACAGAATAAGGATGACTTAATTGCATTTCCAAAAGGGCAGACTTCTGTTCTACAGCAGCTGTATCACCTTTGCTCAGATTTTTAAAAAATGAACCACATTCCAAATTCAAGTTCAATACTGCACCACAATTGATTTTCCTCTTATTATTATTCTATAAAATTAGTTATTCTTTATATTCTTAGCATATTTAATCCTTAGTTGATATGTCAGTAAAGTTAACTTTCTAAATCCATAGACGGCTATTTCATGTTAATACCTCACAATAATACCTTCAACTTCTTACGATTAAAGTCTGCAGTACTTATCTAAATACTAACTTTAAAAAGGAAGAATCACCTGTAGTCTGTGATTCCACTTCAGAATTTCCTTTGGGGTGTTTTATTTAAATCTGCAGGAGAACAGCTCAGCATGCATAGGGTCATAGCAATGTTGACCTCTTGATTGAGGGCAGGAATAGTAGGGAAAATTCTCTGTAGGTCTGGCAAAAAGGGAGTTCTTCAGCAGAAAGATCAGTCTTTTGTCCTCAGTCCTTTAGTTCTTCGGCTAGAAAGCTTATGCTATCTCTCCAGCTGGCTAAAAAAAGTGTGACAGTTAGGACTTGATGTACTGTAACAATAACGGCCTTAGAAAGTCATTGGGGTACTGGTAGGCTGAGACAGACTAAACTCAAGCAGGATGAGCACAAGCCACCTTTGAGTTGGAAAGGAGTTATTCACACCAATGCGCTTCTGGTCGAGATAACATGCTGGCTTTCTTTGCCTCCTGTTAACTAGCTGTGCTCCGTAGCAGGGTGATGCGTTCGAGCGAACCAGTTGAACTAGTTAGCTCTCAGTTAGTAGCTGGCTTGCAGCCTGACAGGCCAGATATTGGAAGAGAGTTAGATGTTTTGACTTAGCAGAGACACCTGAATTCTGAGATTTGGACCGTTCAGGGACAATGGAATGCTGTGGAATAGGATCTGATGTTCCCAACATGGTAGATGGCAAAATGCTTAGACTAGTTAATACTAACTCCAAAAAGAGGAAATGAATGTTTGAAACCATTGGGATTTAGGTATAATACTCTGTGCTGTGGAAGTGTATGTACCTCTTCTTGTTTCATATTTGCTGTGAGAATCCTATAAAGATAAATATGAGGTACACTTTAAATGTAAAAGGTACCCTTTCTTTCAAAAACTGCTGAGCAGGACTTGCTCTGCCCTTTTAAATACAGCTGGAGAGAAGAGTCACAACATTGACCGGTCAGTGGGAGACCTTTGTTCATCCCTTATTTCCCTCTGATAAACCTATTAATTGAGGAATGGGGAATAAGTGAGACAACAGTGTATATTCCAGTTTCCATGTGTGCTTTCAGCATATCTGGACCACAGACAAAGGAACTTACTTGCTTGTTAGAGCATCCACCTGGTGGGAGGGTGTCAAAGGGATCCAGTCCCTTCTCTCAGGACAGTTGTATTGTGTTCAGGTATGAGTGCTTCAGAGCAAAACTGTAGGAAAGAGAATATTCCAGGATCCAAAGAGCCATCAGCTGCCTACCTTGCATTTATTTTTAGCATCACTTTCTACCTTTTAAAACTATACCCACATGTCAAAAACCAAGAAGCTTGTTTGCCAAAGTGAAACACACATCAGCTCCTGACAAATCAACAGAGACTTAAGACACTTAGCTTTCCAAGTCAAGGCTTATGAAAAATAGGTATTTCAATAGTAAAAGTTTGGATATTAAAATCCCGTTTAAAATATATTCTCTAGAATGCATTTAAGTTTATATATTCAGAATATATAACAGGATGGTGTGTAAGTATTTGCTTCTCACTCACTGTGAACTGTACTATTCTCCTACTTAGAGTTAATTACAAACTTGCATTGACTGAAATGCATACCACCTCGTGTATTCGGCATGCAAAACCTTAAAAGCAATAACAGCTTTCAGTGCATCTGACAGGTCATTAGACATAAATAGTTTGACTCAATAAGAGGAAAGCTGTTCAGACAGGTGATGTCAAGGTAAACTTCCAGCTGAAGAAGACTTAAGACTACTGCAATGAACCTCAACTGTGAGCATACGATGATGCAAAATATGTAATTGTTAGGGCACAGTGCTGCTAAACCAAGCAGAAGGGTAGGAAGAGAAGGTGAGGGTATAGGGAAGAGGTACAGCTATCTGAAGATGACCCAGTCTTTCTTCAAGTTATGCTAGAGGAATGGGTAAAGGAGGAGGGTAGAAGCTACAGTGCCCTTAACCTCTTTGAAGTCTTTCCTCTATGTTATTTTCAGTGAAGTGATCTGCTAAAATCAGGCACTGACGCAGACATCTCAGTCTGGAATCAAGTCCTGTATCTTTTCCAAAGTCTTGAAAATCTGGTTGATTTATTTAAAACTATTTGCCCTAAATACAGAGCAGAAGTCTCAGACAATCAGGTGCACTCTGCATACTTCAGATTCAAATTCACAGAACCTCATCAACACAGGTTTTGGTCTCTTAATCATCCCTTTTGATTTTAAGACTTCATTTTGCCATTGTCTTCCTAACCACCTTACTATTTTTGAGCCTGATTACCAAAATCAACAGAAAGGCTAGAAGCTTTGGTCTTTGAAATGAATTTAAAATAGGATGAGTTTAGTTGTCCCTCTCTGCCCACAGTACTTTCAGTTCTCCACTTTATTCATTTTTTTAAAAAATATATCTATACATTAAATTGAACTATGAAAGGCATTAGGAAGAATCCTTGCTACTGTTGCTCTATAACAAAAAAAATATTTATAAACTTTCAGGCAAGAAGAGCTAGAATTGCAAGCAACTTAGCCAATGTGTTTTACAACACTGAGTATAAGCACATACAGCCTGAGGTGTTGATTTTGTTAATATCTCATTTTTCTAAGCGTGCATTTGACTTGACAGTGCAAATTAATGTTCTAGCTGTGGTGGGTTCTGAAGTATGGCAGAAAAAAATATGAGCAATCAATATAGCTTATAAATATTGAAGTACTACCACATGAAACAACAGAAAGCACTGGAATAATAAGAACAAGAAGAGAAAGAAACTTATCAATATACAAAGCCTAATAGCTGCCTCATCTATGGTTCCTTATATTGTGCAGCAAACTTAGTTCTGAATGGTTGAAGCATTGTGAAATGCAGAGCTCAGCACAACCTACTGATTCGGAAGACAGCTGCCTTAACACAAGCACGTGTTACGTTATACACTGCACGTGCTAGGAAATGATAATATCACTGACATGGTGATACTGGGATGCTCCTTCCATCTGTCCAGATACTTTGTTAGCTAGGATCCTGCCCTGGTCCTCCTGACCAGGAAAGCAGGTTTGGTTTACCCCTGGCTGGCCTCATTAATACTATTTCAATTATTTCATATCTTATTATTCCTTATTTTATGTTTCTTGAGCTTCCTTTTCTCTGCCTTTGTACCTCCCTTTCTCCACCCCAGTCTCTTCCCACATAGTTAACTTGTCCTAATTTCTTTTTTCCCCACTGGTACCAGTTTTGCTACTTCATATCCAAATTTGGTATTTCTGTTATGGTTACCTAGGCAATCTGACCTTTCATGGTATTACTAATATGGTTACCTAGGTTTTCTTATAAGGTTTTATTCCTCAAAAGGTCCCCAATACTCCCCTCCTGTTATCTATGAAGTTTGCCCATTTATTGACATAACTTCCCCTTAACCACCTATGAAATCCAGTCATCCCTCATGGCCCCATCTGTAACTTCTGTCAGCATCTTGTAGTATCACAAGATAATGGTATAGGTCACATTCAGCAATTTTTTGTGTCACGTCCAGTAGACGCAATTTTTTGTGTCACGTCCAGAAATGAAGAGAAGCAAAAGAGGTTGTTCCTGATGAGACAAGAGACGTAGAGCAGCCTGGGAATTGGTCCAAGGGCTGGCACTGTTATTCTTCTCTGGACACATAAGCATGGTATACTCTGTGCCTTACAAACCTACAGTGCCAGGTAACCTTCCACTCGTTCATCTTGCCCTTCCTGTGAAAAGCGTGTCTCTCACACAGCCATTGACACACCGAAAGTCCAGCCCAGACAGCCATTTCCAAGCTTCTCAGAAGGTGTTTCCTGATATGTGAATAGGACAACCTCTGCTCTGTGCTTAGAATGAAAGGCGAAACCTCCTAATTCAAATAGAAATGTCTGATAAGAAGGTCAGTGCATAAACTGAATGAAACGTGCAGCTATACCATTTGCAGCATTCCTCCTACACTACATCTAGTATGAAGTATTTTGCTTCCTGTTATATGCTGATAGCCTAGGATTTAACCACAAGTTTCTATTGAAGAATTCCTCTTTTAAGTGACTTGCCATCAGATTAACTTCATTCTTTGTAACATTATCACCTTTTCTTTTTTTTTTTTTTGAAGTTAAGTACATGGATGTGAACTCAAGGCTGGCATATAAAACTCTTGGAAACTTCAAGCCCGGCAACTGATTTTTCTTTCCAATGTGTTATGTCTGAAATGTGAAATACGAAAAAAGTCTTCAGGCTTTTTTAAAAACATAAGGAAACTTGAATGACTCATCATTGACTCCACAAAATGACTTCTGCACCACTGCTGAGAATTGCCAATCACCCACTTGAAAAACTTGCACCAAAGAAGCAGGCTTTGACCTGCAGGTTTACAGAACAGATGGTATACTGCCAAAAGATGCTGAGGCTTCCTTCTTCAAGATGTAGGTCTGCTGTGACTCAGGATTAAAGAGGTGAGTTGGTGCAGAGAATTTTTCCCTGAGCTGTCTTGGTAAGCTGTCTTACCAAAACAGCTTCCAGAGCTCCCTGCCTCAGACCAAAACTGACTAACCCCAGACTGGGGCATCAGACTTCTAAAAATAGAGGTTTAGTAGCTTTCTGACCTTATGTGAAAATTTTGTTTGGCCATCATAGAAATTATTCTGTCTTGTACAGTCTTCAGCCACTGCCAGAGTGAGTGAACAAATGCAGCAGAGATTTTTCTGTCTTATTTCTCAGATGATAATATTGCAGCTGTAAAATAGAGACTACTATTTTGTTCTTTACATACTGTCATTTTTCAGGAATGTTTTGTTTACATTTACATTTATATGATATTGAAAAATATCAAATAATATATTTCCTAAAGTTATTCTATTCTTCTCTGTTAGAAATAAGCAGTAATTGCACTACCAGCAAACTTCCAAAGAACTGATGCCAATAATTTAAGCAGCTCTATTTTTACATTTTGTTTAATAAAATTGTTTTATGTAAAGGTCTGCTATTAAATATTTGATAGCTTCACACAAAAACAAATCTCTGGTATGGAAAGGCAATTATAATTTGAAGAATTATTCCTATAAACTTTAATGTTTTTCAATTTCCATCTATTGTAATGCAAGAATCTCACTAGAGCAGTCACATTCAATGTTTCATCATAAAAAAGAGTAATGGAATAAAAAATATTGTGTGATGTATGGAATTTTACGACTAAAAGGCAAAACCCTCAAAACTCTCTCGCTGTAGTCATCTCTACCTTTAGTCTAATTAGTTGCCAAGAAAAGTATCTCAAAAAATGCCTTTAAGCCCAAATAATTGCATGCCTGGTTGTATAACTTGTTGATAGAAGCTGAATACCTAAACGTTCTTTATGCCTTGGCCTTGCAGCTAATTCATCTTGCCACTGCTGTGTCTAGATTTACGTGTTTTATCTAAACTCTCTCGCTAGACACTGCAGAGACGCATCTCCAGAAGGTGATTTATCCTGTTCCTCTCTTTTGGCATTAGATAACCAGGTAAAGGCAGTTTTGTTTCACTCCTAGGTAGCTAAGATTAAAGAGAAGTCCTATTCCGGGTAACTAACTTCATAGAGAACTAGGTCTTCAATGATCTTGACATTATTAGTATTGCTCAAGTCTTATAAAGCACAGAGATAAGGTAGTGATTCAGTTAAATCAATGTGAAAGAGGGTCTGAGCATTGTGAAGTCGTGCACTAGCTGATTCTTAGATGACTTCATGATGTTCTGGAAAGGCAGACGGTCTCTAGCTGCTTTGCTCTACTCCAAAGCTACAAGCCACTCATCCTGGAAGTGCTGAGGGACAAGGGTCAACTTAACATACGTGAAACTCTTAACCTGTTGTGCAAGGTATTAAGGCACTACTGCAAAATAAGTAATATCCCACTGATTAAGTATCACTCTGCGCTCATCAGCTATACAGAGGCCACCGTCAAATTTAAAGCTTTGGCGGTAGGTGCTGAGACTAAGGTAATCCACCTCACCCGTTTTTCACCTGCTGAAAAAAAGAGCAACTGGTGACTCCATGAAAGCAACTGCTGGCCTAGAAATTGCTGTCTCAGGCAAAGGGAAGATTGCAAATACTTATTACTGTTATTTCAAAGTTAAAACTAAGTGACTGTCTCAAATGGTCGCATATTCCACACCCTTCCAGTGATGGATTGTGACTGGCTTTGAATCACAGTCCAAAACCTTCTAATTATAAAGCTTCTCTTTAACAATGTGCTAAAAGGAGGAAAAATAACAAACTTGAGGACCTCTGCTGACTTCAGTGATAATAAAACTGCTGATCTGTTGTAATTCATCAGAGCAGTTAAGCATATGCTTATTTTTAAGCTTGCAGGCTGGCACAGGCTTTTCAATGGAAGATGCATTTTATTAGGTACACCAACTTAAGTGCTTTGCTGGCTCCCAGCTTAATGCAAATGCCTCTTGAAATGATTGTCAGCATATTTCTGTAAGAGAAATCAGTAACTAAATAAGAGTTGGAAGTGAGCCTAAATAAGTCATATTAACTTTGAAGTCTTCAGGATGCCAAAATAAGATTTAGTGTGACCATGAACATTCTTTTCTTGGGTGGCACAGAATTCATCTTCAAGACCAAAAAAGTGGGGGGGGAAGTATCTTCATTAATAGTTAGAAGATCTTATTTTGAAATCAAAATCTCTATCTACTGAAATATAGGCAAATAAAAAAACTTACGTTATTTAGGAAATGTATATATATATATATATATTTGGAGCATCAGAATAACTGTCTTCAGATAAAGACATCATTTTAATCAGATTTTTCTTGTTATATATTTTCCTTCCAAGAAGCATGCTGTACAATCATTTAAGAATGAAAAATAAGTAAGAATCAGGAAATAGAATCTTTTTTTAAAGACATCTCCTAAGCTAGGATCATGTAACTGGCAACTCAGATCACTGTCAGACAAAATCATAGGCAGTTCTCAAATAATTCCCTCCCTCAACTTACCTCCTTCTTTCATGACTATGCCCATATCCATTGTCTGCTCCTCCAGCCGCTTCTTATTTCAAACTTAGCCTTTCCTGGTGAGAGAGAGATTGAAAATATACCCTGGGTTTCCCAGCATGATTTGGTGTCTAAACCATTCTTGGGAACTGCATTCTTTTGAGATGCCTGCTGTTTGGGTGTTACGTCCATAATGCAAATAACACTTCAGACCTTTTGGTGCCAAATAGAAGTGATACTTCCTTCCTCTTACTCAACTGTGGTGGACTTTGGGTTAACTGTCCATTTTAGTTACATACAGATGAGTAAATATTTTCAAAAGTTAATTTTTTTGAGGAGGCAAAAGTATTCCCACTATGTGGGAAGAAGTAGGAAGGAAATTTTTGAAATGATATATTAAAAATGTCTTTATTTTTAAAACGTCTTTTTTTAAAAAACATTGTTTTAAAAAATCAGTTTTATTTAAAAATATAAAGTAAATGGAAAGATTAATACAACCTGAAACCTGAAATGAAATCTTTGGTTTGGGGCTGAAAAGCAATTTATAGTTTATCATTAATTAGCCTGGGGACACTTGTTGTAAGCAAACCAATTCCACTATCCTCTGTCTCCACAAAAAAAAAAAAATCTCTGTCTTGTATTTCATGTCCTGTATTTCATTTTTATGTCAGGAAAGCTGTGCTCTGAGTTCTGTAACTGAACACAATGCAGGAGAGCAGGTGTAAATGAGACAAGAAAATAGGCTGGTGATTTGTCTAATAATCCTAAAAGAAGGTCTATTTTGGAGAGTAATATAGGTAAAATAGCTTCTAGAAAATCTCAGAGCAGTGATTATGCTACCTAAGGGTCCAATGGTGCATGCATCTTAGTGACTACTGTCTTTAACTGCAGAGATCAAGTGATTTTTCCAGCTCTATTGGAGAGATGTGTTTTTTGCTTAACCACCTTCTTTCCAATTTGAAACATAAGGATTTTCATGGGGATTGGTCACAATGCTTACAAGGTTTAAAAAGAATGGGCAAACAGAACATCAAGATAGTGATTATCCAATGTTTTCAGACATAATTTCCAACGCAGTTTCCAGAGGAGGGGACTACACCACAGGAGTGGGGTGGTTTCTGACTGGTTGTTCTGTGCCCCTGAGCCTGTGAGTAGATGACGAAATTGTACAGAGTGTATCAGCTCACTTTGGACATGTGCTTCTGATTCTTCCTTTCCAGACTGTGTGCAAATGCTAATAACTGGTGTTAAACTATACAGCTGATGACTGACAATACCTTGCTTCTCTACATAAAAAACCTGATCTTCTTTGGACAAGTGGTGCAATGGAAACTCCATACTTTTTACTTTCAGAGCTGCCTGTTTTTCCCTGATGTAAAAACTTAAACTTGGCACCACAGGTACTCAATTCCTCTTGAATTCAGTTAAGCTCAATGAACTTAAGGTAAATTTGTGGGTCTAATTTTCCAAATAGAGACAAACTAGGATGCATTTGTAGGTCACGTGAGCTTACCCCGTTGGAACATCATAATTGACACCACTATAGCTTTATGATCATGATACAGGTGATGAGCACAGAACTGTTTCATATGGAGGGAACTTGGCCAAACCAGCTCAGGCAATGACATGCAACAAGTGCAGCTGAAAACAGTCCCCTCCCTGACTTTTGTAGAACCAACAAGCCATCATTGCAATTCACCTGGGACTTAGGGTGTCAGCCCTCCTTAAAACTCAGCATGTTTTCAGAAAGTAATGTCTGACTGCAGTCCAAACAATAATTGGAAGAGACTTAGCTCATGCTCACTGAAAAATGGAGTTTTGGCTCCAAACTATTTGCTTCCAAGCACAGTAATAAACTTTGAACACATACAACCTTTTTTTCCTATAGAAATTACAGCTCTAACAAGGAAATAACCTGACTATTTTTCTCTTTCAATTGCCTTGAGTTTCATAAGTCTTAAAAGCACCTCTGCTATCTTAAAATAGTGAAATTTTCACATTCTATAAGAGCTATTATTCTGACTTAGGGATCAATCTTGGGGGTTATAGAAGCTAGCACAGCAGAAGGAAGTAGATAGGTGAATAAAACTAGTAATTTTAACTTCAGTACTGTTGAGTTGTAGCAATGCAATTTACCTTTTTAAAATTTGTTCTACATTTACCTTTCCAATGGCGTAATAATCATATTCTGTTCTGTACATAGTTACCAGTATAGGTATGCTAAGTTTCTGTGAAGACAGGTGTGTCCTCACTGGGTCATGCTGCCAGCAGTCAGGAAAAGCCATTTCAGCAGCTTAAAACTCTGTGAAGGATAGGGGTAAAAGCAGGGTGGATTCAGTTGTCAGATTCCTTGGGGAAAAATCATTTCACATTTACCTTAAAACTTGATATTTGTGGTTGTGTTTTGTGATTCATTACTGTTCCAGCTGCATCTAGAAGGGAAATGTGGTTAGTTTATAGTTGAGTCCCTGAAGAAGGTTGAATTTTTAAGGGTGGAATGCTTTTTAGCCGACAAACTATTAAAAAGGGATCTTGTGCAGCCAGGAACTATGTAAGATCCAGAGAGATACAGAATTTCAACTGCTCAGATTAGTAGGGTTGCTTGCACACTTTTATAAAAAGCTGTGGTTATCTTTAAGGAGTTGTTTGCCATGTCCCTGGTGTCATGACCGCCTGCAGGCTTTGAACTAGGGGGTTCTTTGCAGCTGAATCTCTTTGCATCTATTGTGCTAAACAGCCTCAGTTTTATTTTTATTTTCTATTCTCCCTCTCTGCAGCTAACCTACATACTTGCAGTTTAGCTGCTAGCAGGATACAGGACTATGTTAAAAGATGCTGGACTGGGTTTAGTTAATTAGATAATGATTTTCATATTTTGGCCAGACCCAATTTGGTGATACATCATACAATGCATAGCATCAGCTAAGAACAAGAGCTTGTTCTTCATTGACCATTCAGCCTGTCACCATAGTAGTACTTAAATACATTTTTTTATTAAAAATGTTGTTGTTTATATGTAGCGCTCTGCAGCTTTAATCTCAAGTGCTAGTCTCAGCTATAGGATTTTGTAGCATTCAGTGGAATCACATAAAATTCAAATCAATAAAAACTGGGATGGTGTGATACATGTGGTGTTTAGTAAACAAAGCAGATGAGGTTGACCTGACTGAAAGCTGTGATCAGCACAAAACACACTGAATACAAAATGTGGTGTTGATGCATGGCAGAGCTGGGCTGTACGTACGTGCATTTATCCAGCTACTTTGGAAAGATCTTCTCTTTTTTAAAAAATTATATGCTCCAATCTCAGGTATAAACCCCAGTATCACATGTTTATAAAGCCGTCACATTTGTTTCCATGTTGTTTAAAAAATGAAAATAAAAGTGGGATACATTTATATTCTGAGATCCTAACAGGCACTACTGCTTTGCTCAAAAATTACTTAATTCAGTGGACTGCTTTTGCCATTTATAAATTCCCTAAAGAGAAAAAAGGTAACAGAACAAATTTTTCAAAAGCTAATAAATTGAAGATGGGCTTTTAGCTGGTTCTGGGTGGAAGAGCATTACGGCAAAAATCCTGTTAAGTAACCTTGTCAGGTGTGGATATTACAGCGAAAAATCCAGCAGGTTTATTTCAATCCCTTTCTTTCTCTCTCTAAGTAAACTAAAATATGGAATGTAGACATAAGTGGGAGCAAATCTTTGGCACAAGAAATACATAATTTGGCTAATTAAATGTCTGGTTTTTTTCCTTAGTATTAAATTCTAATTCTTTTCATTTAGGACAAAACAAATATGGAAAAGGAAACAAGAATACAACTCCAGTTTACGGAAGTTGGCAGTCTAACTATTCCAATGCCTTCAAGAGCCCATGATGGTTTTTATTTCCCATCCAGAACTGCTATGTTGGAACGGAGGGACTTAAAGCTGACGAAGTGTCTGACAGAGGAAAACCATTAATCGATGTGTCCATAGGAAGAAGGTGGGGACCTGAAATAAAGTAGCCAGGTGCTATGATCAAGTTCATACATTCGGTCAGTGGAAAATGGGGGATAGATTTTAACTTCCTTGACTTCCATCTTTCCATCTCTGTAATTTATCCAAATTCTGCTAATAAATTCGTTATGAACTAAGATACAATATCAGCTGGTTCTCCAGGGTACTTGCTATGAAATGGTATTTTAGCCTACATACATTTGCTGTTTGTACATACATACATACAAGAGATTGTCACTTAATACAAAGATAAAATGAAATGTTACTATGAAGTCTGAGGAATATATGCCAAACTGTCCTTAAGCTAAGGTGGCTAAATATTAGCCCAGTTTGAATTGTTTTCTGCTGGTTTTTGTTGTGGGTTATTTTTTTTTTCCCCTTCTGAAAATTACACCACCCCTCCTTGATATTGCCTTCTAAAGTTGATATCCGGGTAAATTTTTAATATACATCCTGGTAATATAGGTAAGAAATGGCATAGGAATAGACATGTTTTCTTCTAAAGCTCCAGGGAAGTGGCAGAGAAAGAAAACCAAGTTCTTAAGCTGATCCAAAATAGGACTTAGAGGACTTTGGGGGAGATCTAGGTGATTAACTTTAAAAAATCTGTGATCCACAGCCCCCTGAAGATTTTTAAACTCTGCATTTTCTGAGTGATAGTTTAATTCTACATACAAGCAGAAATGCCTTAATCTTGTAAATATTAAATGTCCCACAAATGGTCTTGGTTTAAAAGATTTCAAAGCTCAGAGGTTTTGATTTAAGTAAACAGTGTACTTAATTATTCCAAGTGGAGACAATATATTTTTTTATTACTAGGATAGCTGCACTATTAAAAAGTGTGGTACTTTCTCTTAGCAATGAAAACTATCTTTTGGCACACAGCTCTCCAGGCTCCAATATCCACGGTAAACGAAATTTGGAAGATTATACTGTTACCATAGTATGAAATTAAAAGATGGAGACCCATCTCCATCTGAAAAATTTTCACTCTATAGAAGGAGGAAAACCTCTGTCATAAATACATAAATTTAGGTGGAGGATGTCAGAGATAAAAACAGAGCAGGAGGGGAACTAGATAACATGGGGCCTGACCCATCACTACTGTCAGTGAAAACTTTGTGACCAAGGACAATTCTCTTTATCTTTCTCTGTTTTATCCATTTTTGCCTGATCAGATGATTGGTTCCTTCCAGTTCACTACCTGACAGGTGCCAATATTTAGTCATCTTCATCCATTTCTACATCAGTCATGATTTTCTGAGGTCATCCAGAATGGCAGTGAGGGAACATCACGTTCAGTTTGAAAGATTAGAAAGAAGAGAGTCCTGTTGACATAGTCCCTCCAGCAACTGGATGTTATCTGGATAACTGGATGTCATCTGCAGGTTGTTTCTACTCGATCCCCTGAAACTGGAAAATGAAAGTGTCACTGATCAAGTCAGCAAAATAGAAGAACAATTCATTGGAAGTTAATGTGGCAGGATGGAGCTAACAGAAAACAAGGACAGAATTCATGTTGTAAGATATTATCTTATGAGACACGGGAGGTTTTAACAAAACAGTCTATGTTAAGACATTCTTCTAGCATCTCTTTTTATCTCTGTGCTTTTGAAATCAAGCTCCATTAAGTTTTCATGAATCTTAGGACATGTGTTATGTTCTGTCAGGAACTGTTACATAGCAAATGGTGTGTAAAAAACAACAATAAAAAAATCTGGACAGAGATAACTATTTACTATAACATATCACATTTTGTTAATTTATGAAACTTTTTTAGTCCTCTGTCCAGAGTTAACTTACACCAGCTTTCCAACTCCAATAAGATCAATGTCAAAGCTCTTTTTGCTTATGAAGGGATGAGGCTGGATCTTTGCTGGTTATTTAGAAATACATACGAAAATTATATTTGAAAGTTAAGTATGCTTAGAACAGCACTATTTGAAAAATATAAAAGGCAATTCAGGTTTACTACCCTGGTCATACAATTCTGCAAGGCTGCAGCTTTGATCAAGTTATCTCTGTGAAAAAG
Organism: Mycteria americana; assembly: GCF_035582795.1. NCBI lineage: Eukaryota > Metazoa > Chordata > Aves > Ciconiiformes > Ciconiidae > Mycteria > Mycteria americana. The sequence continues at coordinate 6,268,733 of NC_134368.1, forward strand.
ATTTTGCTTGAGGTTCTGAAACTGGTAAGAGCTAGAATAGGGATCTTTCTCAAAAAGCTATGGAAGAAAAGAAGGGCTTGCCTATTAAGTGTGCTACAAAACATCTCAAACATGACTTCAGACTACTAAGTAGCAGAAAGATCCCTATTGTGTTGTCTTTGAGAAGCTAAGTTACTTAAAATGGTGTTGAAAATGGTTTTGACAGCATGAAACACACTGCCCACAAAATAAATATAGTGACTGTGGGCTCAATCCTCACACCTATTTGTAACTATTTTGTCATTGCTTCCAGCAGATAGATTTTTCAAACAGGTTCCCAGCAGAAATGTTAATTTCTAAAATCTGAACATAATTTCAGAAAAAATAGGTTTTGTAGTTATTTTGTTTTTTACTTGAGGATGATACTGTTGAAGTCCCTGTTCTTATATTTCTGCAATTAAATTCTTGTTTTCTTCTGTTCTGTAAACTTAATGTCTTGTCCATGTATAACATGGAAAGAGAGGAAAAGTTGGAAAATTACCGAATGTTTTCACTGACTGACCTGTTCACTTTAAAAAAGTACTTTGAAACCTTAAATGAAAAAGTCGTGCATAAACTACTTCCTTCCAAGTCCTACTCACTCTTACCTCACTGCTGTCTTTAGGGGTCATCATCTCTGTGACTGGTTTGCACCAGGACTAGATCTCTCCATTCTAGTTGCTAAACCAGTAACAAGCCAATCAGGTTAAAAAAAAAAAAAAAAAAAAAAAAGTTAATTAGATATAGTGCTTTTCTAGATTGGCTATCTAACTAACATATTATAGTATAAGTCTGGATCTACATTAGCATGAATAAAATATCAGGCGAGGGAAAACTGAATAATTTGGTTTTCAGATCCTCCGATGCCCATCCTTGTATAGTTTGCAAAATGATATTATTCTCCCTCTCAAGAGCAAGTTGCATGGAGATGTACACCTGTGCATCAGAAAGTAACTCCAAACCCTGTTGCCAACACAAGAGAAGAAACTCATTATCCTCTGCCTAAAAGCAATTCAACTCATGCAGTTGAGAATGTTTTGCAGTTGAATGTAGCGATATGATTGCAAGACAGAAGCCTGAGGCATTGCTTGGAAAACCTCAAACAAAATAAGAAGGAAAGACAAAAGAAACCAGAAGATTAAGACCCCTCATTCCTCTCATCCTGAAGAATTACATGATAATAAATTAAAGAAAAGTAGGACTGGGTAGGACTCTAGCATATTTGAAAATATGGATTAGTATGACATTTTTTATTGGAGAGAAATATAAGAGGTTAGAGATATTCATTAAGTCATAGGTATACAAACCTTTCTATACTATCATGATACTGTCATCCAGCTCATGATGAGACGGGAACATATACTGAATTTAAAGAAACAATTAAAACTCACAAAAAGTAAAAATGATGGTCTTCAACTACCTTCATCATCTGGCAAGGTTAAAAGATAATTTCTTCTTCTTGAGACAAGTAAGAAACACAGCTTGTCATCTTTTCATCTGCAGTGTATTTTTTTATTATTTCTCAGAGAAAAATTACTATCCATCAAGCTTGACATATAAAATGTCTGGACTGGTTATTTTAATGCAGATTTCTGGGAAAACAAACATGTCAAACACTTTTTCTTCTTCAGCAAATATTTAGGCTTGTAATTCAGTTTTCATCTGAAGCTAGAAATGAAAAAAAAAAAGTTTTGAGTTTTATGACAAATCCCACATATATTTCAAACAGCTGTAAGGGGAACAAAAAATAAAAGGAGCAAGAAGCAGATATAAGAACTGGGAAGAAGACGTGTAGTTGCACAATATCTATTATACAATGCCTTTTGTAGGAGTCAGAAGAGAATTTTTTCAATCTTCAAATGATACAACAACTCAGAGCTGGTATGAGGGAGATCTACACAGTTTGTGACATCTGCTGGGAGGCATGAAAGGCCACAAGCCCAAAGATTTCTGCTGATTTGCTCCACACAAAGAAGAATGTAGTCTTCCTACATCACAGAGAAAAAAGATACCTGTCTTTAAGTCAATGAGAATCATTTCTGTTCAGTCTCCACCTAAATAAGAAGCATAATTAAGCATTCCTCATTAGCTTTCAAAGGAAAGTTTAAAAACCATGTGTTCTGTTTGGTTAAAGTTTGAATGCAAAGACCTTCATCCAGTCCTACCAAATTCAGTCACTGGAAAGGCATCCTTTGACTTTGGTGCATTTGAGTCATTGTATTCCATTCCTTGTTTTGGGGACCCATTTCTGGTTTTTTTTCCAGAATTGTAGACACTGCTCCATGATTAAGAAGAGATTGAGTCTTCCTGTTCTTTCTTCAGTATCGTTCAAAGCAAACATGCACCTATTTTTAGCCAACTGCAGACTTTGCCTCGAATGCAGACGCATTATCCAGTTTTTCTTCATCACGTTATAGTATAAAACAAAATAAATAATGGAAAGGACAAGAGTTCCTAATCAATAGTCAGAATGAATAGAAATCATCTATAAGCTGCTTCCTGGGAGAGATGACCTTTCTTAAGTGTTTGCTAAGTCTTTGGTGCTGCTGGACACATAAAGGATATTTCAATTTAGTTGCTGTACTGTTGGGTTTTGCTTTAGAAGATTTATGTTGCTTTAGAATATTTAAGGCATAAGTTCCTGCCACTGTATCATCTTTCACATCATCTGGTGAAGGAAATCACAGAAGTTTCTTATCTATGACAGTTATGTTTTAGTGTGATAATGGAAGTATAATAATATGGTTCGCATGTGAGACCTTATTTTTTACCTTAACTAAAACCAAAATAGGACAGTCCTAAAGCATGGGGAAAAAAGCCCTGCATGCATACAATTTACAGAAATGGTAATTATGACCTAAAATCTCTTTGAGCCCTTTGGGAACACTGCAGCCTTTATTTTTATGTCAGCTGGAGCTGTGAGGCCATGAGGCTAGTTTCAGAAATGCATGCTGGTGGAACCAGGGTCCCACACAACTTCCTTGAGAGCATCTGCCATTTTGGTCTTCAAAATCCATTATTCCAGGTCACCATACCAGTTTTCTGTAGATTGAAAGCATGTATGTTTCATCCAACATATTGCCATGGAATGGTGGACTCTGCTTCTAGCCCAGACCCAACTAACTCAGAGCAACGCTGAAGAGATTGATATCCAAAAGTCATTCAAATTCACATTTGAGGAATTCTTCAAGTTCCCTCACTTGCTGGATGAGCTTGCTTTGTGTCCTCAGGAAACTCATTCAGTCTAGGAACTAGAATCTTTTTGAAATCCCAGCTGTGATCCCTCCAGCTCTCTTGAGTCTCTAAGATGATAACCCTTGATGGGTTTAGCACAGTTTTATTAATGTTTGGCAAAGTACTCAAGATAGATGAACTGTTTAAATAACTAGATAAGTACAATAAGATAGTACCTAAAGATCAAAACTAAGAGTGTGTGATTAATTCAGCTCACCTGAATATAAAAAAATAAGAAAAAAGACTCTGCTGGTATAAATTAGCACTGATTTTTTTTGAGCAATTTGCATCAATGTTTACTCTGGCCCTGTACAAAGACACCAAGAATGACTTATACTCCAAACAACACAAAATGCCAAGTTTTTTCATTAACAGGAGGGATGAATCCTCTGTGTGGTCCAGTGCACTACAACAGTGAACACTTCCATGATTTGCACGGGAAAGATACCTGAAAACAGAACAGGTCATTCAGTATATCACCTTGGTTATTCTGATGGATGTTAGCTATGTCTCAGTCTTTCAAACTACTAAGAGACAAAGACTGACAGTTCACTGGCTTGGCTGTGACCTATTCCTCTTGGTTTTTTCCTCTAATCTATGATGATTATGTTGCTACATGTGGCTTTGCGTGTTTCTCTCATGCCACTGGGTGTCTTTCAACAGTTTCTTCAAACACTCTGCACTCTTTACAAGCTGACACACTGACATGCTTCTTTACACGAACATCTCGCAGCTCTGCAGCTGCCAGTATCAGAAAGGTAAAAAAAGAACTAAAAAACCCCCAAAGACAGGAAGTTCCCTTCTTCCTCTTCCTGCTGGGAATAATGTTGCGATTCTCTTCCACTATTCTGATGTTCACACAGGGCATCACTCACAACATTTACAACAAGTTTCACATATAGAAGGAAACAATATTTAATAGTGAGGCATTCTCTAGCAGAAATAGGCATAACAAGTGATACAATGACTGGAAGTTTTTTCTACTTGTTCAAACTTAACATAGGGCATGTTTCTTTGGAGTGAAAGTAATTAATCTTTGGAACAACTTACTAGAATCCTCCAGCACTGATCTTTGTAGAACTTGAAGACGACAAACTATAGATATATGTATAAGCATATATATATGAAATGTATATGTAAGTATGTATAGGAAAGATAAGAACTTTGTTCAGTGAAGAATTACACTTGAAAAGTCTTGGTCTTTTGTTATGAAGGAAAGACAAACCAATACTGTGGTACTCAGCCTGTGGTTCATGGACCTGTGGGGTACTAGTTAGGAATCTGCCAGAGGTAAATAGAAAAACATGTTATTCATAGTCTTATATTTGCTACAAAGGGAACTTTATCTCTGCTGAAAAATATGCAGGGGGTGTGCAAATCTCAGTGAATGGAAAACTCTGGGTGTACATGTTGAAAATGGCTCCTTCTGATCCCACCAAAAAAAATTGATGAAACTCTCTGCTGCCATCTCACACAATTTTCCTGTGAGTCTCTCTACACTTGTTTTCCTTAAAAGTTCCAGATATTGAAAAAAAAAAAACAAACCCCAACAAACTGAAGAAGAATCCCAGTTTTCAAAGTAGAAAGTAATTTTCTGTCCCTCAGCTGTAGCAGAAATCTTAAAAATGTCAAATGAGTGTAATCTAGAAATCAAAGGACAAATGGACCATATTTTTGCTTTCCATCTTTAGTCCTTTGAGCTTACCAACCCCAGTTAGTTGCCATGAATTTATTTTCCAGTACCAGAGAAGGAGGCTTTCCATCCAGCCAGTAACACATACATGTTCTTATCATTTTTATTACTTTATTATAGTCATATTTAGCAGAGCAGCCATTGCATAACTTGATATATAATTCCTCTTTGTGTTCTATTTCTGCAGAAAGGACCTTTCCTCTTCTTTTCCCCCCACCAGGAAAAAAAGATTACAGAAGATTAGCAAGACAGTTTGTTGGTAGCTTTAATTGTCTAGAATTTTTTTTTCCACCTACAGTTTTGCACAGAGCAAAAGAAAAGAACTCAGTGTGCGTTTCACACACAAACACAGCCAAATATTTGGTTCTGCTCCCGGAACTGAATCACCAGCACGGCTGTGAAGCAGCTGGGAGCTGGAAGTGCAATCTTGGTATTGGCGTACAAGGAAGCATACAAAGTAGCCCAGCTTGGTGTCTGAAATTCCTGAGGCTGGAGCTGCTATGAGTAACTTCCACAATTTAGGGCAGGTTTTTGCCCACTGGGGGGTTCATTAGTGCATTCACCTTTTCTCTCTTACAAAACTTGAGCTCTGCTCGCGCCTGTGTACTTATTCCTGCTTGTCCTTTGCCTCCTTCCCATCTTAATCTCCTTCTTTCTCTCCCTACCTCTTTTCTTACATTATTTTTGCTTTGTTTTCTTTTTGTCCTTAAAGCCTTCTGCAGACAAGATAGAAATTTACATTGAAGATAAATGTTTCTAAGATATATAGGAAAGGGTATGGCTTGGCACAAACGTGGGGAATGTAGGCTGAGGACTGCAGTAGAATATCTTCTACTCCACTCCAGTTACAGCTCTGGCTATGTTTATATTCAGAACTGGTACAACTGGTGAAGGAAGACCTCCCATCTCCAGTCTCTGATATAATTAAAGAGGACAGAAATAACAAGTTGAAAGCATCAAAATACAGTTATGTCCCTTTATATATTTTAAACACAAATATGCACTGGTGCATATGCTGTTTCACAGTTGTTGAAATATACCATATGTCTTACATTAAATCTCACAGAAAAAAAATTATCTTCACTCTGACCTCCACACTGCCTATAAGCCACAAGCTAGGATGTCTATGTTATTTGTAAACTTTGCCTGAATTTCAGATGCAGGTACTATCTAATTTCTCTTTTCTCATTGCCTTTTCTAAGTGCTTGTTACTTTACAGATGGGGAAAGCTAACTCACTATGAATATATTTGATAATATATTTTAGCATCATAAGCATCTCAGTGTTATGGTTCTTAATACACAGCTATGCCCACCTACAAGTCCTCAGCCTACAAGCGTTGATAGTGTCAGGCACTCTTCTGTGCTTGTCCCTTGTAGAGGAGCACAGGTAACGAAAGTGGAATGGGAAGAGATAAATGGGATAGGAGGGACCCCTGTGACCTCTATGCCTCACAGTGCATATTTTTTTTAAGATTTTGTTGTAGAGAAAGAGAAAAAAAAGTAGCGGGCTCAAGGATGTGAACATCCAGAATCTTTGTCTTCATTTCCGTATTGCAACTGGCACTGAAGGTGAAGCCTTCTGTTTTCCCACTTATATTTGAAATGCCCAACACTGCCACCAGAAAAGACAGTGCCTCTCTGCCCTGCACTAAGGAAAGAAAAAAATATATGGCAAGTAAAAAGTTCAAATCCAAGTCTTGGCAGCTAAAAAATCCAGCTTTTCACCTAACCAGTTCCCCTTTCAAATCCAGGAGGAGGACTTGCACTGGAGATTTTACAATCTAAATAGAAATAACAGATAGAGAAAACTCTCTTCCAACCTCCCAAGCTGTTGCATCTCCATTATCTTTTTTCTCTGACCTTGACAACTTGAGTCTTGTTTTGTTCAGCTCACCTTTTCATTCTGGCCTTTGCACACTATTCTATATACCTTTCCCCATGTGTCTCTGGTGCATCTGGCAAGTCCTTTATCTCAAATTCTTTCATTATAACCATTTTACTGCTCTCTATTATTAGGTATTCAGAAATTGATTCCCACTTTCATCCTGCCCATTGTGCAAACATCCATTTCCAACCTATTCAGTTTGGAGATAGGTATGCTCATGCTTTTTCTATGGGGAGATACTGCTTCCCACATGCTGGGAAGAAACTGCCCTTTCTTTCCATTATCCCAGGTCAAAACCTTCCTTGAGACTTGCCTTTGCCTTGATACTTCTAAGATATCTTGATAGAGGTTCAGATGTATGAGAAGTGCTGCCTCCTTTACAGAACAATAAAACGTCAATATTTCCCTGTACTTTCCAATCTGTGTTATAGCAATTTCTTGCCTCTAGTCTCCTAGTGAGATTAAAATCTGCTTTAGATCCACATTTTAAAAGTTCTTAAAGTCAGGTCCTGGCTTATGTGAAGGGTCATAAGTGTCACCACAGAAATGATGAGGCTGGATGGAAAAGTGTTATTGTCTCCCTCTTACAGAGAGCTAAATCAGGAAGACGGCAAGTAACACAATGGTGACAGAGCTGGCAACTTAGTCCCCATCTTCTGAATCCCAAAATGGGCTCTCCATATGAAAACAGCCTTTCTTGCTTACTAAATATGCATTGGAACTGTGCATTGCATCTCTCTTAATGTTATGTTGTGTGTGTGATTAACCTGAAGTCATGTTATTGGACTTTCATTACCATCCCTTACTGTCAATGAGGAGGTCTTTCTATTTAACCCTTTACCCATGCTACTTTTAAGCAGATGGTATTGTTCTGCCACGGTTTAGAGTCCTACATTTATCATTCCAGGAGTCAGAGGCAAAAATAAACAACTTATTCATTTAATCAATATGATGGCCAATTTTCTCTATCCCACATTCCCCTTTACTCTCCCAGCAGCTCTCTTCATGCTCTCAGAAATGCCCAACTTCTAGGGATTTTTTACCGATTTACCTATTCACTTTCTAGTGCCTTCACTTCTTTGCTTATAACAAAGACAGATGTGTGTTGATTTTTGTCAAGCTGCTCACTTTCAGCTGTAGTGTCTTATTTATCTATTTTCTTTAGTTTACTTGCACCTACTGAAGTGTAAATATGGGTTATACCAGTATTTCACATTGGATGTCTTGTTTGAAAATTACAGTACCTTACCAAACTATGGGTATTGTTAATAATAGTTTCCAAATTGCCAATAAGCCAAGGTGATTTGAAGAAGTTTGCATTGGAATTTAATATTATTATCATCATTAATATCCTTACAGTAGGCCTCAAATCTGCAAATAGCAAGAATTTTTAATAAGAAACATTTTCCACTTTTAATAAGACAAACTGCACCTACACTGTGTTATAGCAAGACCTACATAACATTTATAACATCTATGAATGGATGAATTTTATTATGTCTTTTTAATAACAGAATGGATTAAGGCAGGAGACAGTCAAGCCAGCATTTCTTGATGTACATGTTTAGCTACTTCTGTGTGCCCTGAGACCTTACCACTTGCTTTTATCTTTGGAACTGTTTGCAGTACCTATGCCCCACAGAGACTTATACACATAGAGAAAATCATACCACTGATTTAAGGGTCTGAAAACACATTTAGATATCTACCTTCAGGCGCTGAATTTTATTGAGAATAGCATGTTCTTTGCAAGCTGTGTTTCAGTGCCCAGGACATCACATCACACTGGCACTCAGCTGGTGTAAACTGGAAGGGTCCATTAACTTCCCAATGGGGAGTTAGGCATTACTGAAGTGTGATCTCTTAGAAATAATGCAGTTCAGAGGACAGTCCATGTGAGCGTGTAAAGTACACTTTTTTGGTAATAGCAGGAGTGCTAGCAATTCAGCACTGTCAATTTTAAACTTGGATGATTGTTTCCCACCTAATCTGTCTGCCCAAGTTATGACTGATTATAACAGTCGTCCTCAGTTTCCTTGGTACCAAACTGACGTGTAAAGAGCTGCACCATTTTGTAGTCACTCAGATCTGCCTGGGTCTTTTCCATCTATGTGGGGGGAGGTGGTTACTACCTGTGGTGATGCAGTGCATTTCTCTCTGCAGTTTGAAATCATATGGCACTACTAGAACCGTGTGCTATGAGAAGATATGCGTACACCAAGCCTCACAAATTAACTTCATTGCCTTTGGAGATTGCTTACTAGTAATGGCTAGATTGTATCCCAGATCATATGCTTATGTAGGGCGTAAGACAGCTATAAAGGGAGCCTTGGGTGAGCGCTTCAGATACAGATGTCTACATCCACCTAATATTAGGTGAGAAGACTCCCACAGTAGATATCTACAAGTTTGGCACCTAGGTTGCATTAAATCCAGAACTGCTACAGTAATCTTAATGCTGCTATGAATGAGAAAGGATTCGGTTCAACTGGTACTTTGAATGACTTTTTTTTTTAATATGAAATAAATCCCATACCAGCTGAAGCTAGTGACTTCTATTGCAAAGTTTGTTCAGTAGATGTTCTATGCATTCTTTTCTCATTTTAAGTTTCTAGGATCAATAACAGTTATGATGACAGGTAATTTATTCCACAGTTCTCTTTAAGGTTCCAGTTCTTATACTGTAACTAATAATGCTAGATATACCTTAAATTATATTATTTTCATAATTTAAAATTGGACAGTGCAACAGAAAAATCTTTCTTGTGGAGAGTCATCAGCAATAATTTTAGCTAAATTTTATATGTAGTTAATAACACAACTAAATCAAAGAATTCCTGTTGAAGAAATTGAGAGAAAAATGAGTGGCAGAAATTGTTCTTTTACATAAGGCAATGCTTTGCTTGTCTTCATTGTGGGTTGATGAGATCTGCCTTAAACACAGAGGGATATAGATAATTGCAATGAGTTATAAATTGAGTATGAGTCAGCAATAGAGGGAGTAATAAGAGAGTACAAGTGGGAGAGCATCTGTTGATGTGTGTGAATTTGCATGGCTTCTTACATATCAATTTGGCTGTTGCTGAACTAGTTATAAACTGTCCGTACTGACATTACTGAACAGAATACTGTTTCATCCACACAAATCAACTTTGCTTGGTCCCTAATACATGGTTCTGCATGTAACTAACAAATGTTCAGCCATTATATCATTTTCTAAACATTGTTGGGGACCACAATGACATCATTGGAACCGTAACTTGTAAATGGTTTGAGAGCCCTTCTGTTGAGTTCTGACCAGGGCTAATTTCAGGCTATGAACCACATACAAATGTGGAGATTTGGTACAGGAAAAAAAAAAACAGATTCTCTGTTTACATTGGGCTCTGCAGCTCTGAGTTGAAGAAATAAGCTGAGTTAATGTGAGTATTTCCAACCTGCACATTTCCCTGCTATGCACAGATCTTAGCTCATGTTCTGGGAGCAGTATAAGGCTGTCCTCATTGAAGCAGGATTATTAGTTCAGGAACAACATTATGCTGACATGGCTACTGCATTTCTACATCAAGAGCTATTTTATTTGTAGTTAAATTGGATGTCTCTGTAGAGCACTGATGTAAAAGGTTTTAAAACAAATAACAGACATTTCAGTCCACAGTGAAAACAGCAATTTCAGTACACGAAGTTTGTAAAGTACTACATTTGGTGTTGTAAAAGAAATCATAATTTCGAGGGAGGAGGAAATTTTGTGTAACTTTAAACTAATTTTGGACACCACTGTTATAAATTTCATTGCAGAGGTAAAGCACTGCTATACACAGTGCAGAAGATGGACTAGCATTTTGGATGACATCAGTATGGGAAACAGGGACCTGCTCTTTAAGATCCTAAATATTACGTTGTCGTGGTTTAGCCCCAGCTGGCCACTAAGCACCACGCAGCCGCTCGCTCACTCCCCCCCGGTGGGATGGGGGAGAGAATCGGAAGAGCAAAAGTAAGAAATTTTATCTCGAGGGTTGAGATAAAACCAGTTTCATAGGTAAAGCAAAAGCCACGCACGCAAGCGAAGCAAAGCAAGGAATTCATTCACTGCTTCCCATGGGCAGGCAGGTGTTCAGCCATCTCCAGGAAAGCAGGGCTCCATCACGTGTAACGGTTACTTGGGAAGACAAACGCCATCACTCCAAATGTCCCCCCTTCCTTCCTCTTCCCCAGCTTTATATACTGAGCATGACGCCATATGGTATGGAATAGCCCTTTGGTCAGTTTGGATCAACTGTCCTGGCTGTGCCCCCTCCCAGCTTCTTCTGCACCTGGCAGAGCACGGGAAGCTGAAAAGTCCTTGACTGGTGCAGCAACAACTAAAACATCTCTGTATTATCAACACTGTTTTCAGCACAAATCCAAAATATAGCCCCATACCAGCCACTATAAAGAAAATTAACTATCTCAGCTGAAACCAGGACATACATTCATAACTAAAGGAGGTGCATGAGTCCCACTGACTGGTTGTATTGTCTTCTTAAAGTCTAGTCTTTGAGGCTATATCTATACTGCTTATGAAACCATACCCAGGGTATCCTCCATCATCCATGCTGTTTAATTCTTGGTCTGTACAAACTAGCAAGTGAGAAAATGCCCAGGAGTGTCTTATGGGATTGCAGAGGCCGAAGTCCATTCCCCATTGGGGATAAGGGCAACACTGAATAAGACTTCATTCCACAATCCTGAAAGGCCCTTTACCACCTCCAAGATATGCATCATAAAGTTTCACGAAATGAAAACATCAAAGTATGTCAATTATGTCATAAGCTCACAGGGCTACTACGTGGAACCCAGAGGGAGCTGAAAACCAAGTGCTATGTTGCTGTGGATGCACCCTAATCATGCCAGTCATCTCACAGACAACCTGTGGATGAACTATGCTATTAGGAATAGCCTGGCATACCATGTGACACAAATAATAATAATAAAAAGTGGAATGCACTTCACTCAAAAGAGAGAAGCAACAATATGTTTTATTGGGGTAAAATAATAATTTGACAGAATTCAATGAATTCAGTAGATTTTAACAAAATTTAACAGGGGTTTATCAAGATTCAATAAGTGTATCACAAATAGGATTTTTTACACAGCTCTGATTTAGCAACAATTTAGGATTTATTAATATTTTGAGATAAATCACAAGATTAGGTTGTATAATTCTTAGCACTTAATCATCAGCCAATTTAACAGAGAGATTCAATGGAATTTATTACAATCAAGGTAGCAACTTAGTTAAAGATTCAAGAATGGTAAGGTTCACCAGAGACTTACAGCAGGGTTTCCTAAATCAAATTGCGCACACACACAGAGAGGTTAAATCAAATCACACACACTCAGACAGACAAACAGGTCTAAATCAAATTGTACACACACACAGAGGTTAACCTCTGATTAAAATTTCCCTTTTCATGATTTTCATGAATCACTCACTTTTATGTGCCAGCATTTGTCAACAATCATCACACCTCGCCAAATAAGGCCTTTGAATCCTCACAAAATTTACCCTGAGAGGCATCACAGTCCAGGGGAAGATATTGGGTCACAGCCCACTGCAATCCCAGAGAGCTCAAAGGGTCTCACTTTGGATCGCTATTTATAGCATTGCAAGATGACTGACTTTGGTCAGTATTTTCCCTTCTGACCACAATTCGTGCTGAGTCATTTTGGTATACAATTCAGGCAGCAGATTGTCCAGGTGTGGTCAGGGAGTGCCTGATTCTCTCAGCTCACTGCACTTGCCAAGCAGCAGGAGTTCCAGGTGTTGCCCAGCTCACTGGACTTGTAGCAAAGATTACAGCACAATGGGAGTTTTCTCAGAACATTCGCGGCTTGTCATAAGATAGCAGGGTGGCCCAGGGGGCTGCACCACCACACCATGTTCTTTGAATTTGAAAAAACATCTCTGTCTGCACTTGGAATTGTGCTTTCTGGGGACAAACCTGAATTTGAAGAGATGCCTTCAAAATATAATATAGACATTGAAAGTGCCTTTGCAAGAGACAAGAAACCAAAGGTTTCCTCAAGTCCTTGGCTTGTTTTCAACAGATCCTAAGAATTTTCAAGGCCCATATGTGTTTCTTAACAGGGATCCTGAATGCTGTGGGTAAGGTGAGTTCTCTTCCCCAGCATAAATCTCCAGGCAGAATGCCATAGAGATGAAGAAGCATTTATTTTCAAATATTATGTTCATTCTAAATGAAAAAGAAGAGAAATTTTAAGAAATCAGTTTTTTTAAATACAGTTCAAATAATGCAGTTGGTGAGTACAATCATGTTTTGCCTTACCACAGCTAAGTTGACAATATTTACTTGTAGCACCTCAGGGAATAACAGGGTAAGTCAAACTTTGATTATTATTATTGTTATTGTTATTGTTCTCATTGTTATCATTGTTACTGTTGTTGACGATGTTGTTTTCATTGTAGTAGAAGCTAAAAGCTTAAGTCACAAATTGGATCCCACTGTGCTGGTAGATCTGATGAGGTGCTTAGGGACATGGTATAGTGGTGGTCTTGGTAGTGTTAGGTTTATGGTTGGACTCGATGATCTTAAAGATCTTTTCCAACCTATACAATTCTGTGATTCTGTGATTCTGTGATCTTTATACATATGAGAAATCAGCTCCTGCTCAAAAAAGCTTCTCACCCTCTATGTGGAAGACACAGTATCTTAAGAGGGGAAATGCAAGCAAATTATAAAATAACGATTAGACTTGACATTAGGAAGCATTGAGTTACAGAGAGGGTAGTCAAACACTGAAACTGGCTTCCTAGAGAGGTAGTTGATGCCCCAAGCCTGACAGAGTATAAGAGAAATTTGGACAATGCCTTTAAAAACATGCTTTAACTTTTAGTCAGCCCTGAAGTGGTCCGGCAGTTGGGCTAAAGGATCCGTTGTAGGTCCCTTCCAACTGAACTATTCTATTCTATTCTATTCTATTCTATTCTATTCTATTCTATTCTATTCTGCTATTGCTATTCTGTTGTAGGGTAGGTCCCTTCCAACTGAATGATTCTATTCTATTCTAGCACTCTAAACAGCAATCCCAGCATGCCAACAGCCAAGCCTTTGTTCAGTGTTTTATAAGAACTAAGATGGAGGAGGATTTGAAGGCGGACAATGAGGTTTGATTATGCATAAGAGAGAGCACAGGAGGACGTATCAGGAAAATAAAAAGGCGGCAATGAGAAACAGATTCTGAAACTGGTGGAGTAAGGTTACCAATTGTGCTAGCTTAGAAGCTTGCACAGGAAGAAGGATGCTTTTAGCTCATCACCCTTAACACTAGCTATCCAAGAAGTAAATACATACATCTGAGCATTTCACACTAAGTTCTTTTTATACTTAGTGAGGGAAATGCACATTTTAAAAGTTATGATTAATTTCAGACATCTTCCTTACAATGAGATGGTCCATGCCCTAGAAACACTTTTTTTCCTCCTTGAACAATATAGAGATCCTAAGGTGAGTAGCTTGATGTAGACATCTGTGATACTGATCTTTAAGGATGGCCAGATGCATGCAATACAACACCTCCCATTGTCAAACTTATTTGAGTGGATAACTCCACAAAAGAACACAGGTACATAGTTCTCATTGGTTTCAGGTACTTAACTGTCACCAAGGACATGGCCAGATAGTCATGGAAATTAAAGCATGAGGTTTAAAGTTCTTGTGGTCAGAATGGGGATGTTACTATGTTTAAGCAGTAAACTAGGAAGATCTCAACGTTATTTTGAAGGGGTTTAAGAGGAACAAAATGCCACTGACTGGGATAAACAAGGAAGATGTCAAAGACAATATCTAAAAGGATAAAGGTTATAGTTTTATCTTCATGGAAAGGCTATATCTTTACAGAATCAAGCTGAAAAAAAGAAGTATGAGTCATTCCAGCATCAGATCATTGTTGGCTGTGTTTAGAATCTAGAGATACAATGAAAATCCATTTATAACAAGAAAAAGAAAGTGCCATCAGCTGTCTCTAGCTGCATGAGAAAACTCATGTCTAGCAAAGACACTTTATGACAGTTATCCTTGAACTCCCTAGTCCAGATGTAACCAGTCAATGCATCTCTCTCTTTCTCAATAGTCTTCTCATCCTGCTAATGTACGCCTAACAATACAATCAGAATAATACTTTTATTTCCAGCCACCTTTTTAGACTTCATTTCAAGCAAATAGGTCAAGCCTTAATATGCTTCATATCTTAATTTCTTAAGGCAAATTGCTCCTCCTAGTCATTTAACTATTGTCATATTGCCTATTTGGTGAGGAAGAGTCATAGGCTTTTGGTTGGCTGCACATTAAACACTGCGGAGCACAGTTTCCAAGTTCTGAAGTTGCCATAAGCAAGAGATGCAACTTCTGTTGTTACCCCCAAAGGTTATTACAACATCTAGCAAGATGACACAGGCAAACATACCATGGCATATGTTAAATTCTACATTATCCTCATAGAAACTTACGGAATACAAAAGATTTAAAGTTTAGTAAAGTCCTTAGGGGCATAGCCTATCTAAATCTTTCTGTAACACATGAAATCTCACTGACTGAATGTGTATGGAGACCACCTAGAGGAAACTCAGCTATTTAGTCATGATCCTGTGGGTGAACTCTTAGTTTGCAGTATAACAAAGACCTTAAGCATGTGAATGCTCCCTTAACTTCAAAGTAATTACTCTTATTTTTCAAGTTATGCACAAAAGCTTAAAAGCTTAAAAGCTTTTGTGGTTTAGAGTTCATCTCAGTAAGAGTAACCATTGTATTCTGTTTTACCTTGGAGACAGTTCTCACAGAAGTTAAGATATCATTTCTTTCTCTATTGCTGCTTGAGCAGGTAGTGGAGAAGTTAACTGTATGCTTAACTGTTTTCCTAAACGAGGGCCAGCTCTAGCATAATATAAAGAAGACGTCAGAATACTTTAAATTATGACATACAGAACTCAAACACAACTTTGGTTGTGTGAGCCATCTCTATTTCTGTAATTGGTTCCTATTGACCATTTAGCATGTGTTTTCACACCTTTCTAGGACTTACATTTAGAGTCAACGGCCATGCCTTACCCCATTCTGTTGCAATAAACCTTGTGCATGTCCCAGAGGACAAATACTCTGACCTCCTTGCAGAGATCCTTATGGAACCATATAAAAATCTGGAGTACAATTCCAAGAGTGCATTGAGATCACTTGCACACATCCCAGAAGCCATGTCTAAGCTTGTTGTTGTGCCCTTATCACACACACTCCAGCTTCTTCCTGAAGAATGCATCTCTAAAAGCATCACACACAAGACTCCTACCCTTTTCATTTGCTAAATTGCTCTGCCACACACACAGCATTATACCTGCCAGGACCAAGCTCCCTTGCAGTACAGAAGAATCCCATGACAAACTGTTACAAGGGTGAGACTGATTACGGATGTGTCTACAGCTGGGACCAAGCTCTGCATCAGCCCCCAAAAAGAGATGTCTGGAAAATTCAGTACAGCTACAACCTCCAGAAGCTTTACTTCCTCCTTGACAGCTGCTTCTTGACTCTCATGATCAAATGCTCCCTACTGAGAGGCTCCATGTGCCAACACTCCTGGCTGACTGTAGAGATTTTCTTTGCCAAAGAACTCAAATTCCTTTGGCAAACAGAAAAGTTAAAACCAAACTAGGCAGCTGGTTAATGCTGGTCAATAGTCAGGATCACAAGCCTCTGAGATGCTGTTATGTCTCCAAAAGTTAGTGTAAGAAGTGAGAGGTAGTATGAAACTAATATTTGTCTTATAGCTATAATGTGGCATAGCAGGGTATCAGCACTGTGCCTGCAGGCCGACTCTGAGCTCCTAAATCATCAGTTCCTGGATGATTCTGGAACTCCCCATCTAGACATCTGCACAGAGGAGATAATGGGCTAACCTGAGACAAGATGCTTGACAGAACTACCAGGCACCTCTTGCAACAAAGCATTTGCCTAATTCACACAGGAGCACTCCAGATGGAAATTTTCAACTGTCCTGAAGATTCCCTCAAGCAGTTCCTGCTGTACCTAGACCAACTGATAGGCACAACTTGTATGCTTATATACGTTAATTAACATCTAGGATGTAGGATTGAAATGCATGAGCTCTGGTATAGCTTTGTTGCTGGATGTACAGTAAGTTTTGACAGAGGCAGGCAAAGCTTGCTGTAGAGCTATGAAGCAGAAAAGAGTTACCTAAATGAGAAAAGGTGAACACTAGAGTCCTCTCCAGTTATCATACTAGAATTTGTTGAATCAGGATTAAGGATCCATGGGGCTTGCTCATGAACACAGGAAGTTTTGCACAGAGAAGCTATACAGACATTACATAAACAGTGCTGTTAAAAGAGAAACAGAAGATACACAGACAAGTCAAAACACCACCATGAAAGGAATAAGTAACTTCTTTGTCAGCCACGTCTGTGCATCACCCCATGTTCATTCTGCACGGAGAATTGACTAGCTCTGAAAGAAAAGTGCAACTGTCAACTTATCTGGATGCAGAAACTTAGTGATACTATTTTATGCTACACTTTAGTGGCACCGCCTGATTTATATCTTTTAAAATACTTTTTTGCTGCAAAGTTTTCAATAATTCTGTCAGTAAATAAAATGTCAGTCAGGAACTAAAATGTCAATATAGCCATATTCATGCAGGAGGCCTTCAGAACATCATAAACCACTTCTTAGCTTCCATATGTGCTATGTACTAGAAGACAAAACAGTTTTCAATTTTTGAAACTAAAAGAGGAAAAAAAATATTTCCAAATTAAAAATCTCACCTCAGGTTTTTAGGAAACTTCATATACACACAAGTCTGTATATAAATATATATTTACTTAGACACACCTGAGACCATGGTCTTAAATTTGGCCAGGCTTGTAGGATTCTTTTTAGTCATTTCAATGGGTTTCTAATCTTATATGGCTCAGTCTGGCAGGACTTGCAACAGTTACTTTTGATGGTTGGCCTTTAAAACCAACTTTTATATTGCAGTCTTTATGGGACCAGTATTCTCTGTGGTACATAAAGTGCCAACAAAAAGGAGAATCAATCTAATTGAAGCCCCTTGGGAATAATTCTAATAATGATTAATGAATAAGAAGTGCAGATTCCATACAAGGATGTGCGAAGGTGATTGCCTACAGCTATAAATTAGAAAGGACCTGGAATCGATGGAATTCACAAGTATTTGCTAGCGTCCTTGCCACACACATTCACAAACAAGAATAGATTTGTAAGAAATGTCGGAAAGGTGCCACTAACTGGATAGTGGAAGAAAAGACCTTGTTTATTAAATTAAAAAATAAAAGAGAAAATGGCTGATGTTAAATGTTTAAGACATGTAACTTGCCTTGGCTATGACCTGGAGTCATTGCTGGAAACATTACTAAGAAACTGGACAAACGTTGAAACTAATTATATGTTTCCTGGGGAGGATAAAAGGATGCTGAAAGAATGCTTTTGGGGTGAAGAATCAGCTGATGGAGATCAAAGTTGATAAAGAGCATAAGATTTAAAAAAACACTTGCATAGTGGGTAGATGAAGCAAAAATGTTTTACCGCATACCACATTAATGGACTCTGACTGTCTGAAATGATGAAAATGCGTCTTTTGTTGGAGAAATGTAGACAAATTAATAAAACAAAGCATGTACTGCACCAGAAAAATAATGGTAAAATATCAAACAAGATAAAAACACAATGTGACATTTACTAAAGTAACTGGTTGTCACTTTTGCAATTTGTTATATACCTGTTTCAGCAGCACGTCATGAAAGAAAAGGCTACTTAATGATTCAAGAAGGGGAGAGGGGACAGTTTCACAACTGTTTTATGTAGATGACCTGAAGTTGTATGGCTCGATTGAGGTAGAGGTTAATTCTTTGATTTACTTTCTGAATATTTTTGAAGCTTAAAGCAAGAACCTGACAGGAGGACAAGGAGGAAGCTGACAGTCTATAAGATAATGCAGACAATATGGCTTCCTGTGTTTATTGGAAGGCTGGAGGGGAAGGGCTGAGTACAATCAATGATGTTGAGAAACATAGGTGTATAATTATAACGGCTATAAATATAATTACAGCAAAATATATGCAAGATAAAACTGAATTGACTGGATCTTGGATTAAGTTCCAAACCCAAATGAGCAGTACACTTCTGCTGAGAGTCACTTGTTAGATGGAAGTAACCAGAAGATACATAGGTAGAAGAGATTAGGTAAAAAATTATTCAGAAAAAAGTGTCTGTGAGGAAGAGGTTTTTCAATTGTTCTGGTATAATAAAAAGAAAATAACTAATTTAAAGTGAATGATTAAAGAATCGTGGAAAATGAAAATAATAAATTTATCTTGCTAAACTTGAGATATCTACAATAAGTACATCTTCATTTAAGCTATCTGTAGTCACTCAATTTATAGCCAGTTGAAAGAAATGGACATTTCTAGGACACAATTCTTTTCATCCTAACGAAGACATCTAAATTAGGCCAGATGAATTACACTTAAGTAGTGACTATGTCTTCTCAATGAATACAAAGGGAATTTATATGCCTGCCTCATATGTAGATATTTACATTTGTAGACATTTCAAGTCAGGTGATATGAATCTCATTCTGAGACTTTATTTAGAGTGGCACAGGAGAACACTAGGCACAAGTTATATTAAAACAAAGGCATTGGATAAGAAAGGATTCTTAAAGTAAGATAGCCAGACCCAAAGACTAATACTCAGATTCAAGCATTGGTATGAAGTTGTCAGATAACAATATCAAGCACTACCAAGTCAGAAGTGTTTCTCCTTAAGATATGGACCACAGGCAGAAAATAGCGATGAAGAAAGTGTTAAAAAATGTTCATGTAAAAAAAAGGGATTTTTTAACCATTCTTTCAATTTCTTATGAAGGGTGTGCTAGATGATGTATACAGTAAATACAAAAAAGTAGGGAGAAAGTTCACTTCACCATAGACTTTTCATTTTGGTGAAAAATGTTCATTTGATCATTTATGTTAGGACTAGCAAAAATGTATCTGTATCTTTATCAAGAGCTGAGGAACAGCTGGGTAACTAAAAACATGAGCAAATGACCAATTCTTTTTGACCTTTTGGGACCTAATGATAGACAGCATGGCAAAACTGTATAAGCTGGGGTTGGATCTATGTTACATTTTTTCACAGTATCATTCCCATTCCTTTACATAAGAAACTGTGGTGGAAAGAGATGATCATAGCAATAGTAGTTACAGTGGTAATATTACCCAGACCAAATACAAGTGAACATATGGAGTGCATTGAGAATATGTACTTTTTTAAGCCTTTCTGTTGATTTCAGGAACCATGAATTAGATGTTGAATAAAGAAAAGAATCTCTGATGGAAGCACAGGTATTTAATTCTTTAAAAGAACTAGAAGACTGTAAGTAAAAAGCCTGGAAGATTGTAGTAAGTTGTAAGTTTTCAAAGATATTCAGGAGCTGAAGCCTCATTACAATTAAAGGAAATATGTTTGGAGATACATGCCTGGTTTTGACTTTGAGACAATTTACCTCTATAAGCTCTTCTTATAGCTCGTATTTATCAGGTCTTCTGTAAGCTCATATTCATCAATCATCTGGTATAGCACAATTAGAAACTCTCATGACCTTAATTTAAGTTCATCCTTTTTCTTCTTGGTCCAACTTTTCCCATAGCCCTACAGGAACTTCTTTAGAGGGTGTATATTAAGCACAGGAAATCTGCCAGTAGCTAAGACACGGCTTCCTAATTCCATCTTCTGGTCTTTATGTATGTATAACTTCTCTCTCTCTGTCTCCCTCTCCCTCTTCTTCCAAGATATAAAGGTAAGCTTTTAGAAGACACAAGCAGTCAGCATATCACAAAGAAATCTGGGATTCATTATAAAAAATGAGCACAAAGTGTGCAAGTTCTGTGTGGGTCACTACTGTGACTATATAAGAGAAGCTCAGGTGATTAAAGGGTTTGAAACTGTCAAAATAGACTCATATTAGTACAGTCACACTTTATTCATATTATTATATTTGGGAAAAAACAGAGATGTACTTAAAATTTCTTTAATGGGAAAGGTTTCTTGATATTGGATTCCATTAGGCATTTGTTGCAAACCAGATTTGCAGCAGAAAACTAATACAACAGGACTTAACACCTTGAAAATTGAACTGTAGAAAATACATTAACATATGCCTGTGGAGCGGTGTTCCCCTGGCAATGAGAAGGATTCAGTGCTGTAGCAAGTAAAACCAGATTATTTCTGTGGATAGTCTTTATTGCAAATGTCTTCTCTTGTTCTGTTAGTAAATAGCTTACAATTGCTTTTGATACTTACAAGTATATTATGTTTGTTATTCATAAGAATTTGCCAAACAAATGTGCTTTTAAGTAATTTCCAAGCTCTGAATCATTTGCTAACTGCTTTCTCAGATGCTGTGCTACAGATAGTGTCTGTCACATACTGGTATTAATAGAACTTATTCTACACTGGACTTCAGGTCAAGCCATATTCACTCGTCTGTATGTGTTTTATTATGTTAGTTGCTCACACATTTTTCTGAGATGTAATTAGATGGCAGATATTAAAACCAAGAAAAAAAGAGGAATGAATAAGAAATAATAAACTTTGCTTTTTTAAAATTAAAAAAAAACATGTTGGATTTAATAACATCTCAGGATTCAAGAACCTTTTTGCGACTGCAAAGCACCTATTCAGATACAGACAAATAACTAACAATGCCTCATAAATCAAGAGAAATTGGACGCCGTGTTTCTCTTTCCTGCCATGAATTCAGGCACCATGGACAACAGGAGCCCTATTCTGCTTTGATCTGGGAAAGTATAAGGTAGAAAAACTTAAAAATTTGCAGCTTCAAAAATAAAACAGACACAAGGAAAAAGATGCAAGATTCAAGTAGAGCGAAAGGAGTGATGACATGTTCCTTAATTTTATTTTGGTTGATTGGCTTTGTTTTGAGGATAAGGCAGATTTTGTTATGGAGCAATAAATTACATGGAAAGACAAAACAGGAGACAGAGGCACTGCAATGAAGTGAGTGGAACAAGGAGAAGGAAAATATTATGAGAGGCAGAAATAAAATGTAATGTGAGAGAAAAGACTGCAGTACGGTAGACAAACTGGACCAGGTATCCTGGCCAGCCAGGAATGAGCCTGGCAGCAAAGGTATCCTTCTGGTTGATGACAGACCACCAGCTATTTCTTGAGAGCCAGTCTCTTGATAGGCTTAGGTCTCCCTGGTGCAAAAACTTACATTTTCCTCTGTTAATATATTTGAAAACCTTTGGTTTCCTTGAGCACATCCATTTCTACTTTCTTTCAATAAATGAATACTGTCTAAGGAGTGAAAGAGAAGGTAGTGGTAGTGATGTGTTACCCAGGGCAACGTCAGATGTTGGGAAGCATGCAAAGGTCAGTGTAGAAACAATACATCTACACTGTCTTTGGAATGATCACTGCTCCTGGAGCCATAATCTGCTCTTCATTTGTCCAGTCTGCACATCTCTGGGTGCTCAGCTTCCCACCTGTCATCTACCCACTGCTTCTTTCACTAGGATCAGTGCTGAATGTGGTATAGAGGGAAAACTCTTGTGCACATGAACCCATGCAGGATTTTAAAAATTAGATGGTATTCTTTTTCTCATTGATTTCACTTTGTTAATTTATGCAAAAGGCCAGACTGACTGAATTATTTTTCTAATTATACCTAAATCTTTATATTAACTACTGAATAATTTCAGGTTAATTCCAAACTTCTTGCATTATTTTACTACCATGCCCCAGAGAACTGTACCTACATGGATTCATTCATTCCTTGATCTCTCCAAAGGCAATAAGAATTCCAAGTACCTCTGTAGGTCACAACAAAGGTTTTTGCAATATGGAATGGTTGAACAGTAAAGACTTATGTTTATGAAACTGTCATTATTTTCTCACTCAAAGCAATGATTCAATGATTCAAAATGCGTGGATGGATGGATCATCTGACTCTGTATTCTATTCATCAGATCTACCCTGAAGCAAGAAAAGAAAAGCTAATGGATCATATAAAATGAAACAGCAAAGTCACATAAATGCAAACAACACTTCTGTCTCTTTTAAGACATTAATGTTGAATACCATAATGTGTCAGTTCATATTTTTGCTTCAATACATTCATAATCAAATCTTCCCCATGCTTGCTTTGAATCAAATAAAGTTGCTTTGCTTTTCAGGACGCTAATGGAATATCAAAGGATCTATAGAAGAACAAAAAAGGTTAGAAGAAAAAAAATATAGTGAATTATAAATGCAATATTTTGACCTAAATAATGTGAATCTTTTTAGACACAAAGTTTTAAAAGCTGTAAATTCCTATAATAAGCATTTAGGTGTATGATAGCAGTTAAATAATTCTATATTTTATTGATGTAGACAAATAAATGTAGTCTATGTCCATGCGCAGAAACTCCAAATGCTAACGTTAATGCTGTTTCAAAAAGTGATTGCAGAAAAAACTAAGTACACTGTGATTTTCATATCAGGTGGCATTTTGTACATTATATACAATTGTGCATGTGTATGCATATTAATACAGCATTATTTAATGAAAGAGGTTTTGTTAGCATTTGGTCTTGAAGGATGATATGCTTATTTTCAAACCCACTGAATAACAATTTGGAAATTTTGTTTACGAGTTGTAGTTCAACTTGTAATTAAATATCTCTTATTTAAGAAAAAAGATTTTCCAGGAGGTAAGGTGTCATTGATGTAGCTGTAATCCAAGACTGATCATCAGATATTCATTCTTTTAAGATTTTTCTTCTCTGTCTCTCTCAACTTTTTTATGTACAAAAACCATGCTTTGTAACTGATTATATTTTCATATAACTGATTCCATTTGAAGATGGAAGGCATTTATGGGACAGCTGGAGTGTGATCCTTTGGACAAAATATAGACAAGAACATATTCAGTCTTCACCAAGTAACCCATTAGATACTTTATAGTCTTTTCAGCAAGCTGGGTGCTTTTAGATAGTTTGACTGATTTCAGATACCCATTTTGGAATGAATTAAATTTTGCCCTGGTAATTCCCATTTCTCACCAGAGCCAACAAAAGGAGCTTAGCGTGGCTGGTGCAGATGGTTCCACTGACATTGCCTAAATCAAGAGGAGTTGAGTTGCTTCCTTGTCCTCAGCTGAACAGATAGATTTTCCCAAAACACAGCGATTAGAATGAAATAACCTAATTTTTTTTTATGTAACTTGAAGATGTACATTTGCATTCTGGAAGCAGTATAGACAGTTTGGTGATGCACCAGGATAAAAACATACTCAGATACACTAGGAGGACAGAGCATTACGATCAGTTGTATTTCTCCCATTTGCATGGCTCATGTGAAAGGATATGATGCACAATGAACATTGCTAAAGACTTCTTGTCACCGTGGACAAGCTATTTGCTCATTCTGGATCTCAATTCATGTGCAGAAACAACTATCGTCTTTTTCCATTGCATACATTTCCATTAAAAAGTCTTTAAGACAGGACTGGTCTTTGTTATGTGTTTTCTTAGTGTTATTTCCTAAAGAATTCTCTGCTTACTATGAACCTATGCAGAAGTACAAACACCCCCAAAATAATGAAAGTATATACATTATTTTATTTAATCATAGCTATCAGTGGTAGATACACATACATTTTAAACTTGTTCAGAGATACCAGTCTCAGTGCTCTTAGACCATATCGGTGTTCTCAGATGTTGCTTCCCTTTATTGTCACATTAAAAGTCACATTCAGCTGAATGACTGTGAGGGAGAATATTACATGACACAATACAAAAGGAGAATGTTAAACTTCGTATTTTGAGATGTAAGCAAACTGATTGCTTGGTAAAATGGTATCAGTAGTACCGGAAACCCCCAGGGCCCCTTCAACAGCCACAAAAGGGGCTTTAAAAAGACTGCAGTAACTGCCTGCAAAGAACTGTGTGATCATTAACTGTTAACCTGAAACTTCACTAATGTTTTATTTTACCCATGAGTGCTTTTCACTTTCAGAGTGAGCTCTGCTATACTGTCAGTCTTCCCAGAAAAATCCCCCTGACTTTGCTGGTGCTTTGGTACGAAACTCAACCTGCTCTCTGACCAAACATTGCCTGACATGTTCCTGGAACAAGCAGAAAGTAATAGCATAAAATAATGACTTATGCAATGTAATTGGAAGGATTGCCAAGAATAATATGGGGGTTTTGTTGCAAAACCACAAGAGGAAAAAAAGCTTGGAGATGATTTTCAAACCAAGTCCAAAAAAAATGATGTGCTTGTTAAGCTGGTTTGTACAGTTATCCTCCACCCCCTCAGATTTAGTGTGTATTTATTGCACTGTAGAAGCAATGTGAAGCTATAAGTTTGTGTCCTGGAAGGATTATAGACAGGTTAGCTTGATATATAGCTAGCATAAATACAGGCAAATACACATGAGCAAGCTGGAGTTGCTACAGGAGCTCTATTTCTCCCATTAACACTGCTAGGTGTGGCAATTCCCTCCCCATTTACTGCAGGACTAATTACCTGAAATGAGTAACGTGTCTAAGCCATCACGTTAGTTCAGGAGCTACTACATTTACAGGAAATGTGATTATCTACTTGTATATGTGCACCCTGTATCATGGATAACTATGCACTTGTAGCATGTCATATAATCATGCTTTTTAACCTAAGGATGAGCAAGCATGGGCTTTGCTGTATCTTTTGAAAAGGATACAGCAGAAATGCAGATTCCTAGGTAAAAATGTCCACCAGCACTGTCAAGTTATTTAAAATGGGTAAATTAAAGTGATTTTCAGTTGTCTTATTCACTAAGAGGGAAGAGGAGGGGTTCTAGATAAAAAAGTTTGGAAAAAAATGTAGATTAAATATTTGAACTTAGGTTTCATAAAAAGATTAAATATTAACTCAAATTTGGGGTTGGATGGATACCCAGGATGGATATCTTCCTTGTTTGTTTTTTCCAGAAACCTTGAAATTTTGACAGTCGTTTAAACCATCTTTTTCCTATGGAACAGAGAGTCTTTCTCCTCACCAGATCCTAGACCAAAACACCAAGATCCAGTGACCAAAGTGCTTATGGACGACATCTGTTAACAAGAGGCAAATAGGAAACACACATGATTCATGGACAAGTGGTAATGTATTTACTGCAGCTATTATTCAAATGGGCATTGTACATAACACTGAGCAGCATCTTAGAAAAAATTGAGGTGGCCACATGGAGCAAATCCAGAATAAAGGCCACAAAGACATTAACCAGAGTTTAAATAGAAAGCTAAAGTTGGGGATGAAGAAACAACCTTAAATTAGAAATTTCATAAATAAATGTCAGTGAAGAAAAGTAATTTCTATCAGAGAAGAAATGGGACTGTCCTTGCCCTAAATTCCTGGAATATCGATTCAGTGATTGAATTTCCCCAATATCTTTTCATCATGAACACTATACTAATCAAATATTACAGTAGTGTAGACATTGCAGAGAAATTCTGTATCAATAAATATCGCCAGAATCTTACTAAGCCTGAGAAGCTTGTTTGTTTGCATCACCAGAAAATCTGGCCCTGACTAGTTTTTATTGCTTTCTTCCCATATTTTCAACAGTTGATTCTCTCCTTAGCATTTTCTATGATTTTGAAGCCCTGATTATGTCTTGACAAATATCTTGAAATTTTCATTGATATCACCAAATCAGATCCATGAGAAGCTAGTTTCAGCATTATGCTGCTCTACATCCACTCATTCAGTGGATGAAAACTGGTGAACCATGCTTATTACAAGAACACTGAAAAACAGATCAAAATTAAATCTTTTATTTCTTTGTCCTTCACCGTTATGTTATTTGACTTCTACCTTTCATGTCATGTACTTTTCTTTCCCATACATTTTTGTCTTCTATCTACTATTTTATATGCAGTTATCCTTTCTGTTTCTTTCTTGGTCTGTTTTGTTTCAACACTTCAGTGTTTTCTGCCATTCTCTGGCTACCTGAGTACATTCAATTTTAGTATTAAACTTATCCAGAGGTATCTAACTTCAGAATATAATTAAAAGCACCTCTGCTAGGTTCTGTCTTTCTAGTGAAAACCATGTTGCAACATTTCAATTTTCAAGACATGATAACTAACAATGTATTACCAGAAAAACTAATAAAAAATGTCAGGTAATATGCGATAGATAGCAGCTTGTGCATGGTATTTCTATGATGAATTAAAGCCTTGGTAGTGTTTTTGGATGCCTAATAAGTGACTAAGGCATAATTACACAAGCAGTTGAGATATGTTTAACTATAGTTCTTCCATGTTAAGGTCAGGAAAGGAATGAAGTAATGTGAAAAGGAAATTGAGCTATGGTTAGAAGGGACTTTTCTTATTACTTTGGGCTATGAGTTCATGGGTTCTCACAGATGGAGCTAGAGAGGAAAAAAAAAAGAAAAAAATGTAGGAAATAAAAATAGAATAGTAATAGTAATAGTAATAGATTTAAAAGAGGAGTAAGTAAGATTGGACCAGAGACTTCTATGATTGTTATAATTAGCAAAATTATTGGGAGGTGTGTGCTTATCTTATGCTAGTCTCTTGGGGGTAGCCTGGAAAGAGATGCTCTACTATAGGGCAGTACAGAACAGGAGCTTAACATAAAGCTTTTACTTGCTCTTCTTACCTTTTTCCCATTGACTATAAACTGATTCTCCCCAGTTGGAGGTATTTTAGAGTCAGAATTCACATCTCTGTCTGCTATGAGAACCCTGTAGTTCTAAGGCCAGAAAGGACGTCTGTGACTGTCTACTGTCATACAATGTTCATGTCCGTCATTGAATATTTCTCAGAAATTGGATGGAAGAATAAACATAAATAATCTTATGAATATGCATTTTCTAATTTATAATTACTTCAGATTTTCAAAAAGAAATAGGGCCTAAACTCCATGATTCTTAGCATTACAACAGACTGAAGAGATGTGTGTGTGTATACGTACAAGTAAATAGAATTTTGCTTGAATTTTCTAATATCAACAGGGAAACCAACTGATGTCTTGTAATTAAATTTTTAAAAAAACAAACCACCCTAATTTCTAGCTTTCTGTCCCTTTTTGCAACAATATAGCTGAAAAGTCATTTAAATAAACACACATAAAGGAAAGAAGCTACAGATCATCCCAGGCAATAGGTTATAGAAAATCAAAAGCAATAGAATGAAAATGAAAAAAACTTTTTATTTCTTTTTAAACTATCCAATTACTTAGGGTTGAGGCCTGTGGAGCAAGAGAAAAATAACTCTGTGCTTGAGTTACCTAACATTAGATTGAATAAAGCTTCTTAAACTATGCTACAGAGAACAATTCCACACTAATGGCACATGAACTTAGATGATATCAGATTATCTTTTCCAAAGCTGATTCTTATGGGGCTACTTTTTTCTCTGATATACCTATTAATGGCTTATAAAGGAGAATTAAAGAGAGTGAATGCAAAAGGCTATTATAAAAAATGTTGCCCCTAATTGGTCAAGGGATATCTTTAGAAGACACTCATTAGAGTCTCTAGTACCTCAATCAGAAGGTTATGAATAATGTTACATATTTTCCTTAATGTAATTAATTTATCCTTTTACATGTGTTGATATGTGGTTGAGTGTTAGAAAAAAAGCTTGACAAACCAATGTAGAAGACGTTTAATTTGTCATAATCTTTAATGCAAGTTTTTTTAAATTGTCAGTGCCTTTTTGCTCCAATACGTTTTATTGTGTGATCAGCAAAGTGACTGTGGAGTTACACCCAAAGCACAGCCCTCATGATATGAATAAAGAATCAGGGGGAAGGCCAACAAGTCAGATACCATGGTGGGAATCTGTTACAGACCACCCAACCAGGATGAAGAGGCAGATGAACTATTCTATAAGCAGCTGGGAGAAGTCTCACAATCGCTAGCCCTTGTTCTCGTGGGAGACTTCAACTTACCAGATGTCTACTGGAAATACAATACAGCGGAGAGGAAACAGTCTGGGAGGTTCCTGGAGTGTGTGGCAGATAGATAACTTCCTGACACAGCTGGTGAGGGAGCCAACTAGGGAAGGCACCCCAATGGACCTGTTGTTCACAGACAAAGGAGGACTTGTGGGTGATGTGATAGTTGGAGGCCATCTTGGGCATAGCGATCACAAAATGATAGAGTTTTTGATTCTTGGAGAAGTAAGAAAGGGGTCAGCAGAACTGCTACCTCGGACTTCTGGAGGGCAGACTTTGGCCCTCCAGACTTTGGTTGAGAGAGTCCCTTGGGAGACAGTCCTGAAGGGCAAAGGAGTCCAGGAAGGCTGGACATTCTTCAAGAAGGAAATCTTAAAGGGGCAGGAGCAGGCCGTCCCCACATGCCGAAAGATGAGCCAGCAGGGAAGAAGACCAGCCTGGCTGAACAGAGGACTTTGGCTGGAACTCAGGAAAAAAAGGAGAATTTATGACGTTTGGAAGAAGGAGCAGGCAACTCAGGAGGACTACAAGGATGTTGTGAGGTTATGCGGGGAGAAAATTAGAAGGGCCAAAGCCCAACTAGAACTTAATCTGGCTACTGTCATAAAAGCCAATAAAAAATGTTTCTATAAATACATTAGCAACAAGAGGAGGGCTAAGGAGAATCTCCATCCTTTATTGGATGTGGGGGGAAACATAGTGACAAAGGCTGAGGAAAAGGCTGAGGTACTTAATGCCTTTTTTGCCTCAATCTTTAAGAGTAAGACCAGCTGTTCTCAGGGTACCCAGCCTCCTGAGCTAGAAGACAGGGACGGGGAGCAGCATAAAGCCCCCATAATCCAAGGAGAAATGGTTAGTGACCTGCTACACCACTTAGACACACACAAGTCTATGGGGCAGGATGGGATCCACCCAAGGGTACTGAAGGAGCTGGTGGAAGTGCTCACCAAGCTGCTTTCAATCCTTTATCAGCAATCCTGGCTAACCAGGAAGGTCCCAGTTGACTGGAGGTTAGCAAATGTGACACCCATCTACAAGAAGGGCCAGAAGGAGGATCCAGGGAAATACAGGCCTGTCAGCCTGACCTCGGTGTTGAGGAAGGTTATGGAGCAGATCATCTTGAGTGCCACCACATGGCACGTACAGGACAAGCAGGTGATCAGGCCCAGTCAGCATGGGTTTATGAAAGGCAGGTCCTGCTTGACAAACCAGATCTCCTTCTATGACAAGGTGACCCGCCTAGTGGATGAGGGAAAGTCTGTGGATATTGTCTACCTAGACTTCAGTAAAGCCTTTGACACGGTTTCCCACAGCATTCTCCTGGAGAAACTGGCTGCTCCTGGCTTGGATGGGTGTACTCTTTGCTGGGCAAGAAACTGGCTGGATGGCTGACTCAAAGAGTTGTGGTCAACGGAGTTAAATCCACTCAGTGGACGATCACAAGTGGTGTTCCCCAGGGCTCGGTATTGGGGCCAGTTCTGTTTAATATCTTTATCAATGATCTGGATGAGGGGATGGAGTGCACCCTCAGTAAGTTTGCAGATGACACCAAGTTGTGTGGGAGTGTTGATCTGCTGGAGGGTAGGAAGGCTCTGCAGAGGGATCTGGACAGGCTGGATCGATAGCCCAAGGCCAACTGTATGAGGTTCAACAAGGCTCAGTGCTGGGTCCTGCACTTGGGTCACAGCAACCCCATGCAACGCTACAGGCTTGGGGAAGAGTGGCTGGAAAGCTGCCAGGCAGAAAAGGACCTGGGAGTGCTGGTTGACAGCCGCCTGAATATGAGCCAGCAGTGTGCCCAGGTGGCCAAGAAGGCCAACAGCATCCTGGCTTGTATCAGAAATAATGTGGCCAGCAGGAGTAGGGCAGTGATTATCCCCCTGTACTCAGCACTGGTGAAGCCGCACTTCGAATACTGTATTCTCTTTTGGGCCCCTCACCACAAGAGAGACATTGAAGTGCTAGAGCGTGTCCAAAGACGGGCAACAAAGCTGGTGAAGAGTCTAGAGCACAAGTCTGATGAGGAGCAACTAAGGGAACTGGGGTTGTTTAGCCTGGAGAAAAGGAGGCTGAGGGGAGACCTTATCGCTCTCTACAACTACCTGAAAGGAGGTTGTAGCGAGGTGGGTGTTGGTCTCTTCTCCCAGGTAACAAGCCATAGGACGAGAGGAAATGGCCTCAAGTTGCGCCAGGGGAGGTTTAGATTGGATATTAGGAAAATTGTCTTCACCGAAAGGGTTATCAAGCATTGGAACAGGCTGCCCAGGGAAGTGGTTGAGTCCCCATCCCTGGAGGTGTTTAAAAGACGTGTAGATGTGGCACTTAGGGACATGGTTTAGTGGTGGACTTGGCAGTGCTAGGTTTACGCTTGGACTTGATGAACTTAAAGGCCTTTTCCAACCTAAACAATTCTATGATTCTGTGATTTTATGATTTTAAATCAAAATGTCCATAATTGTGCTAGGGCACATGTGTGCAACTGGGATCGCACCCAGAACCTGAGTAATCTCCATAATATTAATAGCCACTCTAAGCAAGGTGATCTGGGTTATATCATAGTGAAACAGGAGACATCTAAGATATGAAAAGTAACTGCAGCTATGAAGTCCTAAATGGTTGCAGATGTGCTACAATATACAACAGTTTCATAGTATGCTGGTGTCCTGGTTTCAGTTGAGATAGAGTTAATTTTCTTTATAGTGGCTGGTATGGGGCTATGTTTTGGATTTGTGCTGAAGACAGTGTTGATAATACAGAGATGTTTTAGTTGTTGCTGCACCAGTCAAGGACTTTTCAGCTTCCCGTGCTCTGCCAGGTGCAAAAGAAGCTGGGAGGGGGCACAGCCAGGATAGTTGATCCAAACTGACCAAAGGGCTATTCCATACCATATGATGTCATGCTCAGTATATAAAGCTGGGGAAGAAGAAGGAAGGGGGGACATTTGGAGTGATGGTGTTTGTCTTCCCAAGTAACCGTTATGCGTGATGGAGCCCTGCTTTCCTGGAGATGGCTGAACACCTGCCTGCCCATGGGAAGCAGTGAATGAATTCCTTGCTTTGCTTTGCTTGCGTGCGCGGCTTTTGCTTTACCTATGAAACTGTTTTTATCTCAACCCTCAAGTTTTCTTACTTTTGCTCTTCCGATTCTCTCCCCCATCCCAGCAGGGGGGGAGTGAGCGAGCGGCTGCGTGGTGCTTAGTTGCCGGCTGGGGCTAAACCACGACAGTTGGAAATTAAAAAGTTAGAATAAATCACAATGTGACACCCATCCTATGACTCCCAAAAAAGAACTCCTAAAAAAGAAAAACAGCTTTTCCTCCTCAGTCCAGTCTCATAAACCATTGCTCACCATGATACTGCCTTATAGCTAAAGAATATTGTCATTGGAGCATTGCTGTTGTATGGTGTTTTGTGGCCTGTTCAACACTAGTGCTTTTGTGGCTCCTGCAAACTTTTCTGTATTGTCCTTAGAAAGCACTCCCATGTACTCATCAATAAATCAAATCATAATGAGAGTTAATGAAAGCAGAGTCTTTGTGCAGTAAAATACTAATGCCATTTTTTGTTATTCACGCAGTAAAAGTATGGTTGGTTACACACTGCAGATAATAGTTCAGGTAGGGACTGTCAGGAGGGCAGGCCATCATCATTTCTCCCCAGTGGAACATTCCCCAGCTCATCCTGAGGCTGATAAATGCTTCCCAATTTACTTGACTTGCTGTGAAATAAGCAAGCTGCAAAATCAGAATTAAGACAAGGGATAAATGTGATCTTAAGTGTATAAAAAAGTTATAAAAATTGCAGACCTCGTTTTTCCATTGTCCTTACAGAGTGCTTGACTTAACTTAAGGCTGCATGGACTTCAGGTCTCATCTGTACAGTAAAGGATTTGCACGGTTCATTTCTACTGCCATTGCTTTCATTCACATCTACCTACCAACCACCCCAAGGTCTGTTCTAAAAACTGAGGATTAAAGACATCCAGCTGAGCTCCCACGATTTGAAATAAGGACGGAAGTCAAAAGAGCAATATTTTCTCACTGTATTATAGCTGGCTTGTAAAGTAATTTTCTTCCGTCCTTACTCACATTCAGTGGTAGATGACATGACAACTTGGCTTCTTACATGGTACAAACCTGAGGTAAGATATGATGGTCCTGCTGTCATTCCCTGCCTTGTCTCTGTCTGGGACCTGTGTCTCTATCATGATGCCAAATCTGTTATTCTACAGAGGAGACAACTCCCATCTGAATGAACCCACAGGAAACCTCTGCTGAAGAGTACACAGATTGCTCAGTCCTGTGCTGCAAAGCATTTGTCTGCAGACTCTTTCTCCTTTTTACAGTTATAAAATAAAAGACATCTTTTAAACAGACAACCAGATAAAACAAATACCTATCAGAAAAAAAAATCATACTGAGATTCCATTGTGGGTGACTTGTACAAGTTTACAGAAGGATGTCAGCAGGGTGGTGTATTTCTGTTCTCTGTTTTTTACTTGCATGACATTTCATTTTGGTATTCTCGTAAGAGGAACTTCACCAGTGCAAGGACCTCAAAAAACAAAACATAAGAAAGACTAGACAGTCATTTTTTATCTGTATTTGTTCTACTAAAGACAAAAGAATTTTATGAGATGATGAACAATGAATTCTCCTTTGCTCTTCAGACAAGGGAGCCACATCTCCTGGGTACAGGGTCTATTTATGTATAGAACGTTGTCAAAAATGACACCAGCAATAATTCACTGGAGAAGCTGAAAATGGCAAGGCAATCTGAGTCATCTTATTCAAAATGGCAAAAGAGGAGAGTTGTATTCTTTGACAAAACAAAATTGGACCTAAACTGTGAAATGTGTATTGCCCATTATTTGAAATTGCCAGTGAAAATCCTGTGATTCCAAAACCAATCTGACTATGGAAGATGATAAGAAGCAGATAGTAGCTCATTTTAACCATTCTGCCAAAATCAATAGTATTTTAGAGAGCTTCAGTGAGAAACAACTTGTCATGCCAGCAACTGAAGCAGTGTGTGTCAAAGAAATTAAACTCTTCTTTTTACATGCTTTGGTGTAATTGAAGGGAATGAGAAGGAGGTATTCTGTAAGCCTTGCCGCATTAATAGGGATGGAAGTTACCTCGCTCTTCAGCCCGACGCTCAGCAAAGCTACCCTCAAGGTCAGCAAAACTTTTGCCTGAGTAAAGACTGAAGGGCTGGAATAAGTAGTGGATCTGCACTGGATCAGAGGTGTTTGAATGCTAGTTTGAGCGCCTTAATTTGGAAAACTGATCACAGCTAGTCAGTGTGAGCTCAAGCAGTCCCTTTTTCTTAAAGGCAAGGGAAGGCTTCACCCCACCACAGCCTTCCTCATGTGTACGTAGTCACAGCTTCAAGGATGTTTGAAAATTGACATCTGTGAAGCCTGTAAACTTACTCATTTCCAGCATACATTAAGGTTCTTATTAGTTAGGAATCTGTACAACTTTAATGTCCTGTCCTGCCTTCCTGTACCCAGATACGCTCCTCTCCATGAGCTGTTATGTGCAGGGGGAAGCTGGGGACAAGACCTGGCAAGGGCGCACTGTCACAAGCAAGTGTGTCTCCTTCAACAGGTCAGTTCTCTCCTGGGTATCTACTACCTGAAGAGATCACAGCTGCACAAAAATCTAAGCTCCCTTCAATCTCCCTCTCTCATGCCATTACACCTTTGAAACAACTTCCCATTACTAATAAATGAGCTGCAACTATTGAAGCTTTCAGGGCTGAATGTTACCCAGCTTTGGATGTATTAACAGTGCATTAGATATGCTGTAGGCTGGAGGTTAAAACTGCCTTAGTTGCTAAGACCTATTAGAGTTAAGCATTGCAGCTTCCAATATTTGTCTTTCAGGGCTAAGAAAAAGCTGTTTTGCCTCAACTGTCTAAAAGAGTAAAATTGCAAAAGCCCTATCAAAGAATAAATGAAACAAAAAAATATAGGTTCTTACTTTTGTCCTGAGGGAAAATAGTCCATTATAGGGCAGGATCCTCAGATTTGGTGATTAGTTTCATTTGCTGGTTTAGTTTCTATGCAAACAAAACAGGAGTTCATAGCAAGATTTGTCTCATTTAGTGATTTCACCTCTTGGCAGCCCTCTGCACTGATTCTGCTGTTTCTGGAGCTTACCCAAAGGCTCTGCACAGTCTTGAATAAAGCTGCAAGGTTCAGTACCGTGTTTCAGCCCCTGTGTTTCCCCAGTTAGCTGGTAGTGTCTGTCTGCATTCAGAATCTCAGCTGCTTATTTCTTCCCTCAAAAATGTCAGTTTCCAAAATTAACTGTTATATGAAGGTCTTCTACAGTGTTCCCTCCTCTTTTCGTCAACATTCAGGGAAGGGGGGAAACTTTTCTGTTTATCTATCCATTGACTGATCTATTCTATCCATTCATCTCCTGTTGCCCTTCCTTTCACCATTGTGATACAAAGTAAAACTAGAAAACATGGATGTTGAAATACAAAGTTGGCTCACTCCTTGACTCCAGGATTAGAAAGAAGACCATCATGGCATGGCTCAGCACCTGAACACTCTTTAGCCTTTTTTTTCCTCATAAATGTAATTCTTTAGATGAAAACACTTCTGGTGAAGTATATATTCCTAGGTTGAAGCGTAGTTTAATTTGTCATTGTAAGTGGTATTTGTTCTACATTCACTTAATAATTTAATTTGAAAAGATTTACCCTCGAGTATAAAGAAGTAAACCTTTTCAAAACCCACTTAGTCTGTGAGTAGTTTTATTTTTGAGGCATCCATAAATGACAAATAACCTAAAGTGTTTAAAAACATTTGTCTATAATAATAATTATAACAATAAAGTCTAATTCTGTGAGGCTTCTGAAAATGTCATTCGCATAGAGAATAACATTGCCACACCTGGTTTGTCCAGTTATGTTGGGGGGAAGGGAGTGTTATTGGCCTCCATAAACTGATTTAAACAATTATTTTTTAACTAATTTTCATGTCCAATTTCTGGATATTAAAAGCTACAATGTAAAAAGAATCTAATAAAATTCTATTTTTTTGTCATATGAGATTTTATTATGCAGCTTTTGAATTTGCTTTTACACCTTGCATAAGGTGATAAATCAGTATGTTCCAGTAACATCAGGTATTCAGTCGCATACAGTATGGCCTCATGGCTTCAGAATACTAATTTTGACCACTGGTTTTAAAGTGTCAAATCTCAGGTGATTACTTTCCCAATGTTTATTTTTAGAGCCCTTTTTTTAGACATCACTGAATATAAATATAGGTATGTCAGCAGCTCAGCACGAAATATGTTAGAAAGCCATTTATCTTTGCTTGTTGAAATAGTTTTTGTAGATATCGATTCACGTTCATTTTTTTCATACAGATTCCTTTTAATGCAGCTACTTCAACAGTAGACAATAAAGTATATCCTTAATGGAATAATTTTGCATATTTCTTTAAATTAGTAGTCTATTTTAAATGGAGTTTGTCAGGCTCAGATGCCACCACGTTCTTGTTCTTCAAGAAAAAGAGAGAAATAGTAGTAAATAGGTGGACACATAACATTTGTGAAGCTCCATCTAATTGCTCCACAAGAGAAAGTGAAGCTTCTTACTGTCATCATGAGTAACCTGTTAGAGGCCCAGCTGAAAAAAATGTTGGATTCACATTGCCATTTAAGACAGCTGCCAGACAAATCCTGATCTGAATGCATCTGCTTTATGGATTTACAGGCAATATACAGTGTTTCTACTGCAATGAATTTTAAAACAGCATTTTTAAACTGTTCAAAGCTCTTGACCAAGTCCCAGTAGATCTTAAACTGCTACTGAGACCTTTCACAGATTGCCCATGTGAACAAGGAGAAGAAACTTAATTTCCTTATATCATTGCTTCCCAATCTTAACCCCACTTTAGATGTGTCATTTGTCTTAAAATGTGAGAATTGAATTGCAGTGATAGACTCATTTGATATCTAGCATTTCTGATTAATATTTCTAAGGAAAGTAAATAGCCCTTCCTAACTCCCAATGTTATCTAATGCTAAATCAGGGAAAATACCTGCTCTTGACTGAAGTCATAATCTCTGAACACTGAAACACAAGGTTTAACAGGCTGCTTAACATTACCCTAACTCATGGAACTGCAGAAGCAGCACTTAGTCACATACGCTTATGTATTTCTTTAAAAAAGAAATCAAATTATTTCTTCTAAAAATATTCTGTTGTGGTGAATTGTAAGAGTTAATGGCATCAAGTGTGTTAGCAGCTCTATATGAAGCTCGTTTTATGCTATCTTGTGTGTTTCAGGATTAGCTATTCCCATAAGAGTACAGTAGAGCATGTGGCTAAACTGGGCTAAGCATAATATTTGATACATTGGTACTCCAGAAGGCATGTTCTTGTGTTATTAAGTGTTAGCACTGAATCTTCAGTAGCACTCTCGAACTTCCCTAGGGTTGCATTCACACCTATGAAAAGCGGTAGCCACCATACAGATCTGCTTTGCTAAACTTTGTATAAGGCAGTACAGAGAACTGAAAAGGGATTACCGAGCATCACTCTGTACAGTCCGTGTTTATTGCCAAAACTACTACGACACAGTGTGCTCTCCTGCATCCCAAAGCCAACACAAATATTCCCACCTCAAGTCAACGGGTGTGAAATCACAGCGAAACTAAACTACCATTCCAGATCCTAATCCATGGGCTTTCTAAGTGTTTTAGTGCTTGCTTAAACCATGATACCATATTCCTACACTTTTGCCATCAAACCCACCTTTTCAAAACTTACTTTTATCTTGCATGAAACAATGTATGTTACTTAGGCATTGTTGCTAACATCTTTAACATTACAGAAGTTTCAAAGATGTGTATAGATTCTAGGCAACACATTCCTATTACCTTTGAGGGCAATTAGGAGTTTTTTTCCCTTATATTCTTCTGAAATACCATAAACAGATATATTTAGCTTAAAATTGAAATAATACATTTAAAGCAGTTAAATGTAGTTAAAATGCATTGCTTTGTAGAAACTGAAACATTTCAAAATACTGAATACTGTTCAAAGTATTGTCTTTACTCCACTGAGGAGCAAAACCAAATTTCAAAACCTTAAAAGGCGTTGAAAACTTTAGCAAGTAAGAATTCCT
Source organism: Mycteria americana (assembly GCF_035582795.1). Lineage (NCBI taxonomy): Eukaryota > Metazoa > Chordata > Aves > Ciconiiformes > Ciconiidae > Mycteria > Mycteria americana. The sequence goes on from NC_134368.1 coordinate 6,306,788, forward strand.
TAAAACATCATCTGTAGCTCTTGGAGCAAAAAAACAGATGACCCATTAGAGATTCACACAAATACGGTTTGCACACACCCATCATGTCTCTACTACAACTTGGGCAGTCTTCCTCCTACGTCCCCTGCAGAAGTGTGAGGGGAGTAGCAAGAATAGCTCCTAAGCAATACACTAAAGAGGGAGTTTTGTCATTGGGATGGATTAAAGGTTTTGACTAAACGAATTACATTGCTGAAAGGAGCTTCAAACTGTACATCATCAAAACCATTTATTTGACAGCCTAAGTCATCGTACGTGTCAAGGTGCGGCTCTGCAGGATAGATTTAGCTATTTCCACAAAATCCCTTCCCTTTGCAGAAATACGTTTTGTTTGACAGCTGACGCTCCCAGACAAAGACTCTGGTGAAGATACATGACTATGCAGAACAGTGCAGGTGTTTACAAGTAAAAAGAGAAGGATGTTTTTCTGTAGGTCTGAGGAGAAAGTTAGCAGGCAGATGACTTTTCAGATACTTGGAGTCATACCAGCACCCTGTTGCTCATGACCTTAGCACTCTCGTACTACGTTTAAACTGAAGCACTCATGAAAATGTCAGATTGATAAGACTGAAAACTGAAATACATCATGTATTCACAGACTACATGGAAAGAGTCAGAGAAATGCAGTTCAGAAAGAAATACGAGATAGTATAATCAAAGCTCCTGTACATCCCGAACTCTTGAAGGTCTATTGGAGAAAACTAAGCCAAACTCAGTAAATCTGTCCAAATGACAAATTTTGTGCTTAAAGGGTCTTTGGTTCAGTATTGTAAAACAGAGTACCAGCCCATGATTTCCTATATTCCATAGAGATTAATTCGCAGGCAGCATCTATACCAGAATGAACCAGGTAGTTCCTTCAGAAAGAGAAACTGGGAACAGCTGGAGACTACCTAGCACAAGTCTCTAGACCTTACATATATTGGGTGGAAACTGCTCTACACCATTTCACTTGTGGCATTCGGAACATATTCTGATACTGATACAAAGGTAGCGTTGATGCAACCACATGGCAATGTGGATAGAGGACAGGAGACATCAAGTTGCTAGCAACTTCTTCTTCAACTAGGAATGAACTGAGATATGCCTAGAGGACACTAGAAGGTGACATATGTTCTAGATAGAGAGGAGGGGAAAAAATGCAGAAGGAGCCTGTCACTGGTGTTAAGGAATATGTTTTCTTGGCCCCATAGCTGACCATTATTTTGACTCTAATATGTGTAAAAAGATACTCTAGTCAGAGATCATAGAAAGAGGATTTTCATAGCACAGTAGCCTACTGCATTTTAGGTCTGCTAACTCAAATATGGTGATATAAAGGAGACAAAAAGGGAAATACGGAGCCACATCTGCCCAAAGTTATTTTAGCTAGCCAGTAAGCTATTTTAACCCCTTTCATTGTAGCTCAATATGCCAAGATACCTCTCAAATCATGTCCAGCATTTAGATCCCTGAACTACAGAAGCATCCAGATGATGCTAGAAAACAGCACAATTAGCTTGTGGACATAAGTCAGAGATGGCATCTATCCCACCACTGCCATGCTGTTGGGCAGCCCTGAAGGAGTTAAATGGATGTTCTCAGGAGCTGGTGGTCATTGTCCTATTTTAAGTTACTGTTGTTATTATTATGACTATACTAGCAAAATAGTCCTTTTTCTTTTCTGTTTCTACCTCCATTTCTCTGGGTACGCTGTTTTAATGACAGATGTGTACGTGTAGTCAGCAGAGGATGAGGACCAGTAATCTTAATCTTTTGTCCCTCTGCCACTACAGAATAGGTTAAAACACTGAGATAACTAGAAATGTAAATATTGGTGAACCCACTTGCACCTTCTTTCTTGTCAGCTATAATTTTTCTTCAGGTGTCATAAAGTTATAAATTCAGCAATGATGTTCAAAAACTCAGTTCAGAAAAAAGCATATTGAAGAATAACTGCATATATTGCCATGTTTTTATCTTTAGCATATTTTTTGCTTGAGAATCAAGCAAAGGAATTACGGGACATAATACTCCCTGGATTTTTTTCCAACTGTGGGTGTCAGGAATGCTGAGAAAACCCTCCAATTTCCGCCAAATATTTCACATTGTCTCACATTGTGCAGCCATTGATCTTCTTGCAAATAGATTTGTACTCCCTAGCACCAGTCACTCTTCTTATTCAGCTTAGGATATCCAGTTCAATCTAACCTGCAGTGAACATATATGTGGTTTATTAATTATGATAAAGATACCCAGGGACAAAACAAAAAGTATCTGAAAATCTCTTAATGTCAAACTGTATATTTGAAGGGGAAAATTTTTAGCTTCTGAAAATCATTGCTTCTTCCTCAACCCAGAGGAAGTACATTCCTGTACCTACTCAAACCCTAACTTCATGAAAATAAGTGATCAGTTAGAGTTCCTTGTGCTGTCTGAACAACTGTGGTCCTAAGGCAGTCTCATGGCACAGATGAGACCTCCAGAAGGCTGGTTACCTGGTTCTGTCATTTTCCTGTTATTTGAGTTTTAACAAGTTGCTTCACTTCCATGGACCTTCCTTCTTGACTTTTGTATATCCTGTCATATTACACTGAGAATTGCCCAAGATCATTTGCCTTTGTGTCTGATTTTGCTGTCAGCTTTAAGCACAATAGGCCCAATTCATGTTCAACCACTCCAAGGAACTGCAGGCATCTGCTGCTTTAGGGCATTCCTTAAGCATGAGGTGATAGCTTTTCCTCAAGTACCTGCATTTATAATAGATTTCATTCAGGCTAGGCTCCTTTACAGTTTCAAAAGGGAATGCCCCAGGAGGAAAGAAATCAATGTTCAAGCACTTACTCCCAGAACTGCATCTTTTACCTTTTTTACAATGGTTTTGATTGAAGGGGAGACTGAATCCAGGCTTCACTTTATAGTAAATGCATTCACCACTAGGCTGGAAAGTCAAATTTATTTTGGTCCCTCTTTCTCTTCCACAGTGAAGAGGAGGCAGAAATAAGGTTCCTTATCCAGGCTACTTTGCTATTAAAGCACTCTGGACTGGATTTGGATCCCCTCCAATACTAAAAAGCACTGAACCCGGGTCTTCCACTTACACAAGTGCTCTCCCTACTGATGGTTTTGCAAGAATGGATGCCAGTTACCTCTGCACTTGTCCTAAATAAAAGCACCAGACTTCAGACTTCCATGCTTTGATTTTCATAAGAGCTCCATTAGCCAAGTGGTGTGTGATATATTTGCTGCCATTTTAGAGACGTTTTATTTTTCATCGCCATCTTTATTTATCTGAAGACTCCAAAAAGAGGAAAAGCCTTTGGCATCCAGAACAAAAATAGCATAAGCTAGGAAGAGTCCTTATTCTGATTTCATAGCTCCCTGGTAGAGAAGAAAGAAGAAAACAGGGAGAGTCAGCTCGGTGGGAAGCAATTGATCACAGTTGTTCATAATAAAACTAATAGTTTTGGCCTTTGGACAATCAGACAGGTTGGACAGTGCATCGATGTTTCAATTGGAGAGGTACTCAAGTTCTTTTTCTGCATTTCCACCCTTTATGATAATGCATGTGCCCACACGTGTGTCTGTAAGGTGGGGAGAGCTGAAGGAGGAGAGAGAAAGTATTTCATGAGCACAGAGAGTTAAGATGATATCTCTTTTCACAAGTAGCAGAATAAAAGTAGATCTGACAGAGGAAAAAAGATACTAAGAAAATCAGTACCTTTATGTGTTTGATTCAACAGATCAATTCATATTAGATTAGTCCCAAGAGAAAAGAAAGAAGAATGAAATATTTAAATTAGCTGATATTAGTGGCGTTGGTATAATACCATTTACCACAACGAGCTTTGTAGTAGTACCAATGCTTTCCTTTGTTAGGTACTATTTAATTTAATCCAATGTATAATTAGGTATGTTGGGATCTTGACCATCAGAAAAAGAAAAAAAAAAAACAAAACCAAGGCAGTCTTTTAACAAAAAAACCAGCTTAGACTTGTTGCTTAGACTCTATGGTTTGGCTTTGCAAATACTTGAAATTTTATTATCACATCCAGTGATGGAGATTTTTCATGAGGTGTCAGACTTGATTTATAACCTTAATTTCACAAGACTTTAATAATCTCAATACAGGTAATCTACAAGCAAACAAATGCGGTATTTCTTAAATATTGTTAGAATTTAATAATTTATAAGAAGAAACTCAATTAGTAGAACTCAATTATTTCTTTAAAAAATTAAGTTCTGTCTAGATCCATCACTGAGGAGCTCCACTATTAATTATTTTTATTATTATTTTCCTTTACCTTTTCAAAATGTCAGCTTCACCAATAGCCTCTGATCAAAAGTTTTGCAATTTTATTTATGAGAAGGTCCAAAGAAAAGGGGGCATGCAAGATGCAAGAATAGGTAAGGAAGAAATAGGTATGCTCCACCAAGCCTAGCATACAGTGCTGTGTTTATTACGTTAGGTATAAGCAAATACAAATGTCTTTATTAACATTATTAACACTCTTGTAGACTTCACAGTAGAAAAAAGACTCTGACAGGGATTTTTTACCTAATTCCATTAAGAAATGAGGTTTATGAGTTCATTCTTTCTTTGTTAGTCCATCTGGCACTTCTGCTCCCCATTAATATTGAACACGTTTTCCAATTTCAACCAAATTCACAAGAGTAGTGCAGATCTGAGAAATGTTAAATTACAACAAATGTGAAAAAGGCAGGCAAAGTGAGACAACACAACCTGTTTCTGTATCAGCTGAAGAAAAGGTTTCTGCACAAGCTCGGCAACAAAGAATCCACAAAGAAGGACAAAACCTTATGAATGTCTCAAAGTTAAAGCTTTAATGGATATTATTGTTGTTGCCATTACTATGGAACAGACATGTCCCATCATGGACTACAAAGGCAGATCTCAGCACTGTTGGTGGGACAATGGACTGAAGGGGGTTGAAATTCAGATTAGTGGGCCAAAGGACTTGTTTTCACAGCTCTTTTTGCTTCTTCCCTGGCAATTTGAATTACCTAGGTTTACATTTGAGAGCAGGACCCAATGACATACTAATTCTTGCTAATTCCTATCCAGAGCAACCTGATGTCTCTGAGGTTTTTACCATTGTTGCAATGTGATGGAATCAGGTATTTCTGCTTAATTTTTATGAACTTAGCAAAAGATCAAGCTGCACTACAGAAAGCAATATACTAAGCTCATATACTGCAATTTTACTCAGCTAATTAAAGCAGTGTTAATGAAGTGATCAAATGAAGGTCATAATTAAGATTAAATCAATAAATCAATGTTTTTTTAAAATTGTTCTTTCATCAGAATAATACAGAAGTCAATATATCAAATTTTGATTTTTAGTACTAGAGGAATTGTTCAGTTTTAGCCTTTTCTTGGGATTATTTAGAGTCCTGGGCTTCTTTTTATCTGAGACTAAAAGTTCCTTCTGTCCTAGTTGGTGTCTGCACAATTTAGGGTCAGATGTGAAAAAAATGAGATATCTAAAACATTTAGAGGTCTAATTCCATTTAGAAATCTGCACACAAAAGAACAATGAAAAAAAAATTGGTCTGCAACCATGTAAAGTCAGTAGATGCCTTGAGATTTTCCCAGCTGTATTCCCTTGTCCTGATAAAAAAGGTAAGCATGGCATGATTGTACTTAAAGGTTTGACTTTCTGTGTGTGCCCCGCACCATGTTGGCTGTTCATGTAACATATCAATAGTATACATACATTGTAAGTTACATTCAATGTATATATTGTATGTACTGAACAGGAAGGCCTGACCTAGGCATCTGTACAAGGTCAGGACTAACAGCCTAAAATGATTTCCTGTCCTTTAACATTTAAATCATCTAAAGGAAATTAGGTAACTGTCATTTTATTTTTAAAGGAAATTAATAGTGGTGTCACTTCTCTTTTCCACAAAGCCTCTTGTTAAAAACTTCAGACCAAAAAATTATGTATAAGGTTATGACACTCTTGGTTTGACAGGACTAAAACCCACACCTTTCAGATAAATTTGGTCCCAGTCAAGCTAAGAAGCAGAAATATATGATTTAAATGAAGAGGACATTATCTCAGTTGAAGGTCAGACATGGTAGCAAAAGGAATAAGAAATTCACACAATGAAAGAATAAGTAAAGACGAAATATCTTGGTATAATCTTCTTTGTGACCCAGGCACCTTTCAAAACGTAGCAGTTTATATTTGCTTTAAAATGTGAAAACTGGAGAAAAGATGAGGGGGTGGGCATCAGCGTGTTTTTGTTGTGTGTGTGCATGCATGTTTTTTAATTTCTGTATGCTTATTGGCTTTGGTTTGTTTTTATTTCATATTCTATTCAAAACAAGCTTACAGACTTGACATTTTCTTTTTAAAAAGGTTGAGATTAGATTTCTGAAAAATGAAACATAGAAAGGAGGGACTTTGCTTCTTATTTTAGTCTAGTTCTTTCTTGTACAAAAACCACAAGAATGTTGAATTAGATAATGAAGTAGCTTCTCCTAATTAAAGCACAATTTGTTTGCACATTTGGTTTTTTTACCAAATCTTTTTTATTAGCTAAAGCTTCCATTCATTTACTATTAAAATTCTTACAGGCGAAAAAAATCTCATTTGGAAAATATATTTAGCTCATTCATTCCATTTTTTTAATACATAAAAGAAATATCCCAACATTTAAGGAAGCATCAAATTTTCTGCACTGAGCTGTCTGATGTTTGTATATTGCTGGCCAAATTGCATGAGGCAGTTACTTAATGTTTTAATTTTTCTTAAACCCTGGAAATGCGGTTCATGAATTGAAAACTCATTTGAATACAGGAAAGAATCCCTGCATAGAAATGAGCCATTCAATCACTTCCACAGCATACAACTCACAAATACGTGTGGGTCATATGGATAACAGAAAGATCCTGCTTAAATGGTTAGTGCCAGCAGAAACAAAAGAACCACCCAGGCTAAACCATTATTAAGATATAAATAGCCTTGTAAACAATTTAATTGCATAAAAGAGTTAGTTTCCTTGGGACTACAGCAATTTGCACAATGAACTGCAGCAGTAGCCCTACAATATTCTGTGTTAACTGACATCAAGTGAGATTGTCAACTTTTGCACTGCCAGACAGCATTTGCTTGCAATCCTTTTTCAGGGAAGGAGCTCGAAGACAGAAAAACGTATGTGTGAGGGGAAATTTTTCTACACATTTTTTTTTAGGATTTTATCCAGCCCAGTCTTTTTATAAGCAGTGGAAAACACATGCTTCTTTCAAATAATATCTTGATGAGAATGATTATCTATCTTATTAGAACTCAGATTTCATAAAGAACCTCTCAGTCTACCATGTCTATTTTCTTGCTAGCTATGCCTGAAACAATGGCTTAGACCTGAAGGTTTACTTTTTTAGGAGTACCATTCCCTTGAAACACTATTTCATTTACAGTTATAACTTAGGTTTTGTCCTGTTCAAAGGAGCTGACATTTTTCTATTTTTTTGTTGTCTAAACATAGGTGTCTAGTGCCATTTTGGATAATCCTAGGATAACAAAGACATCTGAATGAGATTTGAAGATACAGAGTCACAGGATTGGAAGGGACCTCAGGAGGTCTCTAGTCTGATCCCCTGCTCATAATCAGGTCAACCATGAATTCAGACCAGGTTGTTTAAGACTTTATTCAGTCTGATCTTGAAAACCTCCAAGGATGTAGATTCCACAGCCTCTCTGTGCTATCTGTTACACTGCTTCATTGTGGCTCAGATCTGCACATCATTTTGAAGGAGCAGTTGCAAGCTAGACAAATCATATCCTAGAGATATTATAAAGCCATGAGATGCACTAAAATATCTCAAATTGTGCATAAGGAAGTAACCACAGTGCTGCTGATAGAGATTTCACCTAATGACAAAGAAGGAATTTAGTCACAAAGTTAGACAGTATAATGCACAATGAATAATCAGAATACTACTGGGGGCTCTTTTTTGGTTGACTTAAGTTATCAACATGTTTGGAAGATGCACAAGCTTGACGAGCTTTTGGAGGAAACCCATTCATTCTCATAGCATGTTTGGGAAGCCTATAGGAGGCTTCCCTATCTGCTGGTCATGCTTATTGTAAAACAGCCCAAAATGCTGGCTGCCTTATTCACAGTGAAAATGCACTGCTGTCTCATATTCAGCCACACATCCACCGTCCTCTGCAAAGGCTCTCCTCTACAGTACAACGTTCAGCAAGTCACTTCCCATTCAATGCTGATGGCTGGGGTTACTCTAAAGTGCAGAACTTCGCAATTCTCCAGGCTGAACTTCATTTCTGAACCTCCCTGAAGTTTTAATGGCATCTTGTCACTTTTACCTCTTTATATAGAGTACACACGTCTCCCAGAAGTAATGTTACAATAACATTTGCATGATAATTTGGATGTGAGCTTCTTTAAGGTGCACCACAATGTTGTATCAACACCATGAATAATAAAGCAAGATTGGTCTGTAGGAGACAAATTTTTCTAATTATAGAAATAGTTACTGAACCAGTGTTATCCATAGCTACAGGTGGACATTCTTAAGCTGACAAGAGGCTATGTATAGGTGTCCTTTTCCACACCTACATACAGCTGTTCAATTCCTCTTTCACCAACAAAGTTATCTGCAAAATTTACATCTCCCAGATACTGATATTTTGGATTATTTTAGGTTAACTTTATGTTAAACTGCCTGGGAGGAAGGGTCTGCAGAGGGATCTGGACAGGCTGGATCAATAGGCCAAGGCCAATTGTATGAGGTTCAACAAGGCTCAGTGCCGGGTCCTGCACTTGGGTGACAACTCTATGCAACACTACAGGCTTGGGGAAGGGTGGCTGGAAAGCTGCCTGGTGGAAAAGGACCTGGGGGTGCTGTTGACAGCCACCTGAATATGAGCCAGCAGTGTGCCCAGGTGGCCAAGAAGGCCAACAGCATCCTGGCTTGTATCAGGAATAGTGTGGCCAGCAGGACTAGGGAAGTGATCGTCCCCCTGTACTCGGCACTGGTGAGGCCACATCTTGAATACTGTGTTCTCTTTTGGGCCCCTCACTACAAGAAAGACATTGAGGTGCTGGAGCGTGTCCAACGAAGGGCAACGAAGGGTCTGGAGCACAAGTCTGATGAGGAGCGGCTGAGGGAACTGGGGTTGTTCAGCCTGGAGAAAAGGAGGCTGAGGGGAGACCTCATCGCTCTCTACAACTACCTGAAAGGAGGGTGTAGAGAGGTGGGGTCGGTCTCTTCTCCCAAGTAACAAGTGATAGGATGAGAGGAAATGGCCTCAAGTTGCACCAGGGGAGGTTTAGATTGGATATGAGGAAAATTGTCTTCACCGAAAGGGTTATCAAGCATTGGAACAGGCTGCCCAGGGAAGTGGTGGAGTCACCATCCCTGGAGGTGTTTAAAAGACGTGTAGATGTGGCACTTAGGGACATGGTTTAGTAGTGGACTTGGCAGTGCTATGTTAACGGTTGGACTTGATGATCTTAAAGGCCTTTTCCAAGCTAAATGATTGTATGATTCTATGAAACACTAAAAATAAACAGAAAAAAAATCCTCTTAAAAAATTTAAAATATTAATCTATGTTTATATTAGATTAGAAAAATCCCAATTGCACAACTATATTGATAGAATACATTGTAATTTTAATTTTTTAAATTGGGCTAAAAAATAACCATGGTGTACTCCTAAATTTGGGAAAGGTTTGGTTTTTTTTTCTGTTTTAACTTCCAGAATTAGAATGACATGAAAAAAGGTCTTATCAGGTTAGGATGTTTTACTAATAAAAATGTTCACAGAACTTTGAAACTTTTTAAGCTGTATTTCAATGCACATCCCTGTGCAAAATACTACACTTTGACTAACCAGAATTCTCTGGTCTGAGATTCAGCATGCAGCAATAAAACTGAAGCAAATTAAAATATTTATTGAATATAATATTTTTGACTCTTTTTGGACATCACTGTGAACCTTAGATTCCTATATCCATATCAAAGTATGTCACCTGGCTGTCCGGCAGAAAGGGATTTTAGGGGAGGATTAAGGTTAAGTCCCTTTCAAATGTGTTTCTAAAGGTATCCTTGGGAAACTCATCTAGGAAAAAAGACATTCAACAGTTATAAGAGATACCACTAAGTGTATCCCTTATTGCCAGTACTTTTGGCTACCTCTTTTCCATCACTTTTCTCTTTGTTCAGAAATATTAACACTGCTTTAATCATTTCTTTGTGAACAGAAAAAGAGAAAAATGGCTGATTTTGCTTTTTTGGTCTTTTCATGGCCCTTAATGCTTAATCTGGAGAATGTTTGGTGAATATGGTAAATACTTGACTGATGTTACCTACATGTCAAAGGCCAAGATCTTTCTTAGGATATGTAAAATATTTGTAGCAGATGCATAGGCCAACAATTTGCTGATGGAGCACATACAATAGTTTTAGCAGTTTTGAGGCCATAAGCAGCTGATAAGGACTTAAGGGTGGTGACAGTATTAGCACTGCAGATTTGGATTTCACTGTTGTCGTGATTCATTTTATTCAATTTCTCAGAGTGAATAATATCATTAACAGTGAATTTTTTCCAAAGGAAACAACACAAACATATTAACTAAATTCATTTTGAATCTATTTCCCTTCCCTCTGTCAGCCGGTGCTCTTGGTCAGACACTTTGGAAGATTATTTCCTGGACAGAAAAAGAATGAGAAATGCTATTCTGACTAAAATTATGTTGCATATAATATTTCTGGAGGATTATAAAAGTCATGTTCACAATAGTGGCTGATTGCTCCCTGTATTTTCATTACTGTTCCCTATTTTGATCTATTCATGGTGGCATTGGAAGGAGAATCAAGAATTTCATTTCTGTATGTCTCTGGATAGTTAGATAACTACTTTTTCAGCTTGCAGAAAACTGTTACCTAGTTCCATAGTATTCAAAAAATGGGAAATATCCATTTATACACAACTGCTTTGCTCATGGAAAAGATATGAGCAAGGTTCATGAGATTAAAGGTTCACACTGCAGTCATGTGTCACTTTCTGGCTGCAGCTGAATTAAGTCAGGAAGTTGCTGCTTTAATTTATCCCCAGCTGCTGTTTACTGTGTCAAGAACGGACGTTTCTTTGCCTTCCAGTTTTCCTGCATAACGACTTCTGTGGTGTCTCCCTAAGCAGGTTCAAGCCACATAATCACAATGATATATACGTTTTCAATACAAATGTTTTCTAAGCTGTCTTTCATCTAATCAGTTTAGAGAGTTACTACTCATGCAGGCACGCTGGAAAATCTGAAGGGTCACTAACCTTTGGAGGAAGAAGGGGAAGGAGCTGAGGAGTCATCTGAAGCAAGGCAGAGCAGAACGTATGTGCTCAGGGCTTCCAGCTAAACAGCAAAATCCAAAAGCTTGGTACTAGGTATTCCAGCTTCCTCCATAAGAAGAAATTTAAGCACCAGAGGGGGAAAAACTGCATTCTGCAAGAGGAGCTATGAACAACCACAAGAAAATGCTGAGTCCTGTAAATGAGCTTGAGAGATGGAAGATAAAGAATACCTACTTCTCTCAGGTTCAAAGTCTCCCTTTGTGGGTAGCTCTTCCTCCTGTTGTTCCATCAATGAACTCAGGTTGATTCACTATTTTCCTTGCAGACTTTGTCCAGGATAATGATGGTGATGAAGATTAAAGTCTTCTATGGAACAGATTAATGGCTGTCCTACTGGTTCATTAAGAGATAGAATGGGCTTTTAGGCAACTGAAGGACATTCAAACCTGCTGCATTCCAAAACAAGTACAGGCTATGGGAGAGACATCCTTTCTCTGCTGTGCTCCTGTGCAAGAAATAATATGAGAGTCTCAAAGCAGCTCCAGAAAGGGGTTGGATCTCGGAGAAGAAGGAGAGGTAGAGAGACAAGGCAAATTTCACTGCATTTGACTGGAGAGGGTACACATGGGGAAGAGGTGAGGAAAGTGAAGAGCAAATTCTATTCCTGTTATAATTTATACATTTTTGTTAAATAGTCTTTGGCTAAAAAACCCAAAGAGTGGAAGTCAGGCCTTCCCCTGCACCACTGAGAGAACATTTTACTTTATAAACTAGAGATTAATGGCTTCTGTTACACACAGATTAACCTTGTATTTCTTTTCACAGAGCAGAAAGTAATAACGAGATTAGAGTTTTCCTCATCTTAACTTCCTGGGCCAGCCTCTCAGCTCTGGGACTATCATGTAAAGGTGATAAGTGATAAGAGTAGGTGGAAACTTTAGGCTGCATTTTTTTCAATTTAAGTACAAAGTTTTAGATTTGTCTCAGCTGCAGACATCTAAGAGTCAGGCATCCAATCAAAGGTAATCGTATTAACTTCATATTAGCTCAAAAGATAGACCAGAGGACTAGTTTATGCTTAGGTCTATGTTTAACTTGTGGATGTGGTCACTCTCCTTCATGTAAAGGAGACCCTGAAGCTTCTAATATTGAGTTTCAAAGGTGAGAAGAAACATCTCAAATGTGACATATGCCCCAGGTTGACCTTTTGCAAAGGGACGATTTCATTCTGTGAGCAATTTTGTCTTCTCAGTTCTCAGTCTTGACTAGGGAAATCCACCTTTGGTGTAAATCTACTACTTCATATAAGCAGTAAATTAAGTGAAATTTTTAACAATATTTTCTACTGATAATAAAATATTGTATTCTATAGTAAAAATGTAATACTGTCCTCACTAAAATATGCAGTGCAAGAAGAGACCATTTTGAATGAAAAAACATTTGCAACCTTGTTGAAGAATAGCAAAGTTGATTTTGTTAAATTATAAATTATTGCTCTTCTGCTTGCCTCCATTCAAGAAGGTTTTCTGTAATTACCTCCTAGTAACAATTGTTAAATGAGGGGGAAAGAAAATGGTTTAACTACATCTCTCATTTTTCATAACTTTAAAGCTGTTTAAGAAGCAAATTTATATATCTTTTTCCCATGGGAGAAAAAAAATATTGAAATACACCTGATATATGTATTACAGGGATAACAATAGGACACTGCTATGTATGTAGTTATATGAAAGCTGTATGCAGAAGAAAATAAAAAGGTATTAATATGACACCTTTTAATTACTCTGTAGGGGATTAAGAATTTGCAGGTAGGTTTTAACAGATGCCACATTCAACTGCTCACAGCATTGTTGAACACCTTGATAACACGTTGCCCTCTGTAGGACTAAATGCAGCCCCAATCTAAAGAGAAATGAAATAGTGGGGAGTCTAATAACCCACAGGACTAGCTGCTAAATCCATGCCTAAATTTCTGTTGACTTTGCAGAGTCAGAGCTAAGTGTCCCTGGAGGATTTTCTGGAAGCTTGCACTGATTGGAGTCCTGCAAAGTTTTGAGTTGTGTTATAAAAAAGTGAATAGCATCTTTGACTATTGTGGGAAAAGACATTAGCTAACTTGTGCTCTTAAGGCTTGTTCCTGAAAAATCATATCCTTCTCCTTGTGCATATAAGTAGCCTCATCAAAGTTAGCATTTTTCACAGATACAAACACAGCACAAAATTGGCAGTTGTGATGTGAATGATGAAATGGAGAGGAAGGGATGGGAATTCATAGCTGGAAGATGTTTTCTCTTTGATATTTACCAATTAAGTTTGAATTTTGGCTTTATTTGAATTTCTAGGAAAGACACTTCAAAAAAAAAATACTTTTCCTAGCAAGCATTCACTGTGTTGCTCATTTTCTAGGTGGATTACTTGAAACATTTGGAGACTGATTCTGGTGTCTGTTGAATATTCACAACATCCGCTGAAGAAAAAGTGGAACTGCAGAAGCTGAAAACCTCTGACAAAAGAGGCCAAAGGAACCTCAAATGTTGAATTAAATTTACACAAACAACTTTATTTCCAGCTCCTGTGAGCTCCTGATTTTTGGCACTACAAACCTTCTACTGATGTAAAATATCAGTTTTAGTGGATATCTATTACTACTGTACTACTGCTTTGTGAAATACTGTGTGAAGAACTTCTAACCTTATGAAAAGTCTTTTGATGTAAAATCATATGTATATAAATATGATAGTTTTAAGACTGCTGGTCCTAGTGAAAGAATAACCAATATTAATAATAATATTAGGAGTAATAGCAAAGCATTTTTTTCTGTGAGGCTGCAAGTAGAATGTTCTTAATTTGCAATCAAAATTCTGAAAAAAGCTAAGGGAAAGACTTTTCTCACACAGTATCAAAAACTGTAGGAATACAAAAACTTAGAGAAACTGACACATTGCTAAGGTTTATGAGACCTAGAAGGCATAATTAAAATATTAAAGAAAATAGGAAAAAAATATTGAACATACAGGGCAAGTTACCAAGGAAACGAGTGCAAACTGAAGTCCACAATCTTAGCTTTTACCATGTGGAGATACAAAAGCAGGCACACATACACATACACCCCTAATTTTAATGTCTGCAGCTCTTTTTACATTCTGCCAAAAGCTAGAGTCTTCAAGCATTAATTTCATATACAATAAAGTCAATTTATTTTACATGGAAGGTACTTTTGACATTATACTAAACAACATCAATGCAAAATCATTAGATTGGATAAATGGATCAGTTAGCTATTCCACTAGAGTTTGTAATCTTTTATTTCTCTATAATCAATCCAAACACCACAATAAATAATTTTCTTCATGGTTGTATCTTCAGTATACAAATATACTAATAACCAATGCAAAGTCCTGATCTCTCTGCAGCAAACTGACACAACAGATATTGCATCCATACATCTGAACTCTCCGGAAACAGTATCTGCATTCAAAGAATTGCACCCAGGAATTGTTTGATGGAGTCTTGGTGGCATGGGGTAAAACCATGTCATAGGGTAAAGCCATGACAACAGTGCTAACAACACTATGGACAAAGGTGAAACAGTGCTTAGGCCCATGTCCTTGCACTAATTTATTTGTGCAAATTTAACCTTCATTATAAGCCCAGGCAACATTTAAGTCTCATTTAAGCACAGTATTATCTGCCTACCAATTTCTGGAGACCCTTGATGAAAAAAATAGCTTGGAAAAAACCCTCACCACTTCCTGGGATATTTGTGAAATGCTTAATGGCATCATGTCGAATCCAGGCAGGAAGCTCAGCCTCCCAAAAGTGAGAAGAAAGGCACTAAAAGTGTCTTTTTGTTGTGTTGTCTAAGCAACAGAAAAAGAAAAGAAAAAGAAAGACATCAGGTAGAGGGAGGAGCTGAAAATAGAAGAAAGAGGAACCTCTAATACACTTACTTCCAGAAGGGATTCAGTGTATCAATGGAATCAAACAATAACTGAAAACAAATCCTGGACAGATGGACTGTGGGTGCTGTGGGAACAGAAAGAACTGGTGACATTTTTCCATTACTTACATAGAAGAAGTAATCTCAATTACTCTTTAATGCTTAATTAAAAGTGATGGCGTTGGGATGCGTTTTTGGGAAGATATTCTGATAAAGTTCATTCTTGGGCCATACTGTGCTTTTCTATAAAGGGTCAGGGCAGAAGCGTGCAGTTGACTGTCTTCTAAATGTTGGAGAGTTCATCTTTGGTTGCAAAGTTCAGCAGCTTGACCCAACTGTACCCTTATTTGCTCCTTTAGTTTTCCCAGGTCAAACGCACCAAAGACCATTAACCTGGACTCACAAATTATAAACACTGTTTCAAAACTATTTTGGGCTCTTCCAGATGTGAATATGACGGTGCAGTTGTTAGTGTAAATACTGATACAATTGTTCTCTCCACTGTGAGAGTCAACACTCATGCACTCATGCTACTGCATACTCATTATACTGTGAGTATATTCATGCAGCTTTGCTGGCTTTCCGAGTCTTTGAAAATATGTGAGCGCATGGGTAAAACACCAAGCTCAGGTTAATGAAGCCTACTCAGAGGAAATACATGCCACATTTAGAACTCAATACAACCTTAAAAAATCCACACAGCTTTTGGACTGAGGTCAGCACCAGTCCAACCAACCTGGCGTACCAACAAAATCAGATCACATCTTTCTATCATTGCCCATGCAGGCAAAAACACTGAGTGTGCAGTTACACCCTTCTAATGCTAGGCAGAAGCCTAAAAGTGAGTGTAGAAGTATGCTTTACCATTGCTTTATAGCACTTTTTTTACTCATAGAACTGTTTCAGAAATTTTAACATTGATATGAGGTCTGATTTTTTTTCCAGATTTTCTGTGCAGTATATCATCAAGTCATGTTGTGTCTATCACCTTTTCTCAACTTCTCTTCTAGTACAGCACTCGATACTTGGCAAGAAGATGCACTTTTCAGATCTTTTTTTATTGCCTTAGAAAATCAGCTAAGACATTTTCACTGTCAACTGTTTATTTGTAGTTACAGACTCCTCTTTGTGTTACAGACAGAACACATCAAGTGAAGAGATACAATGTGAAGACCTAAGCAACGAAGAGACAAGATAGACCTTCAGAGGGACTGCTCGATATTTACAATATAGAGAAGGATGTATAAAGTCCCTAGAAAGATAAATAGCTAGTTTTTCATAAGTGCTGTGTACTGCCTTGAAATTCTTTCAGCATTTGCTTTAGATAATTAAATATTGTCTCATTATTAAATTCTGAAATATAGTCCATTAAAAATTAATTTACTATCCTATAGCAAAGAAATCCAGTTATGCTACTGCACTGAATAATAGAGACTCTGGCAATAACTAATTAATTAACAGTAAACTGACTTTCTCCAGTTACTGCTAAAAATTGATTAACATTTAAGGATTATCGCACAGAAGTCACTAATCCAAGATTTCCTCATTCAAGAAGTAATCGGTATGACTTTAGATAGACTTTAAAGTAAGTGGTAAGTCCAAAATTTTATTCTCTGGATAATAAAACTGGCCTTCTTATCTTTTGTTGGGTCAGAACATCAAGTCAGGTGATTCACAGATTTAGAAGCAGCGTTCAAGAAAGGTATTCTTTATTTTATATTTATAGCTATGAATACCATTTCAAGTGGCAGTAGAATATCCTGTAGATCTATTTATGATCTTAGAGCAGAATTTACAGAAATAGTTTAAATGTACAGCTCTACATGATGACCAGAAATTGAAGGCTGTGTTTTCAATATTTGTTCTACAGCAATCAATGATCATTTGTATTTACCCACTGTTAGGTATTAGCAAATTACTAGACATTTAAAGGTTTTTCTGTATAAATGCAATTCAATCCCTTTCATTGTTGTTCTTGTTCCTTTTTCGGTTTTGTCAGGTTTATTGTTCAGAACTAAAACTTTATGTATTCCTTAATTACTTGAAAAATATTCAGGAATGACTTCCAGTGATGGATACATATTTATTTGTTTGGAATCCAGTTTGTGCCTGCAAATCTATGCCAGAAAATCTTTGTAAGTTATACACTAAAGGATGACAAATAAGTAGTTACCAGCTTATGCAAGACTGGAGGGAAAGTGGAGCACATAGCCACTTTCCACAAGAAAAAGTAGAGGTTTCAACATGACAGATTTACAAATTTATTTTTAAAATCTCACAGTTTTGGTTTTTTTTTTTTTTACATTAGCTTGCAAATATATCAGAATGGCTAATCAAATACTCCTACTGTCTTTCTGGGAAGTCATGAAGTTGATGGGAGACAGTGTGTGCCAGTTTTGGCTGGGATAGGGTTAGTTTTCTTCATGGCAGATAGTATGGGGCTATGTTTTGGATTTGTACTGAAAACAGTGTTGATAATACAGGGATGTTTTAGTTATTGCTGAGCAGCGCTTACACAGAGTCAAGGCCTTTCCTGCTTCTCACCCCACCCCACCAGCGAGGAGGCTGGGGGTGCACAAGAAGCTGGGAGGGGACACGGCTGGGACAGCTGACCCCAAATGACCAAAGGGCTATTCCATACCATAGGACGTCATGCTCAGCATATAAAGCTGGGGGAAGAAGAAGGAAGAAGGGGGGATGTTCACAGTGATGGCGTTTGTCTTCCCAGGTAACCGTTACACGTGATGGAGCCCTGCTTTCCTGGAGATGGCTGAACACCTGCCTGCCCATGGGAAGCAGTGAATGAATTCCTTGCTTTGCTTCGCTTGTGTGCATGGCTTTTGCTTTACCTATTAAACTGTCTTTATCTCAACCCACGAGTTTTGTCACTTTTACTGTTCCAATTCTCTCCCCCATCCCACCAGGGGGGAATGAGCGAGTGGCTGTGTGGTGCCTAGTTGCTGGCTGGGGTTAAAACACGAAACAGTGGTAAAAAATATTCCTTCTATTCTAGAAGAAAGCTGTCATTAGACTCTATCCTCACCATGTAAGCAAAACTTACTGCAAAAGTAAAATGTAGGTGAAAATGTTTTGAGTGAAAACTGGGCACAAGCAACAGTGAACAAAGATGTGGGCCTTGCCTTTAACCCATGGAAATTCAAGACCTTTCAAATTGGAATTAGAACTCAGATTCCAAGCTTGTAGTCCAATAATAATAATAATAATTTACACGTTAGAACAAGTTTTAATTGAATCCTATCCCAAAGTATATTGCTGTGTACCCCTTACCGCTATAAAATGCAATTTTCTAGTAATCACAGAACTATACTAACAGAAAATGACTTAAAAATTGTACTGGAGTGGTCTTATCATGGATGATTTTCCTGCTTGGGAGGAGAGTTAGGTTTCTGTCAGTCTGCAGACAAACACACTAGCAGAGAAACACAGCATGATGTGTAGCAGTTGTCAAGTTGATAAAGGTTTGAAAAATCATGACAGTGATAGAAAGTCAACATCATTAAATCACAGGAGACTGTCAATTTTAAATCTCTCAGATTAGTCAGTCATTCCTATTTCATGAGGTCTCGGACAATCATTGGTTTTTTAATCTTTACAATACACAATGAAAAACAAATTTTGGAATCCTAGTTTCTGTATTTGTACAGTAAAACCATGACACTTTTTCCAGATGTCAATGTGATTTCTTGAAGCTAGAGTTATTTAATACTCTATTCTCTTAATAACAATTCTAGAAAATTATGTCTTCATACTTTTTTCTGATAAATAAGATTGATGAGGTAATGTAAGGGTTCTGTTTCAGCCTATCAGCTTTTTTATACTGTGAAACTGAGAGAATACACTGTGTGTCCTGGGATGGAAAGAAGGCATATGGGGTATTTACTTAAGTGAGTAAATCCTGGGATAGTGTTGGAGACTGTCTAGATCACAAGCAGCCAAATTTGGTGCATTCTCAATGCTGATGGTTTATGAGAGGGATCCTTGGGGTTAATAATCTTCAAAACTACCTACGTGATTGTTCTGTACTTTGCTGAAAGAAAAACCAGGACATAATTAATGTTAATGCACTGCGAATGATGATAACACCAGTATCCAGCTCTGAGAAATTCTTGACCTGGACACGTAACCCTGTTTGTTTATGCAGACCAGACCATCCATGGACAAATGCATACGTTTGTTTGCAGGAGAGATTCTCATCCTAAAGAATATAATTCAAAAAGTCTGTTTTTTAAGGTTAGATGGGCAAAACTTCCCCACTGAAGTCAAAAGGAATTGTGATGATGAAGGCCATCAGGGACAGAGCCCTATTTCTGCAATTAACATCAAGTGTCTTTCTCAAATCCTGTTACCGACTGAGGACACTGACTCTATGACAGGCCCGTTTCACAATTATTTTCAAAGCTTCTTTTTTATAACATTGTTTTGGCTTAGAAAACAACAACCAGCTACTGTCTTATTGTTTTTTTCAGTTATTACTGGACAATCAAAAGGTAAACATTAATCATATTAATGACAGTGTACATCACTGATATGTTAACGTTCAAACCAATAACTCAGATTCAATGGATCATTTTGGTACAGGCTTCTGAATTTGAAATGACCTTTCCCTGTCTGAGAAAAATTGACACTGTCCCATTTAAGTCATAGTTTGTCAGCCTAGATGGTCACACACAATCAGTCAATGCAATTTAGACTGGCATCTATTAAGGCAAAAAAAATAAGTCCCACAGGAGTTCAAACAAAAGCACACAATATAATCAGGGTAGTGTGGGCAAAGACATAATATCTTAAAGAGGAGCATACAGCTGAAATGGAGATAACCTACACAAACAGCCAGAAGTTTGCTGGTGAAACTTTTAAGGTTTTTGATAGACAGAGATAAAAAAATTATTCCCATTTTCATTGGGACCCAGTTCACTAATCCAAAGATAGTGAGGCTGTACATAGACTAAGCCATCTCTGAACACAATTTTTTCCCTGTCTCTAGGAAGGGGAAAAAAACAGAAGGAAGCTTATGGCATTTCATATTGCCTGCTGTTTGATTTCTTTCACATTTTTTTGTTGTCATTTCTCTTAACAACTTTGGAATAAGGAATTAGGGAAAGAGAGTTTAATTGTGTGCATAGCATTACTGAGATCCTAATACTGTCAGTGAAAAAACTGTTTCCTAAAAGCCACAAGTGAAATATATCTCTGAATATCTCTGAAGGCATGTAATAAACCAAATTTTCACTTGTGATCCTTCCTAATGTTTGTTTCCAGGATTTGAAGTTGTTGTTTCGGGTTTGGGTTTTTGGGTATACTCCCATAGAGTCTTTTATTGTTTGTGACACAGAACAATGATGAAAACAGGAAGAATATGGCAGATCACATGAAGCAGTAAATTATTTTTTTATACAGCTTCCCATAGCCTTGACTTTTTGGATATCCTAAGCCTCCATGATGAAGAAGAGCAGTCGCTTTTGCAAATTTTCAACAAGAACTGTCCAAGCAAAGAACCATGAAAAGGCAAAAAAAGGGAAGTTAGTTAATCAAATTTGGATTTGTTGTATATCTCACATTTACTTTTTGTTTCCATTCACTTTGAACCCAATCATGATTTATATTAGATTTTCACATGCAGGATGTTTGGCCAAGGGTAGGACCTCAGACAAAGAACATTTTATGTTTGCAGATTTAATCCATTCGAGTGGTGTATGCTTTGCAATAAAAATTATTGGGATTTTGTTCCTTTCACACATTAGGCTTTGATCTTACTCCATAATTATCATGGTTAATAATGAAAGATATGTAAATGTTTCAAGTGTTCACCATCTAATAATTTTCAGGGGGTGAAATGATGGAGGATATGGATATGAAGATGATTTAGGATAGCAGGGAGGAGAGCGAAAAAAGAAAACAAAGTATCTTTTTCCCATGTAGATTTAGAATTTTAATCAGGGCTTTTACATCACTGAAGAATAAATTTACAAAGAAAAAGGGGCAGCTCAGATTAATTTTCATTTCTGGTTGCAAGATTTAAAAAAAATATGCTCTTATGATCATAAATACAATTCACTAAGTCTGTTCTCACATATAGTGGAACCATTTTGATCTGAAGTTTGCAGAAGCTTAATTCTGAGGTGGATGCTGCAAAAATTCATCTCAAGTCTTGAGACAATGATGTGCTGCATGTTCATGTATGAATTTCAGAGAATGGTGCATATGTGATGATCATGTGAGAGAAGAGACCACAGTGATAAGGCTGTCTCTCTGTCCTATAGACAAACAGTATATAAAAGCACAAGGTAATAGATTGAGGCTACAGATGTCTCAGCTCCTTTTCTTCCCTGGGAAATCATGAAGATGATGGCAAGACCTAACATGGTTCCCTTTATCGATTGCAGCTATTAATGCATTTTAAATAAGTGTTTCTCTCTGATCTGGCTTAAAGTATTGGGTCGAGGTACAAGTTCATCTGAAAGTCTATTGTTTGCTTTTATACATTACACTTTAACAAGTAACTATTTCATTATATCATTATTTTAACAAGTAATGTAATACCTTTGTTCATCCAGACATCTGTCTCTGTCCAAGTTTGAGTCCTGTCTTCAGGCTACGGTTAGTTTGTGCTATCTTTTAATTAGCTTTGCATTGCTTTTAGACTTTCTAAGAAAAAATATTGTGTTGAGCTCATAGAATGAGTTTTCACACCAAAAACTTATTCACTGCTGATCCAAACTTACTGATAGATAAAAAAGGAAACCATTTCACCTAATCTATGAACAAAATAAAAGTACAAGAGCATGTAACTTATTGTTCTGACTTTTGAAAGAAAAAAAGAGAAGATGTGCCCATTTGAAATGTCACTATAGCTTATTTCTTTCAGACTTGAATTTTTTTAAGCACTGCAACTTTCCAGCAATGCAATGTCAGTGCTGTTACAGTGTTGCTGATCCTCCTCTTTTCCCCCTTTCGTCGTGACTGTTTTGCCATGCTTGCTGATGACCCCAGGAGACCAGGTTGAGCAGCTCAGCCAGACTCTTCCGGGCACTTATTTCTATGAAAGGCAAAACGTCTGTTCTAGATCCATTTATTTTAAACCTAGCAGCTATCCAGGTGTTCACCTTGGAGTCTGCTGTACTATGCAAGTCAAATAATTTCATTGCATCTCTTGGTTGAACTGACAACTAGTTCTTTTGTGCCTGTTCCCAGAAGTTGAGTGATAAGCAAGAGACTAGTTCTGTTTAGGTTTTTTTGTCCTGAGACAACTTTCTTCTGTGAAAAAAAGGAGAGAATTTAAAAAAAAAAAAAATTGTAGGTTAGCAAAAAAACCCAAAAAACAAAAAACCTACTCTCTACTAGCATTACACTGGAACCATTAATTGTGGTATACTTCTTATACTCTTGGTGGTTGTTCTACTTTTGATGTAAAAAAAAGACCCTGAAACTTCTTTGGAGAAGCTAGTACTTTCTTCTGCTGCTCATTTTACCCAAATGAATAATTAATTTGAAAGGAAAAAAGGCTTAACTAATACCTTAACTGGTTTTGTATCTCTACAGTGCTTTTCTTAGGGTTTCCAAATGGGATCTACCTTATATGAATTCCACCCGCATCTCACACTTGGACTTGTACAAAAGACATCTGTAGTATCCTGTTCGGCAATAACCAGCCATCAGGGTTGTAGCAAGGTGAAGGTGAAGAATAAACTACATATCTTAGTATAGTTGTCAAAGTCAACAATTTCTTCTCCAAGCTAAGCAAAAATATCCTTCCACTTAGCAGAGGGAGATGTAGAGCTATGAGTCTACTGTAGAGCAAAGTTCACATAAAGAAGGAGACCTTGTTCTAAACAGCTCTCTACACATTTAAGCTAAATGATGTACTGGTTTCAGGGAGGAAAACTGATGACAGATAATACAATGTTCCATTAAATGCTGCTGAACACCAATCACCTTCAGATAATAAACTCCTAAAGAAAAGGGAGGATTAGATTATAGCTTACATTAAATTAGATCAAAGGGGTTATTCTTCATTTACGGTCTAATAAGATGGAGAAGTCTCAGGCTCTATTTTTTATAAAATGTTCATGAAATCAAAAAACTGTGATTCATTATCTTACACAGAAATATAATTTGCTGCTGAAGTTTTGACCTTTGAATTCCAATACATTTTGTTCCTATGTTTTGTTCTCATGTGAAATTCAGTTGCTCTGCAGTAATAAGATCATTGTGTAATAAACATGGAACTAATCAGAATGTTTGTAGTTGGTTGTCTGTAACTTTTGGGGGGATGTGATCATTACACAAAATTTTAGATTAAGTTCCAGATACTGAACGTTCAAATAATTAATGCCTTGTGTCGGAATTTGGGTTCATCTATAAGTACAAGTTCGGGTTGCAAAACTTGGACCCAAAATATGAAGATGTGGACTCCAAATTCAAATCCAGCATTTGAGCTCAGTCTGTTTTATAATCATTTACAGAAAAAGCAGTCCTTCTGAGAATTTTGGTCTTCTAAGTTCCGAAATTTGGGGATGATTGGTTCTGTATTAGAACTCTCTCACCTTTTTTGTGGGAGACAGCCTGGGGATACTTTGACTTCACTACTGTAAACTCAAAGAGAATAAGGGAAAAACAAACAAGACCATGAACAGTATATTTTCTCTACTTTTTGAGGGAAAACAAAAGATCTCTTTTTGAAACAAACCCCCAGTGTTTTGTTTTTACAATTGGCCTTCAATGGTAGAGCACTGGAGACACAACTTTCATAATGCAGAGTCTAAGAACACATAGAGTCACCATAGTCTCACCAGAGACTACCATCACCCTGATTGCTGAAGAGACAGAGATGTTTGCAAGGAAGTATACCTTTCCTGGAAGTGAAATAAGCCAGAAAATGTACTTCTCTTGAGAGGGTTTTGGAAGGTGTCTATTTAGTTCACTCTATGATTCCTTTTATATATCTGTCATAACCTAAAAGGTTTAGATCTTATACACAAGAAGTAGTTACTGTGGCGTCCCCTTAGACAGCTTCCATGAAAGGGTAGAAAAACATATGTAATTTCTTATTGCTTACTGGCATTTATTTTAATTAACTTGTATTGCCTGTGAGTCTTGGCTCCCTCTGTAGTCAATAGAGAGAAAAAGTTACATCCAAAAAGTCAGGTCATCTCTTCTTTAAAAGGGTGTCTTACAGAGTTCAATATATTTCAAGAAACTCCTGGAAAACTCAATGAATTTACCTTTAATACAGTATATATATAAACCTCCAAAAATGCTGACACTAATTCTGTTTCTTACTTATTCTTCTGAGCAAGCCAGGACTATCAGTCTGGAAGCCAGTGCTTCCCAGCTGTCCACTTCACAGCATCACCTACAGCATCAGAAACTCAATCCGCTCGGGTTCCCTTTAAACTCAGTGACCAAACTCCTGCTCGTGACCCTGGCTGGCCTTTCATGTAACCCGCATTCTTTTACATGAGCTACTAGTAAAATAAAGGTTGTGTTATGCTATTCAAGGGGAAAAGACAGATGCCCGTAAAAAAGGAGACATAATCCACTGTTTGTATGCTGCATTGGGGAAAAATTCACTGCAATCAACACGTACAAATGTGTGTTCCCAGTCACCTGGGAAACGAGTGATGTGGCATTCTGTCAGGGGCATTAAGCAACTGCATACGATGCCCAGGAAGAGCTTTTCTTTTCCTAGGAGCATGTTTAAGTGAAAGCTTGTGGGAGTTGTCCTCCTCTATGCCTATCCTGTGATAGTGCCTTCATCTATTCCGAAAATTATTCTAAGAGACATCTTGTCAGCATGGCTTGCGAGGAGCAATACTCAGACCACAGCAAATGGCAGTGTACAAAACCAATGAGGCATTTAGGATACAACAAATCTGACCTTGAGGTCCTAGTATCTGAAAAGTTTCCAGTGCTGATCTGCTCATTTTTTGCCACTGTGAGAGTCATCTTTTTGTCTGCACTCATTAGTACTGAGCCATGATTATAAGCCTCAAAGCAAGAGGACAACTTTTCAGCAGAAGTCCTTTGATATTACAATCTACAGCATAACAATGCCTAAAATTTATATATAAAACTGTTTAATGGAGTTTACAGGACCACAGGTTCTCGAAAGTCAATCATTTAATAGGACATGGGGTCTCAGAGCCTGAAATTGCCTAATGTATTTAAATACTTCAACTGAATAGATTTTAACCAATTATTCTCACAACCAAAGAAGCCCCCTCTACTGACCATACTATGAACCATTTCCAGGTTTTTCTTCCTCTTCTGCTCAAGCTGCGCCAGTGTGTATCAAGAAATAAAAAACTGAAAAAACTTGGAAAAAAGGGATTAAAAGGGACTCTGACCTTGACTGCAAGCACAACAGCAAAAAGGAACTCTTTGTGAAATATGAATCCTAGATCCTGTTCCCTCAGTTTTTTAAGCAATTTTTATTAAATAGTCATTAGCTACAAAATAGAAGTAATCTAAGAATCAGAATTCCAGTCCCCTTATCTGCAGCTAAATGCTGACATTGCCACACTAGAAATTGGATCCCTCTTGGCTGCTTTTCTTCTGGATTCCTGAATCTGAACACTGGGCTATGCAGTGACTATTCCTGCCTTCTTCCAGCATTAGCAGAAGGAACATGGTTCCCATGAAGATTAGACCCTCAATTTCAGATGAAAGTGCTTTAGATTCAGACCACACAAAGGCAGGATCGAGGCATCCCAGCCTTAGAACCAACGTTCTTGTGGCTAGTTTCTTATAAAAGGGGCATCCAGCAGCAGTTTTTTAACTCAACATTGTTTAGTGCAAGTGAATAAGGCATGGTCTAAATAATCCTAGCACTTTAGGCTTCCTTTGGGTGTGTAGGCAAAGAGACATTTGTCTTTTTTCATCACTAAGAGAAACTGGAAGGAGAAAGATATTCAGATACCCAGTTTAACAAGAGTGGCAATTTAGGAAGTCCCAGAAACATCACCTGAAATTGTAGGTGTTAATGGTGTCTTAGATGTTAGGTAGGACTTTCCTCAATCATTCTTTAGCGTAGAGTTCTGTGCTTTCCTAAAAGGGCATCTCAGGTACTCAAGTGCTCTGTTCGATGTATTCCAGACTTTTATTTCTTCAGATGAAAAGCCAGCACTCACTACCAGATGGCTCTCATGATTCATAGGCTTCTCAGGCAGACACAGTGATAAAGAGGGAGAACAGAGAATGCACATTCGCTAGCTTTTACACAAGCTTTTCACAAATCAAGACATACACAAAGATGCTACCACACTTTTCCAGAGGTGGGAGGCAGAAAACCACATCCATCACCTGGAGAAATTCCACAGAAGGCAAGAGTCTGAAATGGTGCAGGATGTTGTCTACACACTCAGGAAGATATTTATAATGGAAGTTTAATCATGATAAGGCAGGTTGTTTATTCAAGTAGATACAGCAGGAATGACCAATGACTTCCAGACTGTGAAAATGAGGTTGTAAAAAAATGAAACATGGTAGAAGTCATCTCAGAGATACCTTTTAGAGTACTGATTTGAATGTAATTTTCTAGTCAATGATTTTAAAAAAGGAGTTTAAAATAGTCATTATTAGCCTAAAGAAGAAAACAAAATGCTGAACAGAAACAACACTCAGGGCTGCCTTAAACGTACGGTGCACCTTTCACTGGGTAGAGTCTCTCTGTCATGGAATGCTCACTTACGCATGACCATGATGAAGATACGTAAACCAAACAGTCCACGTGCAACAAATTCAGTGCATTACAGTTGTTACAATAATGAAACATCAGAGCCTTTTCAGATTGGATGTCCAGATTTGGAGTTCCCCTTGTGTCCAGAATTTAAGAAGCCACTAGAAGGGAACATCACTAGAAGGGACGAGAGAGTGTTCAAGGTGAAGGAAATAACAGCTTCCAACAGCAGTGACAATTAGCAAGCTAACTCACTAAGAGACATTCTGAACTGGACCACAAAAGAAACTGCAGTGAATTACACTGAACAACTGTCTTTGATTCACCCGTCCTTACCACAGTGGTCATGTGTCAGGGAGCTCATGACAGAAAGATTAAATTCCACTTCATTATAAAATAACCTGTTGATGTCTGAGAGCTTTTCAGAACTGAGATTTAGATGTTCACTTCATCTGAATCCAGACCTTTCAATCTACTGAGCTACTTTATTTCCTTTGAAACATAACTAATTAGAACAAGGTATTTTTGAGGATCTTGGTGTCATGTAGGAGAAAAATTCTTCCTTATAAACACAAGAACAGGGGACAAGCAACGTGGATGAATCTCCATCTTTGCAGCTTTTCAGAACTTGTCTAGGCAAAATCCTGAACAACCTGATGTCCACATATGTATATCTTACCTGTATTTTTATATATAAACATACTAATTTAGAAAATACATATAAAAATACGTAAAATTTCAAGTACATTTTGAAACTTTCTTACTTCATAGATACCTGCTGTGAAGGATATAAGACACCAGCCTTAGAAGGGAATGGCACTATAAATTTTTATTAGATGAATCAGAAATATTTTCATGCTGTGGGCAGTGTCAGTTTATAAGAAGTACAGATTACTATCTGCTATAACAAGGAGCATTAACTATGATTAATGAGCTGACTTTGAAAGTCAGACCAACTCCACAATATAATCTTTTCTCCTCTAAGGCAGTTTTTAAAGAAACTTTTAAATATTTAAATAGTT
The DNA here is from genome assembly GCF_035582795.1 of Mycteria americana. Lineage (NCBI taxonomy): Eukaryota > Metazoa > Chordata > Aves > Ciconiiformes > Ciconiidae > Mycteria > Mycteria americana. The sequence continues at coordinate 6,334,811 of NC_134368.1, forward strand.
AAGCAGCCTACTGAACCTGGTGCTGTCTGAATGTGTTCGGCAATTGCTTTCTAGACTTAAATTGAAAAAATAAGATCTAGTTGTCCAGTTACATTATGTGAACGGAAATGTAATATGTATGTTAATGTAATTGCATATTGGGAAAACTCAAGTTTGGTAAAAACAGTCACAATTTTGTTAACTACATTTGAGCTGATCTATATCTGAGAAAATTTTGGGCTGTTGCTCACTGTTTTACTGGCAAAAAAAGGGAGAGTGTCATTGAGTACATTCCTTTAAAACAGGATTACTGACCTTGTGATTAAGGCACAGTCCAAAGATCAAACAAACCTGGAAGGAACTGCACTGCTCATGAATGCAGAAAAAGTTGCTATCCTACCAAAGCAGGTTAAAATGTCAGGTTTCTTACTTACCAGCTGGGACCGTAAGGTTAGCTGAGCTCACGTAGCTTAATTTCAAAATGAACTGATGAGAAGGGGTCAATCACGTTATTGGTTTAGAGCTTATAATGCCATTTTCAGACGTGACTTTTGACACTTTGCTGTAGCTCCTCAAAACTATTCAAGCATGTAACTCTCCCTGAGAAATCTGAATCGAATAGCCATTGTGTTAAATAGTCGCTGGTTTATAGTACTTTGCATTACCTGTCGCTGGATAAAATATATGAGCTGTTCCCATAACAGTGATTAGAACACGATTGTCCTCACCTAAGGTGTAGTCATCCAAGCAAATGCACTTCAGAGTCCTCTCACATGCAATGTTCTTAGGTCAAGATAAGAAATTAACCCACATATACTGTACTGTCAGTGAATGCTCTAATACTTTAATTACTATTTATAGAAATATACAGATAGATATACACACATATGAAAGCTATTTTTTTAGCTCTGTTATAGAAGAAAGAGATATGCATTACCTTTGTAGATACATATTACTCAAGTTGTAATAATTTGGATGGAGTTCACCAGGGGACCCAGTGAAAACTGATCTGTGTTCAGGCCTGACAGTGCACCGACTGTTTTGTGAGCTTGTCTACTATGTATTTCCTCATCTGCTGGTTGTCCAGAAATCTTAGATGGGTGGGGTGGACTCGCTGATGTGCAGTGGGTGATATGCATTTCAGCATCTTGATGAACTCTACTCAGTTCTGCATTTTGGCTCTGCTCAGATAATCACAAATTTCTGAGTTACCATCTTCTTAGTGACTTAAACATAGTGTATCTTGTATGTGCAGTGAGCTACAGGAACGATAACACACCAGAACCATAACTACAATATTCCATTCAGGTAGCTTCTGAGCAATACCTTGTTAAATTATGGTACCTAAATTGTTTGAAATTATGTGTTTGCTCCCACACACAAATTATCACCCTTAATCTCATTGTAGGAATTTAATCAATTAGTTAAATAATTAGGGCATGACCCACAGGGTCATCCATTTAAAATATATTTGGGTTTATGCTTTATGTCTGAAAATGTAGTGAAGTTTTACAGAGTGCCATTAAACAGCTATTGCTATTCACTCTCAGGGTGGCAGACATTTCAGGGTAAAGCCAAGCCAAGTTGCCAATATTACAGTTAAGAATTTGGGCTATATCATAATTTTAATATGAAAAATGCTTCCTTGTATTGCTTCCTGACATGTATTTTGTGTATTTTCTAAAGTGTTCTGGGATCTTTGCAAGTGAAAGGTGCCAAAGAAATGGGAGTGACTGTAGTTACCATTTTACAGTTTCTTACATCCATTTTGTCAACTTTGTCAGCCCCTATGAAATATCAAGACTGGTGAACTCTTGTTCAGCTATTTGATTTTGCAAAAGGGAGTTAAACATAAGAAAAGACTATCAAGTCTTTTTGACATTTCACATTCATCACAGTAGCAGAAAAACAAGGGTGGCCACAATTGGAAATGAGCAAATCCCTGTGTTTTATTTCCTCAAACTTTTATTTAGTTTTTAAATGAAAACCAACAATGATAGCAAAATGCAATACACTATATGACTTATGTTGTCAATAAAAGCCCATGGGATTTACATTGCCATGAGAAGGAGGCCATTTACATGTTAAGAAGCCATTTATGATACCAATAAAAGTCTACAGGATTTACTTTACAATGTGTGGGAAGCCATTTATGATGTTAAGAGTCAATTTACAATGTCAACAATTGTGTTAGCAGTAAAAATGCAAAGCGAGTATATAACGTCGATTTTTTTCCTTGTATTGTTGATATTTCCCTGGCAGTGATCCATGCCTCAGCCACACGGATTTTCTGGTTTATGTTTTAAATGAGATAGATATGACATAAATTGTTGTTTTCCCTAAGTGAGTTATTCTTAGAGAAAAACTATTTATACAGATGTATTCTGGATACCTCACATAGTGTTACAAGACAGAGATTTCTGACTCTGCTAGGCAACTTTTTCTGGCTGTATAATTTGGCTACAGCACCAAAGTGTTCCCAGTCTTACCACTTCCCTTCACCCCTTGGCCATTCAGTAGTCCTGATCCAACAGCAATCTTTGAGTACTTGTTCTAATTCTAATTCTCTTTTTTTTTTTTTCCTTGGGGAAGACAAAAAACCAAAGACGTCTAGAGTAAATTTTGTTGCCACCTTTATTAGTATATTGGCTTCAGATGAAGAAAAATATCATCTCTTAAATTGATCTAAAAGGCTCTAAGTTGTCATTTCCCCCCCCTTTTTTTTTTTGTTTTTGCAGAAGACACTGTTTAATCAAAAACTTTACTTACATAGGACCAGCTAACTCTACTAATTGCCAAAAACCACTGTATAATCACAATAATAATTTCACGTAACTGAGATGCCACCTATTGGTTCTTACTCTGGTACCAATTGCAACTCACTTTCTGTTGGATTAAGCTGATCAGCTTCAGGAGAAGGATTCAGTTTCCTAAGAATTAATGTTTTGGGCTGTTTTAGATGCCCTGAGTTTTCTGAGATATCTGTATAGGACTTACAGAGATGACACAACACATACAGGAGACCTGTGTCCTTCTGAAACAGCAGCTGGGGGCTAGGCAAAATGTTCCCAGGACATGGCATATGACATTTGACATCTGTGTATGCACAACTGAACCAAGTTGAAGATTTTTGAAAAAAAAAAAAAAAAAAAAAAAAAAAGGGAATTTAGGCCCCTATCTTAAAAGCAGACCTCTAGACGGAAACACCAGCATTGAGATATTCAAATGGAAACTGAATCACATCTTGCGTGCTTTATTTTTCTTTATGGTAAAGTTGAACTTAGCATTTTTCATCCTAACCCATTCCTATTTCCAAGGACTTAGGAGGTTATTTTCATATAACTTGCCAAAAACCAAAGTCCCATTCTTGCACTACTGAACTCAGTTGCAGTTTTGTCTTTAACTTCAGCAAATGCAAAATCAAACATGGAATTTATATTTTTTTGTTTATAGTTACCTATTTTACTAATTTTAATGGAATCCTAGCTCCTAGATTGCATAAGCACTGTTGATCTGTCTTTTTTACTGTTAATGAGGTTGAATTTCTTCCTTCTTTTAGTCTAAAACCATTACTCCTTGTCCTATCACTACAGGCTCTGGTAAAAAGTCTCTCTCCAGCTTTCTTATAAGCCCCTTTTATATATTGACAGACTGCAATAAGGTCTCCCCAGAGCCTTCTCTTCTCCAGGCTGAACAGCCAAAACTCTCAGCCATTCTTCATAGCAGAGGTGTTCCATCCCTCTGATCATTTTTGTAGCTCTCCTCTGGATCTTGTGGTGGTGGCCCCAGCTGAATGCAGTACTACAGGTGGGGTCTCACGAGAGCAGAATAGAGGGGGAGAATCACCTCCCTCAACCTGCTGGTCATACTTCTTTTATGCAGCCCAGGATATGACTGGCTTTCTGGGCTACAAGCGCATTTTGCCAGCTCATATCTAATTTTTCATTTACCAATAGTCCCAAATCCTTCTCCACAGGGATGCTCTCAATCCCTTCATCCCTCAGTCTGTACTGGTACTGGGGATTGCCCTGACTCAGGTGCAGGACCTTGCACTTGGCCTTGTTGAACTTCATGAGGTTCACGTGGGCCCACTTCTCCAGCCTGTCAAGGTCCCTCTGGACGGCATCCCTTCCCTCCAGCGTGTTGACCACACCACTCAAATGGTGTCATCCTCAAACTTGCTGAGGGTGCACTCAATCCCACTGTCTCTGTCATTAATAAAGATATTGAACAGTACCAGTCCCAATACGGACCCCTGAGGGACACCACTTGTTTCTGATCTCCATTTGGACATTGAGCCTTCGAGTGCAACTTTTTGGATTTAGAAGAAAGCAATCTGTGGTGTCAATGAGGTTTGATTCTTTTAAAACCATCTTACACCAAGCCAACTGCAGGAGTTCCTTACAATTTTAAAACATACTCACTGAAAAAGAAGAAAATGGAAACACTACCCTGTGTTGCTCTTTTTCCACCATACCAAAAAAATCCTCAGTCTCAGTAGCTTTCCATTAGTTGATGACCTAATATATTTCCAATTTCAACTTAAACTCTTTAGCCCTCAAAACTCTTTCAGCTTCCCTTCACACCTATGAAGTAAGCAAAATGTTTCAAAAGAATAATAGATAGTGGAGACTGCCAGTTTATGAGTGAGGCAATATGTCACGCTTGTGTGTAACTTGACTGGAAGATATGAGAGTATTTTCTGGTCCTTTTGTCCTGTGTTCCTCCAGTTCTAACCACAAAGCAACATTTTCAAGGTGAGGTACCATGTTTAGTGGGAATAAAACCCCGTCTGTAGTCATAGTCATAGTATTTAAACAAGATTATAAACAAGACCGATACTTTCATCAGTTCTTTCCAAATACAACTGCATATCACCGACATGTTCAGAGGTTTGCACTCAAAAGATCAAATTCAGAGCTTACTGTAATGTTGAAATATCTCAGATTTGAAACCCAATAGCATATTTGCAGTTTTTCCAACTTATATAACTCTGTTAATGATGAAGTTATCCTACAGGCTACCAAATTCAGTTGAATTTTAATGGAATATTTGTGGAAAGACAGTGACTTTATTTACAGCTGCAAGGGCTTTTCCTCCCTCCCTCTCTCTCTTAGTGATCATAGAACAGAATCATAGAATCATTTAGGTTGAAAAAGATCTTTAAGATCATTAAGTTCAACCGTTAACCTAGCATTGCCAAGTCCACCACTAAACCACGTCCCTAAGCACCACATCTACATGTCGTTTAGATACCTCCAGGGATGGGGACTCAACCACTTCCCTGGGCAGCCTGTTCGAATGCTTGACAACCCTTTCGGTGAAGAAATTTTTCCTAATATCCAATCTAAACCTCCCCTGGTGCAACTTGAGGCCATTTCCTCTTGTCCTATAGCTTGTTACTTGGGAGAAGAGACCGACCCCCACCTCGCTACAACCTCCTTTCAGGTAGTTGTAGAGAGCGATAAGGTCTCCCCTCTCCAGGCTAAACAACCCCAGTTCCCTCAGCCACTCCTCATCAGACTTGTGCTCTAGAACCTTCACCAGCTTTGATGCCTTTCTCTGGACACGCTCCAGCACCTCAATGTCTCTCTTGTAGTGAGGGACAAAAACGGAACACAGTATTCAAGGTGCAACCTCACCAGTGCCGAGTACAGGGGGACGATCACTTCCCTAGTCCTGCTGGCCACACTATTTTTGATACAAGCCAGGATGCTGTTGGCTTTCTTGGCCACCTGGGCACACTGCTGGCTACTGACCAATACCCCCAGGTCTTTTTCCACCAGGCAGCTTTCCAGCCACTCTTCCCCAAGCCTGTAGCATTGCATGGGGTTGTTGTGACCCAAGTGCAGGACCTGGCACTCAGCCTTGTTGAACCTCACACAATTGGCCTCAGCCCACCTATCCAGCCTATCCAGGTCCCTCTGTAGAGCCTTCCTTCCCTCAAGCAGACCAACACTCCCACCCAACTTGGTGTCGTCTGCACAGTAAGTTCTGAGGGTGCACTCCATCCCCTCATCCAGATCATTGATAAAGATATTAAACAGGACTGGCCCCAACACAGAGCCCTGGGGAACACCACTTGTGACCAGCCACCAACTGGATTTAACTCCTTTCACCAAAACAATTTGGGCCTGGCCATCCAGCCAGTTCTTTACCCAGAGAAGAGTACACCCGTCCAAGCCAGGAGCAGCCAGTTTCTCCAGGAGAATGCTGTGGGAAACCGTGTCAAAGGCTTTACTAAAGTCTAGATAGACAACATCCACAGCCTTTCCCTCATCCACTAAGCTGATCATCTTGTCATAGAAGGACATCTGGTTTGTCAAGCAGGACCTGCTTTTCATAAACCCATGCTGACTGGGCCTGATCACCTACTTGTCCTGTACGTGCCATGTGGTGGCATTCAAGATGATCTGCTCCATAACCTTCCTCAACACCGAGGTCAGGCTGACAGGCCTGTAGTTCCCTGGATTCTCTTTCTGGCCCTTCTTGTAGATGGGTGTCACATTTGCTAACCTCCAGTCAACTAGGACCTCCCTGGTTAGCCAGGACTGCTGATAAGGGATTGAAAGCAGCTTGGTGAGCACTTCCACCAGCTCCTTCAGTACCCTTGGGTGGATCCCATCCAGCCCCATAGACTTGTGTGTGTCTAAGTGGTGTAGCATGTCACTAACCATTTCCCTTGGATTATGGGGCCTTCGTGCTGCTCCCCGTCCCTGTCTTCCAGATCAGGGGGCTGGGTACCCACAGAACAGCTGGTCTTACTCTTAAAGACTGAGGCAAAGAAGGCATTAAGTACCTCAGCCTTTGTCACTATGTTTCCCCCCCACGTCCAATAAAGGATGGAGATTCTCCTTAGCCCTCCTTTTGTTGCTAATGTATTATAGAAACATTTTTTATTGACTTTTATGGCAGTAGCCAGATTAAGTTCTAGTTGGGCTTTGGCCCTTCTAATTTCTCCCTGCATAACCTCACAACATCCTTGTAGTCCTCCTGAGTTGCCTGCCCCTTCTTACAAAGGTCATAAATTCTCCTTTTTTTCCTGAGTTCCAGCCAAAGCTCTCTGTTCTGCCAGGCTGGTCTTCTTCCCTGCTGGCTCATCTTTCGGCATGTGGGGACGGCCTGCTCCTGCCCCTTTAAGATTTCCTTCCTGAAGAATGTCCAGTCTTCCTGGACTCCTTTGCCCTTCAGGACTGCCTCCCAAGGGACTCTCTCAACAAGGCTCCTAAACAGGCCAAAGTCTGCCCTCCAGAAGTCCAAGGCAGCAGTTCTGCTGACCCCTTTCTTACTTCTCCAAGAATCAAAAACTCTATCATTTTGTGATCGCTATGCCCAAGACATGCTCCAACTGTCACATCACCCACAAGTCCTTCTCTGTTCACACACAACAGGTCCAGCGGGGCACCTTCCCTAGTCGGCTCCCTCACCAGCTGTGTCAGGAAGTTATCTATCTTCCACACACTCCAGGAACCTCCTGGACTGTTTCCTCTCTGCTGTATTGTATTTCCAGCAGACTGCTAAGTTGAAGTCTCCCACGAGAACAAGGGCTAGCGATTGTGAGACTTCTCCCAGCTGCTTATAGAACATTTTGTCTGCCTCTTCATCCTGGTTGGGTGGTCTGTAACAGATTCCCACCATCCTATCTGCTTTGTTGGCCTTCCCCCAATTCTTACCCACCAACACTCGACCCTATTGTCACCATCATCAAGCTCTAGACAGTCAAAACACTCCCTAACATACAGGGCTACCCCACTGCCTCTCCTTCCTTGCCCATCCCTTCTGAAGAGTTTATAGCCATCCATTGCAAGCACTGTAGTTGTGCGAGTCATCCCACCACGTTTCCACGATGGCAACTATATCATAGTTTTCCTGCTGCACAATGGCTTCCAGCTCCTCCTGTTTGCTGCCCATGCTGTGTGCGTTGGTGTAGATGCACGTCAGTTGAGCTATTGGTCCCAACAGCTTTTTTGGGGGAGAAGCCCTAATTCCTATGTGACCATTCTCAGGCTTTTCCGTAGTTTCTAACACATCTATCATGCTTTTGTCTTTGCTCCTGCACAGATCTCCATCCCCTACCTCCACTGAGACAGCAGACCGAAGGACCTTGCTAGCACACGGTCCCTAAAACATTGGTGTGCCGCCCTCAGGCTTATCTCTATTGAGCCTGGTTTTATCCCTTTCCCCCTTCAAGTCTAGTTTAAAGCTCTTTCGATGACCCCTGTGCAAATATCCTTTCCCCCCACATGCATGCATTTTGCTGACTTAATATGGGCTGCATAATAATAGTTTTGGCTACAGATCTGGAAAAACAAGTTTTCTGTAATCCTAATATTTAGGCTAAAGTTGGTGAAAGTCTAAAAACTTACTCTGAGATTTAGGGCAATTTTAAAATATATAGTGACTGAAATAGGGTGAGAACTTTCATTAGTATGTTGTGCTCGAGGTCTTGTTTATGGGCAAAAAGGCACACCTAATGTATATATATATAAGTAAAGCTAAGAATTTATTGTTAGTATATGAAAGTCAGTCTAATTTAAGAATTATCATTAGTCTAGAGCTAATTATTACAGAAAAAGAAAAAATAGTAATGCAGGTAGAGTACTTATTAAGAGAAATTGTCAGAGTAATAGTAATAACACAGTTAAAATTATGACACACAAGTAGTTTCTGCTCCTCCTTCTGGGGTTATTCTCACCCGGCTACTGCTCCTCTGGGTCCTAACACTGGTGGTTTCACTCTGGTGTTGGTGATGGAGTGGTATCATACCAAATCATCATTTCTGGAGTCCTTGGCAGGATGAATGATGGTTCATGTTGACAGTTTCTTCCTCCTCCTCCCAGGATCCACTTGGGGTCATCTTTATAAGCTTGCTAACATGCATTTACACCTCTTTCTTTCTTCATTAGTCTGCAGCTCCATGTTACATCCGGATTTACAGTATTTATGTTGCTCATTATATATGTCAGATACTATTTCTTTTATTCACTTTGTTGCCTCTAAAACCACTTTTGTCCACCTCCAGGTCTGCACTTCTTTAACTGACCACCGAAGAGCTGTTTATAGCCATGGAATCTCCAGTGCCAGCCTGTGTCTTACCACATAGCATCCCATGTCTGCACTCCTCTACACCGCATCCCGTGTCTCTGCTTCTCAAAGTCTCTGCTGTCATCCCAGGCCCAAGTTTCTCTGTGCTATGTCATTGTGTTAGAGCCATAAAAATCTCATTCTACCTAAGGTCACTGTTTCTTACAGCTATGTGTGTAAAACTATGCTTGTACCACACAGAGGTAAAAAAAAGTAAACCAAATTAGATACAGACACTTGGTCAATCAGAGAAATTGCTACTTCAACTAAACCAAGTGAAAAAAAAAAGCTGTTGGCAGGTCAGGAAAAGTCCAGACAGAGCAAGCCTGACAAGTATCAGTTCTGAGGCCTTGTAAACACAGTACAAAGCTTATGGCAATGGCAATACAGTTGCAAGCATAATTATTGTTAATCACTTACACTCAAGAAAAATAGTATTTCTGAAACATGGCTATTGCTAGAACTGTTAAAATTAATCCTTTTTTTATTAGAGCATTACCGACTTGTTTGAGCTTTTTATAAATTTTCAGAGAATATTGCAGGACTGTTTATTGTTCATACTTGGAAACAGAGTAGCACTTGTTTATAATTTTTATTCCTTATTTTGTTAAATGAGTTATTTCAGCTAAAGGCACATCAGTAATTTTCTGATTGCTGTCATAAAGGACAAGTCTGAAATCTTAAATACCCTGAGCTGTGAGCAGAAATATATGTTTACACTTACTCTGAAATACAGCTCTTCAGATTTTCATCTTGGTTAAATGTTCTTTACTCTCCTCCTTATAACCAACTTTGCAAAGTTTGTGAAGGAGAAAGAACAGCAGTCTCTTTAATGGCCATATTTAAAGACTCTAAGAATTAATTAAGATTTTAAAAGTCCACCATGAGGCCTGGAAGGCTATAAAAAGTAAGGCTTTTTGATTTATTTGAAACAGAATCCCAAATGTAGTGTAACTCAATAGGTAATATACTATATTCAATTAAACACTTAAAATTTTAAATTTCTAAAAACATAGAGATTTTTTCTGCTATAAGAACATCAACAATTAAAGTCTCTTGGCTATACTTGAAGCAGACTACATATTCATGAAGTTAAGATGTTCCCAGGAACAATTCATAAATGCAGCAAGCCAGGGAGAAACAGGAACTAAAGATTATGAAATACACAGATGGGTGGAAGAACCATATTTTTGTATCCCACATTAAGTTATGAAAAACATAAGTTGTGAAATACTTTCAAATAAATTGACAAAAAGTAATATGTAAGTACCTGAACTTATCTCCTGGGTTTTCAAGGCCAGGTAGGGAGAAGTTGCCATTGTCAAGTCCATTCCAAGTTGAATAATCAGTACTCTTTCCCTGTGCTCCCATTTTCAATTTTATAATGTGTGTCATATCCCATCCTGTTCACTTCATCAGGAAAGCAGCAAGCCAACAGTTAAGCAAAAAAACCCATAGTGACAGCAGAGAACCCAAAGAAAGTAGCACTCCAATTCAGAAGACAGCATGACTGGGATTCTGAAATGTGTTGGCAAAATAAAGCTAGAAGTCATGGCAACTGATCAGATTTGTATTTTTTGTTATAGATTTTAGCAGAATAATATACTGGTACTGAAATTTCAACTTCTACTAACTTCTTCCATTAAACTGCAAATTCACTGACATCTTGAATTTACAATCAAAAGTGACAAATCATTTTTGGAAAGTATATTTTTGGTTATGTCATGAAAGAAACCCGTAGAGAGCTGCATGGCTACATGTCTGTACTATAAAATAGTCAGAAACTGAGTAAACACAGCACCGAGACCCAGTTAATAAGTTCTGCCTCTAAATAGGAGATATGAGTGCAATAGATCCATGCTGATGTGGCTAACATCTAGCTTGGAAGATACCAAATCCATCCATCCCTGAGAAAGGATGGAGAGGATGCTTAGAAGTCTGCACCTGATAGAGTGCCTGCTTATGTCTAGGAAATTGATTAGGGCACATTCTTCTCCCTGAGGCTGACTTGGTACAGCACCGCTTATTTCTAAACAGCTAAACTTTCTTATTTCCCAAAAACAGGGTGGTGATGGAAAAACTGCCTTGTGGGAGCATCTCCTGGCTAGTTGGCATCTCAACTAGCCTCTGAGATGTGCCTGGCAATTGTGGGGTTACAGCAGCAAGCGCTAAAACCAGTGACAAATGGCAAGGGCTGAACACTTGTGGGTGATTTCAAGGGAGTTACAAGGCCCTGTTGCGGCATTGCTTCATTGATTAGCGTAAACATAGTCCACGGACCAAGAAATGCATGGTGAGCATTGCAAAACAGTAAAGGGAGTCTTCAAATATTAATAACATTCTGTAGAAATTGCTGTGAGGACCTGTGGAATTTAATCCAGAATAATTTCTTCTTCATAACCTCGAGAAGTTAATAAATCTGTAGATTTCCTGGCTGAAAGGATTCCACTTTATATCTATAATCTTTGTATGGACAAAGACATTTCTAGCTTTAGACAGAGGAGGTGGTTGCCTCTAACCATAGACCATCAGAGACAGCAACGTGGCCACAGTCTCCTTCCTGCTTTGCCTATGCCACTGGTGTGCTGGCCAATTCTGCCACTCCAGACAGGAGCATGGAGTAATGGCTATTACTGGGGGAAAAAAGGAAAAACAACACTTTCAGTGTTACCGATCGTTCTCCATACTCCTCCCATCCCTCCACAGCAAGAGGAGCTGGGAGGCTCATCCCTCCCCTCTCCCACTTCATCCCAGTCCTTTCCTCTACGCCTTCTCCTTGCACCTACACTCCCTCATCCTCAGACCAGCAAAATTCAGGTTTTCCTATTCTGCTCGGAAACGCAGAGTGTGTTATGCTGGCTCGCGTGTTCACCTCCCACAGAACACAACATGAAGGTTATGCTGAAGTACGTATTAAGATTCTTTTTTCTGTAAAAATGAAACATTTTTCACATAGCAATTAAACCTCTGTCTTCCCTTTAAGACTGTGGTAATTTTTCTTCTAATCTGATAATGTAATTACTCTTTTTCATTTCTTGATCCTTTGGGTTTGTTTCTGATTATGATTATACTAGTTACACTTGAAATGTCATAGGGGATTAAAAGTTCCAGAGAGAAATATCCACTTTCTTTCAAAGAAGCAAATGTAGCATAATCAGTCACATCTTTCAAAACCATTTTCTCAATTTGTAGTACGCATCAAATGTAATTCCAGTGGTGTTAGTAGGGTCATATCGCCAGCACTACAAATTAATGAAGCTTCACTGAAGAACTATATCAGTTTACATCACTCTAAGTTTGCCCAGACTCTTAGACTTTATTGTGATGGAGGTCATATATGAAAGTTAAAGGAAGATAAAGAGGAGAGAAAGATTAATTCAGACTTATGTGCTGTGATCCCGTTTTAATTTTTCCTCTGCTGTATTTTGGCAAGTAAAATGTCACTGCATTTGGAGTCTCAGTTCCAGATGCTTCCAGAAAAATTTGGAAAAGAATCCATAGGAGAAAGTTCCAGCCACGTAGTACTTTCTACCTTTTTCTCTCTCTTTTTTCTGACCTCTAAATTTGATCTCACAAATATTTCTACACAAACATGAGACTCACTCCTGAACATCTCATCTATTCCTTCTGCTTCTCCCTCACCTGAGGTCATAATTCTCTCTAATGATGTTCCTGTCTGTGAGATGTCACGAACCTCAATGTGACTTCAGCTGAAGGAGAAGCAGCAGGAATGGGGAGCTGCAGAATCAGACATAAGCCTCTTTCTTAAACTAATGACATTTGGGATGGGTGATGCGGTGTCTGTGGGATACTGTATGCACTTAAAGCCACAAGAGACATCAAAATAAAATGTGTGTAAGGTTTTTAAAACGTTTTTGTATGTGAAGAACTAGACCACTTTTAAAAATTCTATTTTTTGTCATATTAAATTTGATTACTGTACATTCCTATGATTCAAAAGATGACAATGAGAACAAGTCCATGTGTTTTTAAATTTAGTTGTGCTGCTTCCTCCACCATGATGAATTTCTCTAAAACTATTACATATGCCATTCTCAGGCTATCAAAGCTGTGAAAGCATTTCCCTGTCTCACAGGGATAAAATCCATTAACAACTGCAAAGTGTTCAGCTATTATAATTAATGGGATTGCATGCAATGGGCACAAAGACCAGGGGTTTTGAAGCAGATATTCAAAGATATTTAGGTGTTTAAAAATGCAGAGCAATTTAATTGGAACCTAGGAAGTTAAGAGCATTTGAAAATCCCAATATATAAAAAACCCTAATTCTGCCTCTACAATTTAAAAAAACCCCACAGACAGGGTAGGAAAACACGCTATGGAATTTGCTACGATAAGGTTTCTAGGAGTCTATACCCTAGCAGGCAATGTATAAGTAAGAATCTGTATTTCTTTGAGCTATTGTTTTCTTCAACTGATTTAAAAATCTCTCTTGCATGCTTATGAGTGGCAGTGAAAAATTTTGATTTAAAACTTTTATTGGAAAATAAGATCCAAGGTTTAGGGTTCAGTCTCAGTGACAAACCTACATTTTGCAAGACTAACCACCCCAACCTAAGTGCTGCTGAAAGACTCTGGTCTGTTCCTTACAGATTTAATCTATTTTCCAGTTGAGGGGCACTACATATATATGCTTTATTTCATTTAGAGCACGAAGTCTGTTCTTATTGACTTATTTAAAAAATCAAAGTATAAAACTCTGCAAAAACATATATTTTGTTTTATGTGTAGTAGAGGCAATGAGAATCTCACAGTCTTTGGAGAATGGCCACAGAGAATGACAAATAATACTGACCAGAAAAATCGCAGCCATAGATTTATTGTGTTGCTTTATTATAATGTAGCATATAATGTACTTCTAAAGTCTATACATGTTGGAATGAAACAAGTATATTGTATTCTGTGTATAGCAGTTCTTATTATAAAGGAATATTTTGTACTCTCATTGATTCATTCATTCACTCATCTATCCATTTCTATAACATCAAAGTAGATTTAAAGGAAATAAATGGTATTTTATATTTCTACTGTAAATAATGGGCATAAATGTTATTAGTTCATTTTCTAGCAAAATTCTGATCTTAAAGCTGCTTATACTGTTTTTCACAGCTTTTAAAATCTTTTTTTCTATGTTTAAGCATCAAATTATTTTGGATATTGTTGATAGAAAAGTTGTTTCAGCATGGCAAACCACATATGATCCACACATATACCAAGCTGTTAACCTACTGTTATATTTTAAACTTTGTGACTTATAGATATTAAACAGCGAGAAAGCAATCAGCCTCTTCACCTTAAAAAGTATTAGCTCATTTCTCAGTCCTTGACTGGTGTTCTGTATCTCTGCATTAACTCATATGATAGCAAATTTCATATATAGGGAAGTCCAAACCTTTTTATTTAATTCAGATACATATTGGTGAAATGAAGAACCTAATTTAATCCTAAATTGAATAGGAAGGAAAACAATGAATTAGGTTAAATTATGCTGCTTATTATAAAGTGGAAAATCAGGTCTAAATATAATTGCTCCTTTCCCCAGGAATCATTCTTCAAACTGCTGAAGGGCTAGTTCAATTGTTTTGTATAGGAAATTTCTTTTAGTTTTTGGCTAACTGAAAATAATCAAATATTTCATTTCTACCTACACTTTTCACTTTTCTCAGAAAACCTTCTTCTTCTTAAGTTCATTTAGAAATAGAAACAAATAAGAACAACATTTTGGTATAAGGAAATTCGGAAGAAAATAATTTGGAATGCAAATATTTTCAGTTGTTAATTAAAATGTCTGGTTTTCCATAGCAGACAACTTAAAAAAAAAAAAAAGAAAAGAAAAAAAAAAAGAAAAAAGGAGAGAGAGAGGAACATTTTCAATTATTTAATAATATTTCTCTTTTTTATTAACTTGTAAAACACATTGTGATAAGTCTTCATCTTGTACTCTGTTCAGCTGAATCCCTGAGCATCATTTCTCTGTGAACTGTTGTTATGCCTAACAGATATCCAGACATGTTTTGACTCAAGTCCACTAACCAAGACTTTGTAGTGCTACATAAATCTTTTGACATGTTTTATTTTATCCTCTCTCACAAAGACCTGAACTGAGCCTATTGAGATAGGAAGATTTCCACCAACTAAAGATGAATATTGGGAATTACTCCATAAAAGCTGTTTGGGATGTTCTAGTGAAAAAGTTCTGTGAGAACCAGGCATTTTATTGCACATTTGTCACAGGACAGCTTCTTTGCTTACTATAATGTAAAGAGTATAAAGATGACTTAAGTAGAGTCTGACAGGCCTGTATGACCTAAGTAAGTGACACAAGCACAAAGGGGCAACGAAATCTAAACAAAAGGAAAATTAACATTTTGAAATGTGTTTAATGACAAAAATGTTTCTCTTTTCTTCACCCCTCATTGATAAATCCAATTCATCTGATATTTTTCATACTTTTATCTACAATGTCAAATAAGTATAACACTTTTAACAACACCTGAATCTAAATAAATCAAATTGTTCATCACTTTTCAGAATACCTATATATTTTCCCCCACTCATTTGAGTTCTGTGAAGAGTCTTATGTTGGTCATAGTGAAAACAGTATGTATTAGTGTTGGTGTTGTTACTAGTAGTAGTAGTAGTAGTAGTAACATAGTAAATTTGCCATGCCACTCAGCTTTCAGTTATCCTAAAATTTAATGAACCAGACACTAATTCCTCAAAAATATTAATTTGGGTATTTATTTAATTTCACAGAAGTAAAAAGTCAGGTGGTTATGTCCTTGCTAGAGACAATATGTCAGTGGTTAAGACCAAGTAGAGGAAAGCTCAAGTTTCCTTTATCCATCCATCAGAAATGACTTAAGCTCATATTACCTCTGGTGAAAGTGGTCTTCTGCTCACACAGGAGAACGTACTCTGACATGGCTATAGAAGGTACAGTCTTAACCTAGACCATTTGTATCTATAATAAAAATTTATCCTCGGCCTGGCTGAGAGCAGATACCTATAGCAAGGTCTTGCTTTCAAAGCACTGTTGTGTTTAAGTTCTATCACAATTTGATGCAGTTTTGCTCACCAATATAATGTTTTGGCTGACGTATTCACTGAGTAGGTGAAAAATCCAGGCTCTGGTCTCCTTGAATGTTAAGTTACACAGCGTAAAACAATAAAACTAGAAGAAATTGCCAAGACTTCAGAAGCATAAAATTCTACAATCTCACCTAAGATACAGGAGCTCTGCCATAAATAATTGGGAATTGAACTCAGGGCTCTCACAGCCTAAGCAAGCAGTTAATTATTGAATTCTTAAGGTGAGTATCCAAAAGCAATGATGGTAACTGGTCTTTTTTTAACCTTTTTTATTTTATTAAATACCTTATAATCAAAGGAGTTGTTATTAAATAACATCTTTTTATTATTTTTCAATCTAAAAAATCATCTTCAATTGAATACAATTTTCATATCACACACATACATTTAGGCTTTTCAGCTTCATCCAATCTATCTCTTTCTGACTGTTTGGCTACACAGTTCAATTATTCATGCAGTCCTACTATGCACATTTCCCATAATGAAGAAGTAATTAACAGCTGGACAGAGCTGCCACCCTTCTATATTAGAGTGATCTGCAGTCCTTTATGAAACACTGGGGTAAACAGGAATAGGTCTCTCAGAAAAAACAGTGTATCTTGAAAAATTTACACCAGTGGAAAATATTACCCACTGTGTTTACTTACCCAGCTTAGTGTCAAAATTAGATTATTTAAATGGAAAATTGAAAAGCTAATCCTGTTCTTTTGGGTTTTTAAACTGCTTTAAATCCACTTATTTTCCCCATCTTAGAAAAAATACAAAGATCTTAAAAAATTTAAGTGCCCCAAATTCTCCAAGCCATTGAGAATCCAGAGCATTTTAATAGCTTCCTTATTTATACTGCCTTTCTACAAATATTCTCTGTGGGAATACCCACAATCAGTACAGCAAGATCTTCATATGTCCTGCTAATGCCTACAGCTCATGATTAATGCAGCATTTACCCTTTGAGATTTGCTGAACTAATCAAAAGTAATGTTAATAATTGGCAAACTGGGATTGCCTCTGGACAAAGAACATTACACACAAATTAGTGTTTAGGTAACTTCTGAGGCCATCAACAAAAGTAGATTTTCCCACCTTCTTGATATCTCTCCTGGTTTTGTTTTTTGGTTTGTTTGTTTTCAGATCTTCACACTAGCTCCAAGTGATACTGAGAAAGTCCATGCACAAAGCTAGAATAGGAAACACCTTCAGAAATTCAAATACTGATGAGTGGCAACTGCTGACCCTTTGATGATGAATAGTTTGTGGTGTTAGGTGATACCTGACTCCCCCAGTGGAAAAGCAAGATGGGAGTATCATGGCCTCACTCAGATCATATCAGGATATGAGAACCTGAGATTTTGCTTCAAGCAGTGTTGTATTTTGTGACAAAGGCAAGCAAGAAGCCAGTGTTTAAGTCTACTAGCCAATCTATGCATATATTGCTTACATGTTCTCTTCACCTGAACACAGTAACATCAATAGTAATTATACTCTATTTGTTGTTATACATCCTACCTGCAAGAGTATCCCAATACATTTTATTCAGAAAAAAACATTGTCTGAAAAGTTTATTAATAGTAACAGTCACTGGGCATCATCTCTTTTTTCTTTGTGTCTTGTAAATAAATGTGAATTTCTGGAATTCATAAAAGAGAATGGACTATAAAATGTGCAAATCAAAAATCTTTAATGTGATGTTTTTCATTTAATGCTGTGGTATTTTGTTTTCTTAAGTGCCTGCTATCCTTCATAAGAAGCATTGTTGCCATACGTTAAAGAGCTGGCTTGGGACTCAGGAAACCTGATTTGAATTCATAGCTTTTCCATTGCTCTGTGGAGTGACCTTGAACAAATTAATTTCTTCTTTACTCCCTGGTTTCACCATCCGTTAAAAAAGCCTCAGGGATAGTAATAGTGACCTTTTTATAAAATACTGTAAGCTGTAAAGTTGCTAAGTACAATGTGATATTATTGATACTGTCATAATCATAATTATTTCCAGAAATTTGCTATTATTATTATTATTATTATTATTGTTGTTGTTGTTGTTGTTGTTGTTGTTGTTGTTGTTGTTGTTATTATTATTTTATATTGATATGTCACCTGGAGCTGAACTGAAACTAAGATGCAAGACTATGAAGATTGCCACTTAAGTGAAAATAGCCAATCAATAACTATTTCAGCTTTTTCTTTTCCCACCATCCTCTTCCATAGAGTTTCAACTGACAGAGTATTTCAGACTGATGGACCCAGAAAGGGCAGGGGCAGAGAGAAGGATAGAAAAAACTTTTGTCTCCAAAGAGAACTTCATATACTGCAAAATGCAACAACAACAGCAACAACAACATCAAACTTTGCAAGGATTACAGTCTTTGTCAATGAATCCTCTACCCATCTCTTGCTGCTAACAAAAAAGAGCCATAATCACTGCTGCAGTATAAATGGCCTTAAAGGCAATTTGATAAAGTGTAATGCCTGGACTTGCTCTCTTCTGCTCCCCATCCCCAACCCAAAGGTTGAATGAGTGAGTAAGTAGTGAAAAGAAGGGATACTTTGCATCTAGATTCAGAAATAGCTGTTAAAGCAAGCCATATTTATACATATTTAAAACAACATCTTGAATATTTCCCAAGAAGGCATTTCAATAATTATAAGCATCCATAAATATTTCAAAGATACAAGACTAGAAAGCTTTAAAACTCTAGGATAAATGCATGCAACTGATGAACAAGCACCATATTTCTCTGGCGAGGTATCCCACAAGCTATTGTAAAGACCCCCACAGAAGTTAGTGGGAGTAACTGCGGCCATGGTTGATAAAACACTGTGGTAGGACTATACCCACTGGAACTGTTGTGAATGTGCTCTAACATTTAGCTTTCCACAAAGCATTAGTATTCATCCACCATAAATTCAGACACTTACATGAATTTCCTAGCTATATATATCCAGTGTCCCTAGGTTCCTTCTCCTGTGAGGCACTCCCAAGGAATCACTCAGTTTTTGGCTGATGAGATCACCAACTGAAACTGCTGATATATGTCCACTGAATGTCAAGGGAGCATATAGAGATTTGAAGTCCTCCATGCTGTATGTTTCATGCATATCAGTGTGTCTGAACTGTCTTGAATTCCCTTTTTTCCAGGTCAGTATGCTGATCCAAGTGTTCTGCAGTCCCTTCCTGTCCTCATGACTTAATTTTCACAGCACAGAAATCACGATCTGGGACGGGAGAGGAATTATGTTAAATGGTGTCAGGATGCACCCAGGAACTCTGCCCCTTGGATTCTTCAATTTAAGCATTGGAAACTCAGGTGCTTCACGTAAGCATCTGAAAACAGGTAGCATAAAAGTCTGAAAGACTCTGGATGCTTGATAGTGCCAGTAAAGGTATATTTACAGACTCAAAAGCTGTCAGTCACACATCCATTTCACCCATGTTCTGAGCTGGCCTGGGAAAATTAACTCCTGCAAAACATCCACCAAGCTACTTACTAGGACATGACTGTCAACAAATAACCTTCAAGTAGTAATAATAGGATCTCAAAAATTCAGTGACTAGAATTGGACAATGATTGGCAGTGCTGGTATATGGAAAATTTAAAATTACGATCTATATTTCCAAGTCAAGTTTCCTAAGTATCTGCGATCTCACAGTAGAAATGTTGGAAATGTGTTAAATTCTGAAATGTTATATTAATAAATAAACTAAGTGAAATTCCACCTGAAAAGAAAAACATCTGGGAGTAGAAAACCTTAGGAGTCCTGTCTGATATCCTACTTTTGAATCCTAGGATATTAATAGTTCTAGCGCACAAATGAAGAAATCCAGAACTTTGGGATTCCTGATTCAGTCGCGAGGCAGACCGAAGATGCAGGAATCTAGGAGCCAATGCTACTAAAATTTCCAGGATAGTTAGCCAACTGTCCCAGGAGTCTAAGCTTTTAGAAAATGCATATCCAAGCAAACTGGGAGGCTTCTTAATATCTTTCAGATGATGCCCTAGGGACGTCTCCTGTAGATGCTGTTTAAATTATTGCCGTCCGATATTACATCCCCATAGTCAATGCTTCCCAAGTGTAATAACAGCCCATGGAAAAAATTCCAGTTAGTTCCAGCAGTAACACATGGGGCTAAATTTATACACACACCCCTGGTGCAGTAGTATAACACTGCAGTAACATCACTGAGATCACTGTACTCATTCTGAGTTTACAAGGGGATAGAGGAAAGAAGGTTTTACCATATATAGGTCAATGTAACCTAGTTTAACTTTTGTGTAATTCCATGGACTTCAGTAGAGTTGGTCTGTGTTAGCTCAAGCAGGAACACACTGCTCTCATCTTGACATAAAACTGCTTTGGGAAAAGGGATGTCTTTTGGTGACAGGCTGCATTTGCATCTGGCAGCAGTGATTGATATAGTGCTGGCCAGTATATAATATCAGTAAGCTACAAATGTCACATCTTTTAGCGTCACTAATCACCTGAGGTAAGGCCACACAGATGGGTGCATCAAAAATATGAAGTACCTCTCCTGGGAATATCTGTTGGAGTCAGGAACACCTGCTCCCACTTTTTTAACTCCTTTTTCTTTTAAAGCCACAGTGAATAAACTTCACTACTAAAAGTACTACTGTGTGACGGGGTGGTCTGCTTTTGGCTGTAAGGAGTGCTGTATGTCATGAAAATAATATAATGTGATATGAATCATGGTAAAAACAATTGTTTTCAATTGATTCTGTCTGTTTTATGTAAAAACATTTTTTAATTTCTTGCTCCCTTTCCTCAAACCAATGGATTACTCAAGCAACTGGCCAGAGAAAAGAGCATCTATGTACCCCTATCTCAGAGCTACCCCAAGAAAGCTAGATATGCTTTATCTGAAAAGCAGAGTAGATGGCTAGCTTGGAGGAAGTAGCCCAAATAAGATCAACTAACCTCTTTGTGCACTGCAAAAAATGTGGGGAGCTACTGAAGTTCAAAGAGTGAAGGCAGAGGCGATCCCAGAGACAGGATCATCTCTGACTAAAGACTCTGTAAAGGGAAAGCTCTGCATGTTGTTTCCCTGTGCTTCTTTGAGTACCTCCTTCAAGATTTTCTTTCCTTTATGTTTTTTTTCAATAAGAAACATGTCATTCTGTTTGTTTCCTGGTAATCGTATAACAGAGTAGAGGATAGTTTCTAGCCTTTGAACTTGCCTTTGCTAGAGCTAAGCAAAACATTAATCCAAGGTAAAGTTGAATCCTGTGATGACTGCAGCATCATGGACCCATTCAGAGAGAGATTTCAAGGGGGAAAAAATTCTGTCACAAGGCAAGAGCACTCAATGCTCAAGAGCACAGCATAAATACTGAAGGACCAAACCCCATTGTACACGTGGAGAGACTATAATGCATCTGCAGTAAATTCGACAACGCAGATTCCCAGAGCTTCCCATCCCAAGCTTGTTTTGCAAGGCCACTATTGGTTACCACAGGCCTGCAGTTATGTAGGGGCTGCCCACTGACTGAAGACCATGAAGCAAGGCCCTGTCATACTTTTACCTGCCACTTGTATTTACTAAGTCTATCCAGCTCATCCTTTGGGTGTTATGAGAGAAGTTTGGAAGGGAGCACTGCATCGTGTCTAAATGTAACCACAACTAAATCCAGGAGACATTTTTCACTGCCTTTGTTCAGGCCTATGAAGGCCAACAGGAACAGTAGGTCCCATAGATGCAAGATTTCGTGACCATGTGTGTGGGGAGAGTATTGCTTTGGTTTGCTTTTTCTTACTTTTTACCCTCCAGCAGATGTGAAGGATAAGCAGTGTGTTAGAAAAGACATCAAGAATTTTGGCTCAGAGCTAGTCCAGATGCCTGCATCTTTGCTTACTATGCTACCAATTGCATCTTTAAAAAAGAAGAACAATGCCCCATCTACTTTGGGGACACTTCAGATGAGAAAAAAAAAAGAGAAAAAGAAAGCATTTGCTGGCACAGAGTGATTCTATTGTCAGGCCAAGTGGTTTTTAAAAGCCTCGGAGACCATGAGTTTAATTTTGCTGTATGGCTCCAAATCCAGTATAGTTATCACTGGAATCACATTTGTGAGGGCAATTGTCTCAGGATGACTGGATAGACGTTTTGCCTTTCAAGCATATGTCTCTGAAATGGTGGTTGCCACCTGGCAGACTGTTGAGTTTCAGCAAGGGGTGGAAAAATTATGATTCTTTTCCTTAGACAGAAGAGGGGAGGCTATGATTCACCCCTAATATGACTTTACTGGTAACATGCAAATCTTCTATCATTTGTGCAGGTCCTGGTTCAAAATTCATAAGAATGGGATAAAAATCAGGCCAAAAGAGACTTTTGCATCATAATCTCGCTGGTGGATAGCATCAAAGAGAGATATACAATGAATCCCCTAAAGAGACATCTGCATTCATTGTTAAATTGGCTTTCATCACACTTAGCTACTGTAAGATTATGAGCTGCTACCAGATGGTGCAGTTGAAGATGATCTTGGTATCATACAGGTTTTTTCAATCAAATGCATAGGAATCAGTTTTTTAAAAATTAAACTGGCAAGTTTTCTTAACTTCTGGATGTTCAGCATAATGTCGATAGGAGTCAATCTGTTTCACTTTTCTCCTCACTGGTCACTTAGGGACAAGGGCTCTTTTAATAGCCACATTGTGCACAGATAGAGTACGGATTTGAATATAGGTTTATCACAAGGAAGTCCTCATGCTGAAACTGTAACGCATCATTCTTTATAAAAGTGTCCCCAGAGTAAGGTGCTGAAACTGATTTTAACAAATTTCAGATTAGTGCAATACTTCTTCACTGTTTCCAGTGATATCTTCTTCCAGCTCTTTTCAGGAGTTCAGTAATGCACCAAGCTGTCACAGATATTACTTTTTTTTAAATTGAATGCTTCCATTAACTTTGAACTTTTCACTACAGTGTTATTCTTTTTTTTATCTGTAAAAGAAGTCTCAATGTCACTAGGAATTTCTTGAGCTTTCATAACTCAAATATTTGCAGGGATTTTTTAATATATTTTTTTTTTCCATGGAAACCACAGGAAACATGAAAAAGAATCACATTAGCATGTCATCATACATGATGATAGAATCTTTTAATGGTTTTCATTCCTTCAAATTCTGGGGAATCGATTGTAGAAGATAATTGAATATACTAATGTGATTTAAATTTTTTTTTTTGGCTTATGCCAGTTGTTCTCATATGAACTACAAAGACTGGAATAAAATTTGTTGTTATCTTTTTGTATTAGAAGCTCTAGCCCAGTCTGATCAAACTAGCAATTGGGTTGACCACATCTGAAACACCAAGGCTATGAAAAATCTCACCCACCCTGAGGTCTCTACAGCTGAGCTGTAGAATCAAACAAAGTTCATGAAGTCAGTGGAAGGAAATAGAGATTGTTAAGTAGAGATTCCTTTATCATATTTCAGATTGTGATAAATCATACTGTTTTAGTACCAGTGTAGATATCCACATTTTGTCAGATGAATCTCCTTCCTCCTACCATCATATATAAATAAAGAAGGCACATGGACAGGTGATTCAGCCAACCTATGTTAAACATCTTTTGGGGATGAGATGACTTGTTCTCTGAAGGTGCCTCTTTGTTCCCACTAATTGTAGCAGGACAATAGATGACTCCATAGGTTTATACTTGGTCTCATGATTTCCAGCCCAGATTTGTTCTGGTAGTCATGGTTATCACCAGGTCAGTCTACATTTCTAGAGAAACTAATTTTATTAGGAAGAGTGGTTGGTTAACAGCTTGATGGTTTCACCATATTGTTGTTTTGCGTATGTGTTGGAAATCATGCCTTTCCTTCACCTGAAGTAGCAGCAACCTTATTATTCCCTCCCCAAAAATTGTTTCCTTTCAAAAGACGATTTTCACCTTTAAGATGACAAAATCATTTTAAGTATACTTTGTTTGTGTAATAGTTTCCAAAGGTCAGGTTATTTCTGTCCTTTTATTCAAGGACATTTTATGGAGTCAATCAATTTTAGTTAAGCATCAGATCTTCAACTTCTGTTTCCACCTCCAAGATTAACTAGCATAATTAAAGTTTGGTTGCTAAGCAAAATGCTGATTACCTTTCTGATGGTTAGAAAGCTCCATCTGGACATTTCATAGCTTTTATTCATTTTACACAACTGATTTATTTACCTTTGAATTATTTTACAGTTATACAGTGTACAACAATAGCAAATTCATGCAAACGCCCAGGGCTTTTTAGTCTCTAAAGCCATAAGGAAAAGAAAGGGGAATGAACACAAGGTTAAAAACAGCAAGTAAAAATCAGTAAAATATCATTAACAATAAGATTTTCAAAAATCGCTTAAGGAATAAAGTAAAATCAAATACTATGGTGGATTTTTAAAAAGTATTAAGAATTGATCTATATCTTAAAACAATATCATAAATTTAAGTTTGGAAAAAGTAAGCCACAAGGTCCACAGAGAAAACAAAGTTAATTAAAAAATTTAGGAGATTTGAGTAAGAATATCTAGTTAATGATAGGATTTTTACTGCTGACTTAAATTAAGTAATTTACTATTGAATTAAATTCAGTTGATATAAATCATCATATACATGGACTCTAGGATCAGTCATTTCAATGGCTCTATACAATATACATACAGTGAGAAATTCTTCTGAGTAATATCAAGAAGCATTACAAGAAAGAAAAGTTCTCATACCACTGAAGTAAATGGAAGTCTTGACATCATATTCCAGATAGCATAAGGACTAAAAATACATTGTTATTAGAAAATGACATTTGACTTTTCATTCTTATTTTGGGGAAGAAAAGGATAGGAAAAGAAATTTCCAAGATGATGGGAATCCCTTTTTCGGGTGCCTCTTTCTATACTGAGATGCATTGATTTAAAGTACTTGTAGGACGTTTCATACCAGACACAAAGAAAAATTCTCCTAGCTTCAGTGAGCTCACCGTCTTGATCTGAGTTATGACAAAACAAATAGCCTTTAGCAGATGGAATGAGTGGCAGCAGCTTTTCCCTTCACTCAGTGATACACCACCAATATCATCAACAATATGAATAACCATGTATTTACTTGCATTGCTCCAGTACCCTTGGAGTCACACTGCCCTAGCAGCTGGACAAACAGAAAATCCCTGCCCCAAAAAGTCTTGCAACCTGGAACTCTGCTACTGTAATGTCCTGGTTTCAGCTGGGATAGTTAATTTTCTTCCTAGTAGCTGGTATAGTGCTGTGCTTTGGGTTTTAGTATGAGAATAATATTGATAACACGCTGATGTTTTGGCTGTTGCTAAGCGGTGTTTACACTGGTCAAGGACTTTTCAGCTTCCCCTGCTCTGCCAGGTGCACAAGAAGCTGGGAGGGGGCACAGCCAGGACAGCTGACCCCAACTGCCCAAAGGGCTATTCCATACCATATGGCGTCATGCTCAGTATAGAAACTGGGGGGAGTTGGCTGGGGGGCAGCGATCGCTGCTCAGGGACTGGCTGGATGTCGGTCGGTGAGTGGTGAGCGGTTGCATCACTTGTTTTTTCTGGGTTTTGTTCCTCTCTCACTCTCTTGTTGTTTTCCTTCTCATTACAATTTATTATTATTATTACTATTATTTTGTTCAAGTTTAAAGTTCAAGTTTGTGTTCTAATCCAGCCCTTGACACACATATTACAATAAAAACTCAGCAAGTACATTCTTCCTCTCCTGATTATTCCATTACTCTGTTACAAAGTCCTGCTGGACAATCTGTCTGGACAAACTTAGCATGTCATATATATTACAAGAAATAATTTGATAATTTGATAACTCATCTCTTCCCATTATAAATAAATAAATATATAAAACCAAAACAAATGTGAAATTCCACACCCAAGATGGCACAAGCTCGTAAGTCAGCACAGGTTGGGGAATGACAGGCCAGGTGACACAGCTCTGAAGAAAAGCACCTGGGGTCAGGGTGGACAGTAGGTTGCATCTGAGCCAACACGGTGCCCTCATGAAAACAAAGGCAGGCTCTTCTCAGATATGTGCTATGAAAGGACGTGATGGGTACAAGTTGCAAAAAGGAACATTCTGGCTAGATAAAAAGAAAATGTATTCAGTGTGCTGCTGGAAAAATACAGGAACATGTGCCCAGAGAGGTGGGCCCGTCTCCATCCTTGAAGGTTTTAAGAACTCGACTGGAGAAGGTCCTTATAAACCTGCCCTAACTTTGATGGTAGTCCTGATTAGAAAAGAAAATTGAACTAGAGACCTACAGGTCTTCCTCCCGACATTGCCCTTCACCACAACTTCCACTTCACCCAGTCATATCTGGTTGCCTCACACATAATTCCTGCAGACACGATCAACTTTGTTTTCTTCACATTTGCTGTGTCTACTTCTCCCTGCCAGCCAAAGACTACCAAAATTGTCTAAGCTAAGATTTTGCTGTTTCCTTATGGAACAGTTTCACTGACTTCCTTGGATTTGCTCCCAATCCATAATCACTTATGGATGAAAGGTTACAAACCAATTGAAAGGATTACAATCCAAATGAAAGGCAATCAAATTGCCTGGTGAAAATTATTCTCCTGAGCACAAGGCAAATCTTTGAAGGGGGACTGTTTCCTCCAGAGGTATATTCATCTATGTGCCTTAAAGCACAGATTACTCATGCGTCATCAGGGCTCAAATATAAGGTTACCTATTGGTTATTAATAGAAAACAACTGAGCATATGAATAAATGGGAATAACAGCTATTTTCTCAGACACTTTTTCTAGTTCATATTAACATTTTTACATAATGTAAAATTACTTTGTTTTCTTGACCAATGTTTCCATACTACCTTGTTGCTTATGTGGAAGACTAATCAACAGTTAGGAATGATGTATTTCACTGCAGTCTTCCTGGGTTGTATCAAATTAACATGATGATGAATTTCTCACTCCCATCATTGTTCTTATAGTTCTGTTACTAAACCTGCTGCCACTCTGTCGTGGTTTAACCCCACCCAGCAACTAAGGCCCACCCAGCTGCTCACCCACTCCCCCCACAGTGGGACTGGGGAGAGAATCAGAAGAGTAAAAGTGAGAAAACTCATGGGTTGAGATAAAGACAGTTTAATAGGTAAACCAAAAGCCGTGCACACAAAAATAGCAAAAAAAGGAATTCATCCATTACTTCTCATCACCAGGCAGGTGTTCAGCCATCTCCAGGAAAGCAGGGCTCCATCACGTGTAATGGTTACTTGGGAAGACAAACACCATCACTCCGAATGTCCTCCCTTTCCTTCTTCTTCCCCAGCTTTATATACTGAGCATGACATCATATGGTATGGAATAGCCCTTTGGTCAGTTGGGGTCAACCATCTTGGCTGTGCCCCCTCCCAACTTCCTGTGCACCTGGCAGAGCAGGGGAAGCTGAAAAGTCCTTGACTGGTGCAAACATTTCTCAACAACAACTATAATATCAGCGTGTTACCAATGCTGTTTTCAGCACAAATCCAAAACATAGCCCCATACTAGCTACTATAAAGAAAATTAACTCTATCCCAGCCAAAACCAGCACACATTCCCCAGACAAATACATGAAACTTCTTCCTTTATGTTTCACAGGCCAAATTTAAAAAAAAAGGAACACAAGTTTTTAAAGGCAGTGGTTTGTTACACATGTAATTAGAACTTATTTTTCGCAACAAAAATCTGAAGATTGTTTAACACAATTCCAGGAAAGATATCCATCCTTAGGAACACATAAATGTGGTAAAGTAGTAGCTTTGCACAGAGATTTCTCAAAGCCATTAATGGGGACTGGATATTAAATTGCCATTGAGTGTAAATGGGAATTGGTGCTTGATTGTCCTCTTGTTCTTTAAATACCTCCATTAGAGATATGAGCAGGCTTGAACAGACATCTTGTCTCCTCCTTTAGGAGCAACATGAAGCTGGATCCCCAGCTGACATAAATCAACACAGCTCTGACAGGTCTCTGTTGATTTATACCAGCTGAGAAGTTGGGTCTCTGCACAGATATCTATCTTTCAGCTGTTGAATGATTAATATTCACATCGTTATTTAGCTTTCTACCTTTGTCCTGGTTTTGTGTTTGGTTTTTTGGGGTTTTTTTTTTTCACATCCATCGGATGACTCCTGAAAAGGTATTTTGTACTAATTTATTTCCACCATGTGCAGTTATAAGATTGTCTAAAAATGCAATAAATGTTTCCTGAGACTGTTAGAACTGAAAAGGTTTAGAGAGCAAAACAAAAACATTTTCTTTTCTAAGCTGTTTTTTCCAATTTGTGCACACTATACATATTCATTTGGGAGCAGGGGAATATATTGCCTGCCAACAGAGAAAGAAA
The DNA here is from genome assembly GCF_035582795.1 of Mycteria americana. NCBI lineage: Eukaryota > Metazoa > Chordata > Aves > Ciconiiformes > Ciconiidae > Mycteria > Mycteria americana. The sequence goes on from NC_134368.1 coordinate 6,363,351, forward strand.
ACATTTATTGCTAATAGAACCTTAATGTACCCATATTACTATATTTCTCTAATTTATATTAAAGGAACCATATTTACACTCATTACAGAGAAAATTGTCCATTGTATGTGATGAGGTACATGAAAAGAGATGGTGTAATTATTAGCATATTGGCATAGAACTGCAAAAATGGAGACAGGATAGGACTGGAGGACAAATAGAGTTATTGAGAAATTTTGTAATAAAGGAGAGTGTCAGCCTGAATCTTGTAACAGACTTTCGACACAAATGTGTTTCTTATCCATCCAGCTATATATAAGGGAGTTACATGTGGCTTGTGAGGTACTGGCAACATCATTCCCTTGTCTTCTATTGGCTACAAAAATTAAACTTTCTTAAATTTGTTAGTCTAGTAATCTGACATGACTTTTGAAATATACTATGTTTTAAATACTGCCCTTCATCCCAGACCTAACTTAATTTGTTTGTAGAGCAGCTTTGAACCATGAGATGCAGATGTTGTCCCTCTGCTGTGTATTTGACTGTAAACTATTTTATCTTGACCATGTGTGTACGTCTCTGTACGGGAAGCTCTCAGCACTGGACTGAGGCACTACAAGAACAAACTGTCTTATATTGTTAAAAGAGTACAAGGAGTGCTTCTGTTAGAAATTATAAACGCTATTTAAAATAAAAAATAATAAAAGAAAATTAAGATAGAGCCAGTGACATTCAGACCGTTGTTCCTAAACAGAAAAGATGGGAAAAAGTGGTGATGATATAGTGCCAAACCCACAGGTTCACCCCAGCACATGGGGAAGATGATACTTAACAATGAAAGACTCTAAAACAGCTATAGTTCAGTTGAGTTCCTTTTGAGGACGTTCTCCAATAAAGCATCTGTCATTGTGGTCCTGAGGTGAATTTGCATAGTCACCCCACTTAAAAGAAATATGTTTACTTAAACAGAAACTATATCAATATAAGTATGGTATGTATTTCTACCAAAACCACATGCAAGGCACTGGTTACTTTGTGGCTTTCTTGTTTAATTTTCTTCAGCCTCTCTCCTGTGAGTGATTTATAAAGGAAAGTCTGAGAGAAGCAATAGTAATTCCTTTGGGCATAAATACCACATCTGTAGACCAACCTGACTGCTAGCATGGTGGTAGAAATTTAATGGTTTTTTATGTACATGGGAGATTCAATTTAATATTGGCTAGATTTTTTTATCATGATTCGTATTTGCTTGCATACTGAAATGTAGATAATTTCAGAACATGCATAAATTCTTCCAAATGAGCTAAAGGAGAAATCTGATAGCTTTCATTTCCTATACATTTCCTGGGATGATTAAATTTTTTTTTTAAAGCCTACCATTCCATTTTTTCTTAGATTTCACTGACTTGAAGACAAAAAATAAACAAAGAGCCTGCATAAGATGAAACTCACCCCTGTGCCCAGGTTTATTCACTCTTACTAAGTGAATAAACCTTTTTAAAATTCACCTTTTGAACGATTTTAACTATTTAAGCCTCGTTTCAGAATTCTTTGTGTTCTAGCATCATTTTGGTCCCTTGCTCAGGGAATTTCGGAAAACCTGGAAACCCGTTTTAGCCATTATGACTTTCATTCCTGCACAACAGGTGAGGAGTAGAACCAGGCAGAGATAGCAGTTCACATCCAAGAGACATGGGTCTGGCTTGCTGTTGCCTCTTAAATTTCTGCACAGGTATACTACTTTGCCAACATGCAATCTATCAGTCTGGCTGTTATGACCAATATGATCAAGTTGCTTCCCTTACCAGAAAGGTAAACATTATCCCAGCAGAGCAAAGCATGCTCAAACTATAAGCATGTGCCTTTGCTATTTAATAATCTGGCTTTTAAAATGTAGATAAATATCTGGTGCGATATTGTATAATTCACTGTTTGATTTGCTGAAAGATATCTCCAGAGCACTCCTAAGCAGATCAGCACTAAAAGAAGGATAGTTAATGGAAACCTAGAATAAGCAAACTTCCCCAGCTGCTCACTCAGAATTGCAATTGAAAGAAAAGCTGCAAAGAGGAGAATGGAGATCCTGCTACTGTGAAGATAAAAAGCAGCAGGGTGACTGAGTATTGGGGCACCCCTCAGCTTTCAGGACAGAAGGATTTTAAAGGATTGATACTGTAGTGGGGAACCTAAGAGCTGAAATGATCCAAGATCCACCCGGCAATGAGGGAATATTGAGTAAAAGCATGTTAACTGACTGCAGGCTCAGGCTGTGCAAACAGAGGCTAAATTTGGCTGAAAGCTGTGCAATTCCTACCAGAGAAGAACAGCATTTAGAGCTATTGTTCCTGACAATAGTTAGGGGATGGGGAAGAGAAAAGAAAAGGGGGGGGGGGGGGGGGGAGTGGAATGTATAATTGGAATCCTTCCAATGACTCTGAAAAACAAGGGATTATTTTGAAAATTGTCAGCATTATCACATATTCCAATGGTTGACTGAATATGGACCATGTCAGGTTGTCTCTGTGGTTCTGTCTTGTACTCCCTTTTCTGCATTTATAAAAGATAAACCTGAAAAGTGTTCCTCTAGTCTTCACTTGGATGTTTTTCAGCTTACCTAGGAGCTTGAAGATTCTGTAGTTCAAAAAAACACAACAACAATCTGATTTTTACATTTTCTTTTTTTAAAAAATGAGGAGCTTCCCATTTATTTCAAATGACATTTTTGCTGCCTTTAGTATTCTCCAGAATTTTCAAAATGTTTTCCTTTTAGAAGGTTGCAAAGTTTGCTGGTCTCTGCAAGTTGTTAATAAGGACTACATTAAACCAATCCATCAGCCCTGGCACTCAATCACAGTAAGTGAAACAGGTGTTCTACCTGCAATGTCTCCCCAGAAACAGCTACAAAGAAACGTATTTTCTGTGACTTTTAGCACTTGCACATTTATCTGTTCTCCATAACAGCTTTTTTGCACTTCTTGATTACTGATTGGCCACAGTATATTTGGAACTCAAACCTTTTAAATTAACTCCTAGTAACAGAGCAAGCTGTCCATCTAAAATGCTGACATATTCAGAAGCAAATAGGACTTTCTATGTATCCCTTTAGGTCACACCTATACCTTAAAAAGGCAGGACTGTTTAAAAAAAAAAAAGAAAAAAAAAAAGGGGGTGAGTTCCTCATTGAGAAATCAGGCTCTTTCAAACATGAAGTCATGTTTACATCCTAATCAAGTATTAAAAAAGATCTTTTAAAGACCATTGATTAAATGTCCAAATATTGGTACTGTAAACTAGCATATCTTTTGGGTTTGGACATGCCGAATCATGTGTGTTTCACCTCATTCCATGAGCCCAGCTTTGGAAAACGCAGTTGTCCAGTGGTACAGTCTTGAAATAAGCTTTTACCAGGAGAAAGACAAGGGGAAATGACATAGAAATATCATCATTCAAGAAACATCCCCTAATGCCAGCCAGGTCATAGGTAACTTTCAAAAAAACATGAAATAAATTTTTACAGATCCAACACCTACTTCATCAACATCTTCTGTGTTTAAAGATAGTTATTGGTAAAACAATTATGATACTTGCTGAGGTCATTGTATTTTTTGGCTTACTTTGAGTCAGAAAATAGTTGTATTTACATAAGAAGACAATATAATTTCCTAGAGCATAAACAGTTGTGAGACTGATTTTCAGAGAACCAAGGACTAGCTGAGTCTGGAAGGGACCGTTGGAGATCATCCAGTCCAACTAAAAGTCAACCCTGCTCAAGGCAGGGTCAATGAGAGCAGGTTGCTGAGGAGCTTATCCTGTCTTTTCTTTGGAACTGGAAAAGCCAGGTCAAGTGGGCTATCAGTATATACAGCACTAAACACATGAGTTTTTTAAAAACTAGGCAGAGCACTCTTAAGGACAGTGTTTCTCATGAGCATTTGGAAATGTCAGTGAATACAACTTATATCTGTCCAACTGATTGATGGTGTTAGATCCAGATAATGTATTATCCACAGACTTTCATCAGCTAATTTGGCTTCTTTGACACTTTTGTACAGCATTGTAATGTTAATATTGGCCTAAAAATTTGATATTACTTGGTCATATATTTTTGAGTCCATTCTCAGACCACAGAGAGCACTGAAAAACTTCCAAAAAACACTTTCCTAGGGAAAAAAATGCTCTTTCACTAAAATAGAAAAGTTTCATGGGAAATTATTGTACTAGAACTCTCCAAAAATTCTGAGCTTGGGATTTCAACCCTTAATTTGAGCTTTCTACACCCTGTGGCAAACTGTCTTCTGTAGATTTCAAAGCACTTTGTAAAACTGTATGACTCTCCCTATTTTACAATTGTGGAAAGACCAAGTCAAAAACCAGATTATTCCAGTTGGGCACTCAAGTATAAGTTTCAGTTGCTGAGCAAAAATAGCTGGATTTGCAGAAAGGCTGAGCAACCTGAAGAAGGCTCGTAGCAGGCAGCACAGCTTCCAGCTCCAGCCCAGATAAAACTGATGCAGATCTGCTCAGCCTAGATTTTGCTGCCACAGAGATAACAGCCTGGGTCTATCCTGGGTCTGTACTGGGGGATAAGTGAGGGATACGGCAGATATGTTATGGCTGAGGGAGGAAGGGTAACTAGTGCTTTTGGAAAGGGCTATATGGATGGAAAGTTGCCATCATATCACTTGTTCGCAGTGTCACAAGACTGTCTCTTTTTCCAAGGCTCTTCTAGAGGCAAAACACAGAGGAAAGCCTTATTCTTTTCTTGTCTCCATCTGCCTACTACAGCACACAGCTGTCTATTTTGCCTGCCCCAGGAGCTAACCTTCTCAGCAAGTCAATGAAAGAGAAACAAATCACCTGCCAGTCAGTCCTGTCTGCTGCCAAGTGGACCACTCTGCTACCCACAGATAAATCTACTATGCCCACACTTTTCACATGTCCTGGAGGTTAAAGCTGGTGTAAACTAGATTAAATCAAAAGGATCTGGTTTATGCCTCCTGAAAATAAGGCCCATTCCATCTGTCTATTTAAAACCTGAAAAACATAAACAATTACAAACACTTCAAAGACTTGAGTGTCCTACCTTGTAACCAGCTCCAAAGCTTGTCTATGTTGATAACAGTTACACTTTCCTCTCTGCTCTGGCTGATTTGCTTGGTTGACCTACTTTTCCAACACTTTCCCTAAAGGTAATACAAAACCTTTCTGAGTTGCTCATACAACTTTTTGATCATATTTAATAACCAGGACCTCTTTTTGAAGGCTGTGTATAACTATTCGCACTGGGAGAAATCCCAATAGTCCTTCATCGTCCAAGGGATTATTTGCATATTAGGTCAGGCAATAGATTTCAGCAGCTCTATCTCTTTCAGTTAAATATACAGAACTTGAACAAGAAGATGGGATTGTTTTTTATGTGTGTGTGATGTTGTTTATTCCGCCATCAATAATAGTCAGTTCTGTAAACACAGGGAACTATGGACATCTGATAAACTGCAGGGTATCTAAAATATGCTGAAAGGGCTGACAGACATGGCAGAGGGCTTATGGAAGATCCAGGCACTTTTGGAGTACATCTGTTAATTTACGGCATCTGAGATAGTAGTACACATTTGTGTTTAGGCAACTGAACCACGCCCACTGATTTTCAATTCCATTTTTCTGGAGGGGGGAAAAAATCAGTCATGTTTAAAAGTGCAGATGACAACTCATCATTGTTTCTTCACTGCATTTCCAGTGATTTTAATTAATCCCACTTTATGACTGCAGAAAAAACTAGGCTGTTATTTCTAGCAATAAGGTAGAAGACCCTGCTCCCAACATCTCAGCACAGAAACTGAGCTGAGCACCAGGAATGCCAAGGGTGACAAAAGCAAGACTGGGCAGACTCAGAGTGCCTTCCTCTTCATATTTGAACTTTCTACATAGAGGTCCAACATTTCTACCCCAAAAATCCTGGAAATTAGAATCTTTGCCACACATGAGTTCTGTTGTACTTATGCTGCGGAGATAAGCAGTACGTGCACAACATGCAGTTTATGTATTTAACTTGTCTAAGAGTTGTGGAGACTTGTCTATCTTTATTTGTTCAAAGCACTAGGCAAGCCATTCATTGGGATTGCTCTGACTGGTCTGCTGAACTTCCAAAAAACCTGCTGCAAAGCTTCATGTTTCTTTTTGTCCATCCAGACAAAATTTATGAATGAGAGAATACTTTCATGGATAGGTGTAGAAACCATAATGCAGTACTTGTTGGAAACAGTGAGAACCTGGGTCTGTGGAAATAAATCCCATTTCCAGTGAAGGTGATAGCACTTTGGCCACTGGTTTTAGCAGGGTCAAAGACTGTGATGAAGAGGACATCACACTCCGTGTTGTAATTGATAGGAAGGCTCTCATGTACTATGTTTTCTTAATGCTTTGTGGAGATGTAGAAGACATATGTACCATGTGTATGTATATGCACACACACACACACACATCAAGAAACAATGTAACATTCACTTGTTTTCAGGTTTTATTACAAACACAAAACACAGACCATGTTCACTGACAGATTTGCAGAGTTAGTTGCATATAAGTTTCCAGAAAACCCAGGTTTTACCATATACCAGATCTGAAAACAAGTCATCTGGGCTAAGTCATGCTCTGTTACTGATGGTATGAAAACTTTATCATCTAACATGAAATAAGTTAAGTAGGGGGTTTTGTACATTTTGGTCAGGTTCAGTTGCATTTAAAGCATAAATAAAATATGAATACATACATAGTCATATGCCAACTCAATACTTAAAAAATTATGCTAACAGTTTTTCCCATGTTCTACTACCTATTTCCCTTCCCAGCTTTAATGCTGAATAAATTAAATTGTACTTCTTTAGCAACTTTTAGCATACCTGTTTTCCAATACCACACTAATTAAATGGATAAAAAATACTATTCCTATAAAAAGAGGTGACATTGACATTTTGGTTAGAATTCATCTCGACAAATTTTAGGCATTTAAAAGTTAAATATCTGGATGTTCTCTGTTCATCCTTTAGTCCGTGGAGAAAGATACATTCCACCACAGCATTACGAACTGCCCTCTGGAGGTACTTGTTCCCTTCCATTAACTCTTAGGGGAGTCTACAACTTTAGTTGTAGTTCGAACTTAGTTCGAAATTTAGTTCGAACTTAAATATTTATATTTTAGACATGTAAGCAGGAGCAGTCCTTGTGCTCCAAATTGCATTCAGAGCCCAGTTTGTCTTTTACTGCTGTAACTGATCATCAGTAACAGTGATGTTACTGTTGCACTGGGAGAAATCCCAATAGCCCATTTTATTATCCCAATTTATTAATAAATAAATAATTGATAGTGTACTATTAATTATAGTAATAAATAGTGATAGTTTACTGGGTTTTTATTGTATTTTATTTATGTATAGCTGTTATGGTTTTGTCCTGTCAGCTAATTGCCATACTAAAAGACTTTTGACAAGCTTTAAAGTTATGAAGTGATGACATATGGTAGTGATGGGAAAGCAAAGCAGAAAACAAGCAAACAGCATTTCTTTCGTAATTCTTTCTTTTGATTTGAAGTACGTGTGTAGTCATTTGGAGTGTGGGCTCAGCACCAGGATTAAGACACTTACAGGTGGTTTTCTACATAGGAGCGAGGTATCTAAGTAGTTGGCCAATGCAGACCAAGTCAATAGACCAAGTTAATAGAGCCTAGGGAGGCATTCAGCTGTCCCAAAGCAGGCTGTACAAGGAGTCTTAGCACTTGAGGTAGGACTCTAGATTTCAGGGTTAACTGTTTGAAAGAAGAGTGAACAATCTTGTCTGTTGCAAAAATCCTTGTTCTTTTATGGACTAAATCCTTGTATTTCTGCACTCAGGAGATACTAAAATCCTCTCCTGGAGAAGTGTTGGGAGCACAAGCACCTGTGAACTGGTAAGGGAGACAGGACTGTAACAGATGACCTACTCAACAGGTCTGATATTCTTGTCTGAGCACAGCAGGAGGTATTTCTGTGTCATCAGTAAGTCACTAGCAATTTCTGTGGCTGATGAGTGGCATCTCTTTAAATAATGGATGACTTTAGAATAAGAACCAGAAGCCTGTAGAGTTATGCAGGGTAGAAAATCTCCCAACACTTCTATGGCTAATGCAGAAGATAAACATCTCCAGAAAATGGTTCATCCTAGCTTAAATAATTGTTAAAATAAGTTGTCTTTACCTCTCCATGTTGTACACAAGGACCTTTTGACTAAATTAGACTTACAAGCCTAAATTTTATATAGTTGAGGTATGGTGAAATTGATCTTAGCCATAAGCTTATCAGTCAGGTGATGAGGAACGAGCCAGGGCTTTAGTGTTTAAACCTCAGGTGAAACATTCAATTTAATCATTATGGGACGCAGAGAAGTCACAATTTTTTTCATTAATTGCATTGCCACTCACTCTCCAATGAACTTGAGATGTCTTATTTGTTGAAGGAGTTTATCTACCTCCAGCTTATTTTCTTTATCTGCTCCTCATTGCTATGCTGGAAGGTCTGAAACCAAAAAGTATTGACATAACATGAAACCTGATGTCATTCAACAATGAATCTAGATAAAAGGGAAAAAAATGGAATCCAAAGTGCCATGAAAAAAACCAAAGCTTGCCCCCCAGAATATTCCAAACCACCTTTACCAACTCAGAAAATGTAGTTTAAAAAGAAACCTAAGGAGGCTGAGGAAAGTCCATGTTTAGAACAGATTTTGATCAGTGCAGTGCTATCATCCATACGAATAAAAATTAAATTTATTAACTATGGTAATGTAATTTGTATCTAGAGAAATTATTACCTGAAGAACAGTGCCATTCCTTGGAGAGAACTTAAAGAATGAGATTTGCCTGAAACAGAGAGAGGAGGTTTTTCTTATATGAGGTAAAACACAGTAAAGAATGCTGGAAGTCAGAGCTTTTACTAGGTTTTGATTGCATGTGACAAATGGAGTATAGCTATTGTATTTTAAAAGAAATCAGCTATTCCACTAGACCGTTGACTTTCAGGTTTAACAGCAGAGGACAATTCGTAGCTTAAAAGCATTATCTTCATTTGCATTGCGAGTTAATAACAGATGAAGTTCTTGCCAGCCAGCTCCTTGCAATGCACTGAATGAAGCCTAGAACTGATTTAGTATACCCAGCAAAATTAAGTGGACATCTTGCAATGCATAAATTAATTGCAGGATGTATTTTTGTTTATTACTTCCGAGGGAAATTTCAATGGCTCTCATTAAATGGATGGATGGATGGATGGGTGGGTGGGTGGGTGAATGACTGATGGTACAGAAATCAAATATAGCCAATTAGTTTTCCATTTCTTCTAGGCATATTGCTCTATTAAGAATCAGAAATATAGTAATAACAATCAAAATTAGTAAAGCCATCCTTATTTGCTCTTTAGGGTGAAATCCAGCCCTGTGAATATGCATAGAAAACACCCATCCGCGTTTCTCCTTCCTCCCCACAAAGAAAGCACTTGTATTCATTAACAAGTTTTTGACATTTACAATCAGGACAGATTTTGAAAAGTGTTTACTTTTAGAACTGCAAAATAAGTAATCACATTTTCCAAAGAGCTTGTTCATATTGGTCATTCATAGTAAATGCCACCCTCTTCTGAAAAACTAGCCCAGCTGCCCACTCATGCTAAAGAGGAGCTTCCTGGAATCAACAATAGGAGGAAATAGAAGAATAATTTCATTATCCTGTTTCAAACCCTTCCTTAAAATTAGTGATGTAAAAAGGAATAGATAAAAATAGTGGATAAATATATCTGTTCAATAACCACAAAAAGGCTAAGTCTGTGTACTTTGTGTCCTAGTGAGGTTCAGCAGTGACAAGCGGATGCAATTCACAGTGCATACCAGCAGTAAGTCAGGGCTGTTTGCTTGTATTCACCACTGAGTACAGCACTCTTTGAAAAGTTGCTTTCCCATCTAGTCAAACAGAACAAGAACACATCTAGAAAGGGGAGGCAATTGCTGGCTTGGGACTATACCTTCATCCTGGTTAGTATCTATTGTTCCATAGTGTCTTGTTTCCCACTCTGTCTGTCTATACACAGCTGTTACCTAATACATGAAGGGTTATTTTCACACACGAAAGACCACTGTTGGCCCTGCCTTTGCACTACGGTAAGTCAGAGGAGTCACGATCCATTAATTAATTCTCTTCAGCCCAATTACAGCATCCGTAAATCTGTTACTGATTACATTTTGCTTTCTGGATCTTCTTCATGTGACTAGACTAGAATTTAGTTGAAAATTTGGTAACTGGCAGCTGCTGAAACTGCCATTTGAAACTTCATCTTGCCTTTGTGCTTTTTTAATTTAACCTTACATCTATTTCTAGTTTTTAAGCTAAGTTCACTTTAGCTTTGTGTTCACCTTCTCAACAAAGGTAAGCCTCCCCTGAGTTCAGACATACTTCTCTTGAAAAAAGCTTTCCTTCCTCCGAGCAGTTCCCCCCTTTCGCCTTATAATCACCTACTATCACGCTTCTCTAAGGACATAGCAGTGTATACATTCCCAGAAAGTGTCTTCAGTCTGCCTGAATTTCTCACATTTATGGCCTTCAAAAAATGGCAGATATTCTATATTTCCATCTCAGAGCTGGTAGTTTTGATTTACATTATTTCAACTTTTTAAAAATTCTTTTATATTTTCCAGGTCAAATCCTGCAATTGGTCATGTGATTTGCTTTCATTCACCTTAAATATAGCTGTGTGAGAGAGTATAAATACAGTTGCTTTGACCCCACCACCCCTAAATTACGCATACAATGCTTTGTCCACTTTTAAAATAGAAATTTCCAGAGCATAGCACATATGTGCAGAATCAGCTCAAGCCATGGTCTTGTTTTAGTACAGCATTGTAAATAAGAAATAACTCTGCTTCATCATGCTGGGGTAAAACCAATGTAACAGGATTAGTAGCATGAGAAATATCTTATTTTCTCAGAAGCTAGACCTAGTAAGCTGCAACCCCTACACACCAAGCTGCTTAATCAATTCTGCATTGACTTCACTAGTCAAAACATTTCTTTTGAATGTCATTTATATTTAAATTGATTCATTTTATTTGATCTTTTTCTGAACAGATCCTGAATGTCTTTAAAGGTAAGTGTTGTTTAAAAATATCCATTTAATAACTGAGATGATTAACTGGCATAGAGTTTTTTTCATCTGTTGCATTGGAGGTTTTACGTGTTTTCTTTTGCTGTTTAGTGATGTCTTCTAAGTCTATTGCCACTGTTTTTTGCTGGCCAACAACCCAATGGAAACTTTTTGGTTGGGAGTCTACACATTCTCATGGAAATCCTTTTGGAGAATAGTCATCTTGAACAAATATTTAATCAAATGATGCTTGTGCTGAAAAATCTGGAAAACATTTAGGATGGATGAACACAACTCATGACCTTCTGAATATTTCAATAACCACCATGCCCAGACTAATTACCATGAAACAAGCTCAGCATCAGATTTGTACCAATTGCCAAGCAACATGTGTTTTCCAGTTCAACTGTCTGTGTTTGGATGGAAACACAGTGATAATGAGGGACTATAGTTCCTTCCCTGTCATATAACAGGAGAGGAGGAGGAGTACAGCCCTGTGGTCCTGTCCGGTAAATCTGTGACTACTGTTGCTGAGAGATAACAAAAGCCAAGTTTTAACTGCATCTGCCAGGGACAGCTAAGTTTGAGCTCTAGTGCCAAGAATTAATTGGAGCCTAACCAGAAGGGCATCTAGCTTGTGTCTTGATATAAGTACAACCATACGAAGGTATATTTGTGTTCCAGCTACTCCCACGTGCAATGCGAGCAGGTGACTGAAAGTGAAATCTTTACTATGTCAGCACAAAAACAAAACGCGTTTGACACACGGTGATGGTAGTTTGTCTGGCCACGCCAGAAGTCCTGTAAACTGTCATGACTTTTTGTATTATTATATATCCAGATAAAATACAACCAACTTCCTTTTAAAATATAACCAAAGCCTTATTTTAATTAAAAGGTAATAAAGTTCCTTCTAGATTAAAAAGGCATCCAGTCTTCTGTGAAATACAAAAACTGTGGAGAAAAAGCCTGTATGTAAAAGAGTTGCACTCGGGAAGCTGAAGCTAGAGAGAAATCAGCTTTAAAATAAGAATCTTGAGACTCACCCACATCCTCCATCTCAGGCTTTGTCTTTTGTACTAAGTCTGCTCTATTGAATGCCAGCTGTGGGCTTCACTTTCCAGTTAACAGATAATTTTCTTGACAGCAGAAAGGGGCGATATGATCTTTACTTCAGATATGCCAATCTTTAAAACTAAGAGATCCCTTGTTCCACAGAGGAGCTGTAGAACTCATGTTCTTTATACTGTCAGTGAAGGCAGGTAGTTGTAAAGAATGACTGTGATTTGAGCTGGGCTGAATCATGCCCTGGTTCTGCCTGGTTTCCTCTGTTGTCCATATGGTGAGTCTAAAGCAGAGAGTTTAGGTATGCGACTCTCCAAAATTAGGTAAATATAAATAGGAGAAAGCTGTTTTTTGCAAAAGTGAACAAAGAAAAACAACCACAACAATGCAACCATGCTAAACTTCTGGGCTTGTTTTGAAAGACATAGAAAAAAAACACCCAACTACCTTCCTTTATAACCAGATAGAAAGGAGCCTTTTTTCAACTCGGTTCTAATTCTGACAAAAACAACATTAGTGTGTGAAAAGGCTGAAGTAGATATTGACTTGATCTACTAAGGTTTGTTTACAAAAAACATCCTCCAGTGATCAATGACTGTGCCCTCTGGAAGTGCAGTGTCAATTCTGACCTTGAATCATGGATCAAACAGTCTTGATTTTTATCAGGAAATAAAGGAACAAATGAATTCATGATTTAGCTGGTAGCAATTTTCTCATTGACATGTGAATATAACATAATGCTAACACAGGGGTTGGTAGTTGCAGTACTTCATCATTTTTTATTTGGAAAATAATAAAAGAGAAAGAAAAGTGGGCTTAGAGTGTAGAAATGCCAAATATCTCCAATGGAACACCTAAGCAACTTGTATATACAGTCTCTCCATTTATTTACTGCCTCTACAATGTCTGAGGAGCAAGACTCACTCACCACCCACCACCTCTACCCCTTTGACTGTTTAGCTCCAACTCATGCCCTTTTTCTCAGCCATTGATTTTCTGACCCTATTATTCACACTGGGATACCACATGGGAATGGACCATGGTCTATGTGCTGCATAAAACCAGAATAAACACAGTCCACACTCCAGAATTATATACATAGTATAGGGTCAGCAAGCAGCTTCAAAACCATGCCTGACACATCCCCTGTCCCTCCTTCAGTTCATTTTTATCACTAACAATGGGAGCTACAGTGTGATCATTTCAGCCAGGCTTCTGAGACCGTATCTAAGCTATATTATTAGATGGCACTAATTATTACATGGCTGTCATTTAGATGTGACAGACTGCAGCACGTGCTAGCTTTTTTTCCTTTGTCGAGCACGATTTTGCTAGTGCCTGCAGCCTATTTAATATATTAGTGATGAAGCAAGTATTTCTGCTGAAGTAATCACCCAACCATAGAAGCATCTGTGTGAAAAATTCATGTGCCTACACAACTGCATGACAACCTCTAATATAAATCCATATCCTTCTAATGCTGGAACCAGGTGCATTGCTAACAAGTTGCAGGTGGAGACATGAAGAAATTAATTGCAAGGCCCTTGGTAATTGTTCAGAATTCATCTTAAATACACTGGTGAATTTGTCATATTTTAGTAATTTACCTTTTGTTGGATTTAGTATTTGTAATAAAGAGCCTCACCTCTTATCTCGCCCCAAGGTAGTCCCTGGTCTTTGCATATGATGGGCACAAAAGCTATCCACAAAGAGAACAAAGATGAAACCTTAAAAATGAAAACACAGAACAGGCCATGAGGTTAGGAGATAAATGCTGTGGGAAGAAAAAGGCAAACACAGAGTTGTGATAGGGAGAGAAGAAGCAGAAATCTAATTTTGGCAGGATGAAGATCTGCTTGGAGTTACATGGTTTGACTCAGTGGGACACTGGCATCATGCTGGAGATCTTACCCTGTGGAAAGACTCAGTACCGCTAAGTTTAAGAAGGGGAGTAAGTAAACAAGGATTCAAGCTCCACCACACTGTAAACCTGAGTAGCTTTGCTGATAACCTAAAAACCAATTCCAGCTCTGAAATATTTTTTTTGTTCTCATACCCCAGCAAAACATTGCTGTTTTACCTCCTGTGGGATAGATAAGAGGTGTATTACCAGATTCAACTGGTGAAATAGCTGCAGATCTTACATATTCTCCCTTTTGGTCCCACCTTGACTGTTGTATGCTTGATTGCTCCTCTGCAGGGAAGTCTGATGATCCTGTTTCCTTGAAGAACATTAATGCATGGAGTGCCACAGAGTACACCTACCCTGCAGAGTACACTGCTGTGTAAAGGCACTCCTGCTGGTTTTAAACTAGGTAGCGTGTATGCCACTGCTTAGTGTTCAGCCTGGCACACAACGTGGTCTGTGAGATGGTAAATCTTCCTCCACTGAGCTACGTGTTCAAGCACAAGAATCAGGAGCAGCCAAGGAGCATCATCTCCCTAAATGCTCTCTTGCCTCTAACTGATTTGAATTTGTGTGCCCCCTTTCCTGAAGCATCCTAGAGCCTCCACCTGTATGCTTAAGTGTCTCCGCTTGCCAGATGCACTTTTGGGATCCTGCTGCTGTGAAAGCACAAGTTTCCTGCACATCCCACAGTCTCTGGGATGCTTATCTCTCCATTTGCTTCAGGTTAGGTGGAATTTGTCTCCTACCAGAAGTAGGACTCATCTCAGCAAATTTGTGTGCCTAAAAGCTAACATCTCATTTTAGTTATTGTCTGGGTTCCCTCTGCATTTAATAGAGAGCTATCCAAGACATGATTCATCACACCTGTCTTGGACATTATTTTGGGGATGTGAGAAATCAGTCTCTGCAGGTGTTTGTCTCAGTTAACTAATGGTTGGTGACTGGCATAGTCTCAACAGTCTGTAGACAACAAAAGTTAAGTGGGGTATCTCATATGTATGTGACAAAATATTCCTGTCGTTCATCTCCATGAAACCATGCTCAAGTCAATGGAGCTTAGAAGTTCAAAGGAGAACAGTAGCTCATGTTTTTATGAGCTATCACTCTGCTAAGGGGTTTCTCTCCTGTCACCTTCTCCTGCCAAAAAGTTTTGACTTTATTGCACACTTAAAAAAAAAAAAAAAGCCTTCAACATAATTTAACTGGACATAGGTAGACAATGACAGATGCAACCCTAAGTATAATTAACTTTTTCCCCCTCTTGATATGCAGAAAGAGGAAGTCTTCTTGTGCAGTCCAAATAATGTGTGCAAACTGCTGCACTAAACTAATTCATAATGACACAATCCTCAGGACCTGTGTGGAAAAATTCCTTGTTGTCTGAGAAATCTTTATATCCAGTATTTTTCTGTAGATTGTCCTCAAATGTAGTCTTTAGTTCAGTAACTCAGTTGGTACAAATCCCTGGAGAGATACAGAGCTACTGAGCTACCCCACCTTGCATCAGCCAGCAGTTTAGCCTGGTAAGTTGTGTTCTTAAGCAAACTGGAAATGCCTATGGAAATCTTCTTAATGCTACTTTCTACAGCTACCTTTAAAGTTTTTATCTGAGTTACAGAAAACAGACATAACATCCAGTATCTGATTTTTGGGTTTTTGTCTCCATGATCATTTCAGTTGGTTGGAGGACCAATTCAAAATGTATTTCATCTCAAAAGGAGTGATTGCAAAAACAGTTGCAGTTCATCTAAGACAATATTCCATAAAGTTCTTTGTAAAATGGATTTTGAACACTGGCAGAGAAGAAAGTGGACAACTTTCTTCACTATTTATATATTAAGTTTTACTATCTGATGACCATGTGAAGTCTTTGGGGATTATTACAATAAAAGTGTTTTATTTCTCCTTATATATTTTGCCACAGTTAGTATTGGATTCAGTTTATGAACTGATGATACGTGCTTAAGATATCATTTTGAGACAATGCATATAGAGCATAAATATGCTTTTGCAAAGAAGATTTTTTTTATTTCAAATGATAATGATAAATATTGTATTTTTATCTTTATAGACCTCACTGACAACTGACTCTTTGAGATGAGTATGTCTGTATGCATTAAGTATGTTTTGCAATCAGTGGGCATTGAGTATGTTATCCAATGTTTGAAACTATGAAGGCGTATATAGACATCATAAACCTGAAAATTGAAAATTTAATCTCTAAAGTAGCTTTACTTTCTGGTAAGCTGGTTTCCATAGCAACTTGAAGTCGCAGTATCATTTGATCAGCTCTTGATAGGAAAGCAAAAAATTATTTTGGTCCAGAACAGAAAGAAAAGTTTTTAACATCTTCAGTAAAACATACCATGGTATCTTTTGTAACACCACCATCAAAAACAGATAGCATGCACATATGCTGAAAAATCAGTTATGCTCCTGAAGTTTTGACATATGTGAGAGGGAAGAAAAGGTGGGGTAAGAACTAGAAAAAATGTCTTTTATAAAAAACTAATGCGGAATTGAGGTGTCAAGGCCAATTGCCAGAGGGACAGCTGTAGTTGCATCCTAAGGTGCTATAAGAGACACCATGAGGTAAGATCAGAGTGGGAGGAATGTTACAGAAGGTCAGACATGCACTGTTCAAGAGACAGCTTCCATTTCTAGTTTTCAGCTGAAGTAATTGTTCCTTTTTTGAACTGAGAGCTTTTGGGTCAGGTCTATTGAAAATGGAGCTGTATATTTACATGTCTCCGTTTCCTATATACTAAGGGAATGGAGTTCTTTTATATGTAAATTTAATTTCACAAAAGTCATGAAAACCAATGAAAATAGAGTTAAAATACATTAGAAACTTCTTTTTTCTCTGCTTAGTGCTTATTCTTTTTTTAACAGGTCTTGAGAGTCAGATTAATTTGATACAAAGTACTATGTCAGAAAAATCCTTTTCCTTGGGAAGCCCTCCTCTGAGTGAGGTCCTGAACTATTCCCTCAAAGTGGGACTATTTGATAATGTGCAAACTTTGCAGTGAAAATGACACTTTAAATTCAGAAAGCAGCTCCCACAGCAATTAGGTAATTGTGCAGAAGATTTTGTTACCAGGTTTATAGTTTTCCAACCTACACCACTTGAAGCACACCAGTCCCAGAACTTGCTGGAATATTTCAACCAGGACAACCTGGTCAGACAGTGCAAAATCTTGATCTTCAAAACACGCCAGGAAATGAAGTTGATTTTATGGCGTCACAAATTATCATTACATTTGCTCATAATTTAATTTATATTTTTCAACCCTCTGTCAATGAAGGAAGATTCCTGGCAAATCACTATTGCACTTGCTCACTCTGTCTCTCTTTTTCTCCATCTCTTTTTCTCCTAAATGCTGACAAGGCCCAATTCATGAAACAGATAATTGTTGAAGCTTTGCTAAATGCATGACAGTTGTAATGGTTATTCACAACATTTTAATTCTGAATTCAGATGAGCAGTTCTAGAGCTAATCTCTGATTTTTTACATTCATCATGAACCGCTGTTTCCTAAGCATTCACTTGTGATGTGATCTACATACAGGCTGATTTTCTATAAATTTTGAACTTCTGTGAGTGTCACTGGAATCCTTTCTCTGAACCTGAAAATAGACAAATCATATTTAAAAAGAACAACTGGAAATTTAAAATCAACAGAAACCATTAAAAATGATCAATTCTCCCATTCTCAGAGAAGAATATCTGCAAATATACTAATTTTGGCTTGATTGTGCCTTTACACAGAGCACTGAGGAAGGGTTTCTTGTCTACTTATAGAGCAAGTATCAGACATTCAGACCTTAATTTCCTTCCAAGGTAGGCCAGTTAAGTGGCTAGCTTTTCTTCAGAGCATGAGTTGTGTATACATACGCTAGGTTCATTTCAGTTGTGAGACAATCTCAAAATACATATTACTTCTTATAGACCACAGATCTGGACAAAGTTGTGTGTAGGGTTTCTCCAACTACTTTCTTGTTTCCATTCCTGAGAGGCTAGTACAAGAATTCATTCTCTCAATGTAAAAATTGCAATTCTGCCTGGCTAGTTTGTGGTCTATTTAAGTAGAAATAAAGCCTAATTCAGCAGAATCCACAGAATATCTATTCTGCATTTCACAAAACATTGTATCTCAGGATGATATAGGTCCCAATGCAATGTCCTGCCAAACTAATAGAACATCTTCCATTGACTGAGCTTTGGATCAAGCTCAGGGGGAAAATATGGCTGTCAACTGAATTTATTTCCTCCTTTCCCTTCCCCATCTCCTCCCCACCCTGCTATGCAAGACTAGTGCATTATCCACTTGGCACTGAAAGCATTAACCCTGGACATGAAAGGAATAAGACAAGACCATGCTGTATAAAAATCCAGCTAATTTGAGTATACTTACGGTCCATCTTTCACAGAAATTCTTTCTTCCTTTAGATCTGGCAGAAGACATACCCATGTAGCTAAAGCACCTTTTTTTGCTCTCCTCCTTCCCTCAGCTTCTGTCAAACTGCATCTTTAAACTCAGCTAATGCACCAAAAGAAGTCCTTTAAAATATTAACTCTTACCCTAGCCATTTCTTATCAGAGCTGAAAAGCGTGTTAATCAGACTGATATCAAACATAATTTTAGTGCATAAAGTCACCAAGCGGGTCTTCTAATCAGTGTTTAAGTAATAAAAGACACCAGCTTCTCCACACAACCGTGAGTCCTCCGTGCGTGCTGAGTAAACAAAACTGATAATGATCACATTGTCTTCAGTATTCTTGGGAGATAACATGTCACTCGGACTTTAATAAATGGGTTAAAGCAATACTTTTTGTCAGTTTATAGGACCTGAAGCCATTAAGAATAAATTACTTTTTTAATTAAAGATTTTTTATTACCTAATGAATGAATTTAAAATGTAAACTGCTGATTGAAAATGGAAAATGGACTTCAGCCAAGACAGTGAAGAATTCCAGCATATAAGAAAAAAATTAATGAGAGCCAGCCGCTCATTGCATTGACCTTCTACAATTTGAACAAGTAGTTAGCATGTTTAAAGAAAATGGTACATTAACATAATCTGAATTATCATTATTAAAATGCTGATCCAGGTGTAATTAGTATTTTATTATCATTAATGTTATGCCTTAATTTCCATCCTGTACAGATTTCATCTAGTGTTACTTCTCTCCTGTTTCCATGAACTGCAAGTTCTGTGGCAACTAACAATGAAAGTCTTCAGTTGTCTCATAAATTAATAGCTCTTGAAGTCAGAGGGAGCTCTCCCAGAAACTTCTTCCCCAATCCTATGCCTTTTGGCTGCACTGCTCTGTGATCCTTGTGATCTTGAACAAACCCATGTTGACTGCTCCTCTAAGGTCCACTTCCCCCAGCGGTCACAAACATCTCCGTACGTTCTTACTCAAGTAATTCAAATACTCATGTCTTTGGAAGCACAGAAAGTAACAGGTGAAATACGAGTGTGTTGGTGATCCAGCCACATGAGTCCCCACCTTACTGCACTCCACAGTCATCTGCAGTAAGTAATGATTCTCTTCATATATAATAAATCTATTCTTACGGCTTGGTTTTGTTCATCATTTGATTTTTGTCCTGTATTTATTAAACATCCCCTAACTGGTGATACATTTTGATCACACACTTGTCACACCATCTTGCCCCAAGCATTAGGCCTGGTAGACTCAAGGTCAGAGATGCTCATACCGAATTGTGTAAGTGGGTCACCCTTACGCTCTTCATGTGTTATATCACTCATAGCCAGCCAGCATTTAATATCATGAGCTTGCTATCTTTGTGTTTTGAGTGATAATTAAAACCATCACTTTCCTGCGGATTTATTTTTGGCTTTGTTTTTCTGTCAAGCCTTCACAGAGCTTTGCTTATACCCAGCAGCCACGTTACTGTGTCACTTCAGGTTAGTCTTGGCTTCCAGCCACTAAACTGCACACTGAGCTAAAGGTGCGCAAACCCTGAGGAGGTATCATTGGGTACTCACCCAGTGGGGCCAGTTATCTTAGCAGACCCATTTTCTAAACTTTTTTTTGTCTTCCCTAAAAAACCCAATACATCCCTTCTAGAAAATCAACCTATTCTCATTTTAAAAATTCACCATATTCAAAGGCAAACTGTTTGCCTGGTGACTTATCTTCTCCATTTAACTTTTGTCCCATATTTCTAATACGTAGCTGTTTAGCTTTTGCTTCCAATCACTTGATGTGATGATTGGTTTATTCTGTTTTATGTGCTGGGTGTTTTTGCTAGATTAAAAATCTCTCTTCCTGATGGAGCCACTGATAGACTGTGAATTGATCACCACTTTATCTTCTCTTAGATAAATTATATATATATCGAATTTAATGAACTAGAAGGAAAAGAAAGAAAAAAAAGGTATATATATACTTTCAATTTTTGGTGATTTTTCCGAATTCTGCCCTTCTTCCTTGAACCCTTTCCAGCTTTTTAGCCTTTTTTTTTTTTTAATTATGTAACTGATAGGATTTACCAAGACCAGTGACACAAAAGCTGAAGTACACTTCTTTTTGTACCTGACATGTCTTTATTTACTTACATTTTCCTGAGGCATTTCAGGCAAGATATTACTTGAACCTCTTCTCTGAGCTCTAGAGAATGTGTTCATCCCACTGAGGTTATAGGTTGTGATGTGCAATCGTTAAGAATTCATAAAGGTTTCTAATAATAATCTTTAGGTTGGTGGCACCAGGATCTTTCTGAAACTTTTACCTTTCTAAATTTTTCCAAGTTCACTCTCTGCCTTAGGTTTTTCTTCTTATAATTTTTGAGCAAACAAAATTATTCCTCTCTCCTTGAACAAGAAGAAGTGAAAGAGGGAAATCTTTCCTGTCTAAAAAGAAAGTCATTAGAACTTGTTTTGAAAAGCCATATATGCAAAACAGTTGGGGATTAAAAAAACAGTTTGTCATAGGGAAAATTTAAAATCTTCCTTCTTCCAGAATAGGCTGAATGATGTTTCAGGCCCTAGAACTTATAAAACTCTGAAATGAAACTTTGCATTACCTTTTCTGACTTTCACCCTTCTTTTGATGCATTTCTGTCTGTCAGCACTTTTAAATCAATCTGAAATTTCTTTAAAAAACCAAACTAATAAATTGCATAGAAAAGCACCATACTTGAGATGCTGACTTCTAAAAGTCAGCTGTCATCCTGAGTAGCTGACTGCTTTAAAAAGTCAGAATTTAAAAATCAAGACAGTGTGGTCTTTCTGTTATTGCCACGTGGTGAGACCAGATGACTGTAACCATCCCTTCAGCATTCAATATATAAAGAAAGTCACAAACGTTTGCTTTATGTAGTCTTACATCCCTTCAGCTTTTGATGCCCAGACTCTAGAAGCTCCTTTAAAGGGTAATTCACAGACTTGCTCTGGATCCTATTCCAGAGGAGCTTGGTGCTGTGCCTTGACTCCAGAGGAAGCACCAGAGACGAGACACAGGAAAAAAGACACACTGGATCAGAGCAAGGTCTGTGCATTCCAAAAGTCTCTTTCCAGCAGTGACCTGTAGCAAATGCCTAGGCAAAAACTAATTACTGGGTGTGTGCACAAGATTACTTCCCCAAAACATCCTCTTAGCCTCCAGCGGTCTTCCTTTTATGGATACCCTGAGCAACTAGTGTTGTTCTTTATAATCATTAACTATAAAATTACAATTGGTCTTATAAAAATATCCCTTAGGTATTTTTCTTCCATTAAATTGCCCAATCATCTCTAGACTCATGGACACTATTATTATGCATAGCATTGTGTGACAGAGATTTCCACAGTTTAATCACATGGCGTGTGAAGAAGCAGCCTCTCTACCTTTCAGGTGGCCTTTGTTAACTCCCCCCTTTCTCTTGATGTTCAACCCGTGTTCCCAGCTTCCTGCACACACATAGTACCACACACGTAGTAGCTTATGAAGTGGCTGCAGAAACCTGTGTTAACAACCCATGACTTTCAGGCCACAGCAGTTGTAGCTTATACCTTTTTGTTGAGAAGCCAGGGTTTAGCCTTTAGAGCTAACAACCCAACCAAACAAGTTGTGATTGATGAGACTTGCATCCATGCCCGGAACTGGAGGTGTCAGTCAGAAATACAAAGGTGGCTTTGGACATGTTCACTGCCCCTGTACCTCACTGCCATAGCTGTATTCAGCAAGACCAGTTAAACCTTAGCCCCTTCCCAGACAAGACATTCCATAAAAGTCACACATCATTAAAATTTGCACTTTTCTCATGACCCACTGCAACCTCAATTTTGCAGTAGTCAGAGCAGCTTGCAGAGTGGCTTATCTATTTCTGCACAATTGTGGGAGATACTGAACATCCTAATTGTATTTTATAAAACGTGAGACACACTAATCAAACTTTGATGCAATTTTGGATTTCTCTTCTTTTTTTTTTTTCCTAGGAGGAGCAATAACTTGTCTATCTTTATGTGACTGTATTTTTAATTTACAGCAAAATCTCCTAGAGCTTGGAAAATGTACTTTCTTATATAAGTATTATAAATCAAAACACTAATAAATAAATATCGCATATACGAGGTGAGCAGCAAGTTTGCAGATCATTTTTGTAAGTGCACAGTAAACCTTACCTTGGCAAGGTTGTACAGGTGAAGTGCCACAAAGATTTGCAGAAAAGAAAAGTATGCTGGTGTACACAGAACTTTAGATTTAAATTTCCATGTTACAGTGCTCTCAGCAGTCAGTTTTGCAGAGTGCTTTCATGGTGAATAAGGCAAAAACTGCACCCTCATCTACCTTAGGAGGAGCGGGGCCTTCAGATCAGGGGTATTTTTTATCTCTACTGGTGCCAGTGAAACTGCACCTGAAATACAGGTCCAGTTTGGACTCATCAGTTCAAGAGGTATGTGGAGGGAGAGGTTCAAGCAGATGGTGAGGGAGCTTGGGCATATGACCTACATGGAGAGGGTGGGGGAGCTGGGTCCTTGTCATCTGGTGAAGAGGATACTGAGGTGATCTAATATCAACCTAAGACACTTGAAGGTTAGTTGCAAAGAAAAAAACCCAAACTTTTCTCATTACTAGCACTGGCAATGGCCCCAGGCTGAACCTTGGGAGGTTCAGCTTGGACATTGGAAAACTCTTTCTACCAGGTGGCTGTTGCAGCACTGAACAGGTTTCCCAGCGAGGCTGTTGATCTTCATTCTTGGAGATTTCTGGACTAATTCAAAGCCATGGCTGACCTGATCTGCTGGTGGTGCTGGTCCTGCTTCGAGCAGGAAGCTGGACTAAGTGACCTCTGGAAGTCTCTTCCAAGCAGCATCTCTATGATTCTATGATGATTTCCATGATTTCTTAGCTGAGGCAGTTACGTGGTCATGCATATACAGTGCATTTAGCATGAAGCTGTTACTTCTGCTGTAATGCATGCAAACAGTGGATAGTGAAAGGCCAGTTCAAAGGTCTTTTTATCACACTCTGGTTTAGTGGAGGTATAAACTGTAAAATGATACCTTTCCTCTGTCTCTAGATTCAGACCATTCCTGGCCACCACTAGACATATCTGCCTCTTTTAGTTGTTTGGAAATTGCCTCATAGGATGCAGACACTTGTGCAAACAAATAATATGTAGCACTCTCCTTTGGGGGATATAATGGTTATTGCTCATATTTACCTTATAAACAGTTGAGTGAAGAGCCACATAAAATCCATGCAATTTACAAGACAAAATAAATAGAATTTGCAGGTGCAGTTTAATTTACTGATGGAAAACAAAATATTACACTCAAATAATATGTTTCCTAGCAAGAAAAGGAAAGTTAGAAAATGTGAGCCATGGTTACACTGCTATTTGGCTATTTCTTTTTATATATTTCTTCAGCGTGGAGCAGAGGGGATGCATTTTTTGTAGGAATTGATGGAAGACAACAACAGGAGACAACAGTCACAACACCTTGATCTGTTTTGATGAGACATTGGACAACTAATGACGTGATTCTACAGAAACTAAAGGTATAGGAGAAAAGTCTAAAAAAAAAGTGTGCAACATACTCTGAAAGCTTTTTAATTTTTCCCAATCATAGCTGAAACTTAAGCTGATGTCACTGAGACATCCCCTCCTAAAACCATGACAAACTAGAGTTCATAGAAAAGTACCCTTAGTGACTCCCCTTTAGTGTTCCCCAGACTTGTCTATCAAACCAGCCATATTTAGGAGGCCTCTGTGGGGCACTGTTTCAAACATTAATAAATTAATCAGGGAAGAACCTCTGGCTATTGCAGCTGTTATTTTTCAAGCCAGAGGTCTTGTATAATCAATCCACAAACTCCTCTGGCCAGACAAGCTGAACGGAATGGACAAATGCCAGGTGATATGAGACTGCCTAAGTTTTTATAAAGACTAAGATGTCCCATTTGCATCCTAGAATTTTACTCTTCTATTAAAAAAATCTACCAGTACATCTGTTCATCTTTGTAATATACTCTTAAGGTTATGAAATAGAGAATTTATTTGAATTAAATAAAGTAGAGATGAACATTTATTTTTATTAAATAAAAATAGCTATGAAGGTCCTTTTCTATGTCTCTTTTTTTTTTTTATTTCATCAAGATCCATGCCATTTGAATAATTCTAAAAGGAGTCACAAACAAGTTGCTGGAATAAAAGAAGTGCATGGATAGGTAAGCTCAAGTCAGTATTTGCTAATAGACGGAAAACTACCTAGGTTTTATTAATTTACCTTGAACTTTACATTACCATAATATCCAGCAATTTTAACTGAGAGAAATCAAAGCAGCCAATGTCTTCAGTAGATCTGCGTATCTATACAGAGATCTGTATAAAATTACATAGGATTACAACACTGTTGATTAGACTAATGAGGTAATTATTTTTTTCAAATGCTCATTTTGCCATCTCTCTTGTAGCTGAAAGGTAAAAATAAAATAATGGAATGACCAGCCAGTGTGCACAAATCCATATTACCCCAAAACCTGTACTGGTAGAACTAGTTCTCATGAGGGAAGCATGCAAAGGGTATATAACAGTAAAGCCAGGATGAACTTCCAGTTTTGCAGCAATTAGACCAGTATCTTAGTCACTAGACTAACAATTTATTCAGAAGATCGCACGGCTTCCTGCAGACTTAATATAGCCTTTAGACTGAGCTGAATTTAAGGTCCAGCAAATGGATGTCAAGTCACCTAATCCAGAGAGGCAAGGGTGGTTATTCTTAGTTTATTTCAGATGTGTAAAGTACAGATGTCTACTGCTGACCAAGTTGGCTAGAGTCCCAATATGGTACGATTTCAGGTTGCTGCTAAAAAGAAGCGTTCTGGTCTCTTTCCTACCTGTCTCAGTTGCCTCCCTTGCACTGAACGTAAGGGTCATACAGCCTCAGGATGAATCAATTCAGCAAGATGGTGCAATGGAAAACTAAATCATTCCCCCCCAAAATAGTTTTTCCCCCATGAGATGGACTCACGGAAGTGCAGCCTGCAGTCCTGACAATTTACTGCATTCTGCAGCAATGCGACAGCTAAGTCTGATGCAGACGGCTGTCACAAGGTCCCATACAAGAAAATAGAGACCATACAGCTGTGAGAAGATCCAACCACAGCTAAAAGAAAATAAAGCTACTGCTGTCAGGAGCAGCCAGTAGCCCAAACTAACACTGCGCCAGGTGTAAGATCACATCATATATTTTTAGGTGAAATGAGTTATATTCCAGGTGCCTAAACTTTGGCAAGTCCCCAGATCTGGCTGATGATGGGCTCTGAAGTGAGAGAGATGATTTAGCTCCCTTCTGACCCATAGTCTTTTGTTTCTTCTCATGGGGACCAAGATACAGGCATATAAGCAGATTTTCCATCTGAAGAAACTCAGACAAAGGAGCTGCAAAATGCTCCTGCTTCCCATAATGTATATGTAATTATGGATTACAAACATTTTTAGAGCAAAGATTTTTGTCTTTTCTGAACCACCTGATACATGTATCTGGGACTGTGCTATAATAGAGTGAAATTAGTACTTCTGGAAAAAAACAAACAAAGCTGCTGATGATTTTCAGAACTAATTTAACAACCCAGTCTTCACTGTTTGAGGTTCTTCTGTTCCTTGATGAAAATCAACAAAATGACCTTCCCTTACCACTACCCAATCTGAATTGCAAAATTTCTTTTTGCTCCAAACGTTTCAGTCTTTCTGCATAGTGGTGACATTGTTTGTTTAGGAGAAGCTAGTTTTCCCTGGAAATACCAGTGGATCGTATTAAAAAACACACTGATTATGTAGGATCAGAATTTTATTATACAGCCTACTTGCTAAAAAGAGGGATGTGCAATAAAGAAGCTGAAATAAGGCATTGCTCAATAGAATGAATAATTTCAATAGCGTCTATTTTAATGAGAACAGCTAAATATGTGAGTGTGCCATATATATATATATATATAGCATTTAAGTATATGGAAGATGGAAATCAGGAACAATTATTTCATGAGAAACAGAACTGGACCTTATTTTAGACTGATAGTCTCTTTACTGCAGGAAATGTAAAAGACTTACAGATTTGTTCAGTTCTGGGTTTCTTACTCACAAAACTAAAGGAAATTCCTTCTACTTCTTTCAAAATAATCTTGAACCGAAGCTTTTTGAGTGGAGTTGCAGTTTTGCTCTCTGGTTTAAACAGAGGAGTTAGATATATTAATAAACAACAGGATTTATAAAGACTAATATCTGTACCTCGATTCCAGAGGTGATCATGACACAATCCCTCAGTATGGACTCAAGTTTGCTGTGGAACAAAACCTATACCATCTGCTCTTGTTGCCTTTTTTTTTTCCCCCAAGTCATTTTTCAAGATCCTTCCAACCAAAATGACTGGAAAATGATCTTCAGAGGTCAAAAACCTCAATGCAACTCTCAATTTCTAACCAACCTTTTTTTCACCTACCTATGGTCCACTTAGTTTCACCAAGCAGGTAGGGAGATTAGTGCAAACTGAGATCCTCAGCTTTAGGCTGCACCTGCAAAATGCTGGTTGCCACAGGATAATCTTAGAGTCCACCTACACTACTGCAGAGTGATGTTACTGGAATTACAGAGAGATGTTACCGCAATTTTTCGTGCCGAATGTAGTGTCATGAGACTGCCAAGTATTGTAATGCTGCTGAACTTTTCATACAAGGGGTCAGTCAGGTTTCAGAGAGGGTTGGGGTTGTGGGAGGATGTTCTCTGCTCTCACTGATTTCCGGCTCTCCAACTGATTTGGTCTTTCCAAGTGGACTTCACTCCTATGATAAAAGCTGTATCAGAAGGTGGCACTGAGGTTACTGGTCACCTTTTTTCCTCTTACAGGCCCCTTCAGCAGCACATTTCCCTCACTGATTTAATCTCCCACGACACATTATCTCACGCCTGCAGCAGCTTTTGTATGCCTCAATGTGTAGTTGAGGATGGTGAGCAGTGCTGCTGATTGCAGGAAAGGGAAGGGAGCATGGACCAATTCCCCAGCTGGAGACGAGATGATGAAGTCTCCACTGGTCTGGGACCAATGGAGATGTAGCAAAGCAGCCATGGTGAAAATCAAGGCCCAGTGCACTGCAGATGCAGTGTCAAACGTAAGTGCCTCTCTGCATGTTCTATTTATTGGCTTAGGCTCTGTGTCACATTAACTATTGAGCTGTTCCAGAGCTGGCTCACAGCTAAGTGGTTTGGACGACAGGTCAAGCAAACGCTGGACAACTATAAAAATACTAGCTTGATTTCCCTTTGTTAAAATGTGCCTACCCTTTGTTTAGTGGTCATATTATGGACTACTGACAACAGGACTATCCGAGATGAGCCTGCCTTTTCTGGAAGGTGTTCAGCATCTCCTCAGATGAGGCACAGAAACAACAGCAGTGTACAGTAATACTTGGCATCCATGCATACTCCTTGACTTCACTGAAGCAGCTTTAGTTTGCTACGTCTGCAAACTTTCATATGACTAAGTCAAAGAAAGGTTTGTAAACAGTAGATAGCAGTTGCAGGTAATTCAGACTTGGCCAGCATCATGAGTCTCATGTTTTGCTCCTCTGGATGAGCCAGACTATTCATTTCATCAGTCATTCAGCTGAGAGAATGGAAGGGTATGTGCTACACTCACACGCTCCCACATTTTGTGTTTCAGCCATCTAAACATCCCTTTCCTATATCTAGTAATGAAAGACAGTGAAGGTCTAGTATTATCCAGTTATTCAGCAGTCTTGTCACTCTTCTGATGTCTCTCTTGCCAGAATGAAGATAGTCCCCTTTGAAAGAGATGGGCTCTTTTATTGTGGTGTGCATTTAATCTAGAGTGGCTCTTCCCTCCACTCTGCCTGAACATAACAAGAGGACCTCACTTTGCTTTACCAGAAACAAATCATTGAGGATTTCAGGCAGGTGGGAAGTGGACGACAAGTAGGAAAGTATGACCCTGAACAAATAATTTTCAAGGGCACGAATTCACCCTTCTGCCTCATTAAACATTACCCATGATGTCCCTCCTTTAAACACAAGAATACAGAATTGCCTTTTCAGAACAGAGCAATGGTCCATCCAATGCATCCTCATAATCCCAACACTGGTGAACACCGAATGCTTCAAGAGAGCATATAAAACCCCGTAATACATGTAATTGGACAATAATACACCGTGGGGGGAAATGACTGACTGACTTCAGCTGGTGATCAGGTCATTATCTGATATATGAGAATTGACAACCCTTGTAATTTTTCATTGCAGCTAGTATTACTGCAGCTGCTGTTCTTCATCATGAAAATATCTGTGCTGTTGTTTTCAGTGGGACAAAACATGTTTCCACTTCTGCATTCATGCTTTAAAAACAGCCACCTAGTGTCACGTTAGGTTTCTCTCTAGGTTCCTATTATGTTGTTTTGCTGCTGTGTTTTGTGAGCATCTGAAATGTAGGGTTAAAGATTTGTGCCAATGATAATCTAAGTTGTTTGTTGCCTTCTGAATTCTCCCAAATAACAGAAAAATTCTCAATCCATGAAAAAGGAGAGAGTAAAAGCAAAAGAAACAGGTAAATTAAAAAAAAAAAAAGAAATTCAAAACTTGTCACATATACTGTTAAAGGAAAAGATGAAATAAAACACTCATACAATATATGGCCAAACATTCGCAGGCTTTTGATCTGACAAGACTAAATTCTTGTTACCAACTACCTCTGCAGATATGAGACATCAGTGATGCTGCTGCAACAAGTCAGAAGAATACGTGCCATATACACATAAAGAGTCCTTCTGGGGCATCAGCTCATCCCCACCTTGAATCTAACAGCTCTGAAAATAAACATTAGTTCTGATATAATGTTTTGCACTTTCAATTGTTTCCTTCACAAATATTGTTTAAAAACCTTCCAGTGCTGTAAAATCCGTGGTTATGAAAAACAAAATACGAAGAGCTAAAGCAGATCTCTGTAAGGTTCAGCAAATTGCACAGATGCATATAACCACACAATAAAAGACTGTGGCTGCAGCACAGGGACCCTGATTCTTCCTGCCCTTCAGCTGCTAGAGATCTGCCATCCTCTCGCTCTCCTCCTTAAAACGTGACAACCTCTGTAGCTTGGACAAGATCTACGTCTATATCTACAGCTGTATTTGTATGTACATACAGAGAGCGAGCTCTGCAGCTTGCGATATCAGTTCTGTGAATACATTTAGGGTCTAAAATGAATTCCAACAGATAGAATTATTATTATTATTATTATTATTATTATTATTATTATTATTATTATTATTATTATTATTATTATTTTAAATCCACTTTTTTATGGCCCCCACCAGAAAAAGATCAGAGGGTAAGCTAAGTGAAAGCTAATTTAAAAGACTTCACCAAAATGCCAAGATATCAGGCAGTAACTCTTTAGGTTTAAATTCAAAAATCAGATATGTAAGCACCAAAATAAACTAGAATTTTGTGCAATGTATCTAATTACATTCAGGAAAATAATGTAGTCTTATATTTATGTCTAGCAGTTTCTCCTGTATCATCTTTTTTGCAGCCTGGGGTTCAAGAATGATAACTCTTTCTGGAATGTGACTGCTCAAAGGTCATACCCTGTTTTTCAGGATGAATTAAATGCCTTCATTTTTTGGTAGTCTTCTTTCAGAAGAGTGGGAACACCATCTTCAAAATCAATTTTGCCCTTGAGGAAGTGATTTTTTTTAACTACTTTTAGCACCTTACACTGTTTTATTGACAACTACTAAAGAGCAATCTCTTGCCTTGTCTTAGTGCACAACTTTATGTGGAATCCACATGAAAATATAATTTGAGATAACCTGCAGGATCCTTTCTCTTTGCCTTCTTTATCATGAAGCTTCACACATTTTTTCAGCTTTAAATTAGTCCAGATGGAGAGTTGTCCCTTTGCAACAGCTTCTGGCAGCTTGACCTGTCTGGAGCAGACAGCTACCTTCCAGCTTCCTGCTGAGTGACTTGGAAGTGGTCCAGGCAGCGCACGTAAGAGTTGCAAGCTGACATACCCCAAAGAATGAGACTGTTTCCCAATTTAAAGAGAATATGGGACAAAACACTGAAGATCAGAATGGTGTCAATAGTACCGGAGCATCTGGCATCCACCAGCGTTTACTGCAATAGCCAGTCCGCTAAGTTCATTTTACTGCAGAACATGTTAGCAAAGAGGACATGTAGTGCAGAGATCAATCAACATAGGAAGCCTCTGGTCTTACAAACATGCACTTACCTTTCTACTCACTGCTAGGATGATACTACTGCTCAGTCTCTTAGGGTATGTCTATGCTACTAAACTAAACAGGGCTGTGAATTTTCCACGGCCCTGGGGACAAGTGACATTGCAGGAGTAGCATCAAAGTACCTAAACAGTCTTTCTTCCAGAAGATAGTCCAGAGTATCTATTGGAAACAGTGCCTGAATTGTGCTGTCCTCCAAACTGGGCAAGATTTTAGCTAGTTTTGGGCTAGAATGAAAGTTTCCATGAGTCAAAACTATGGGGCAGGTTTGCTAGCAATCAAACAGGACTGCTCAAGACTCTTCCTTGACCTGTTGTATTTAATAGTATGTGTACCTTCAAATCATGCATTCAAGTCAATTTAGCAGGATTAAAAACTAATTGCACACCTGGCATTTATGATTTCTTCCATATCCCACCAACTATCCAGTAAAACTAAGGATCCAAACACCTTTTGTCATTTTCCCTGACCTAAAAGCTGCATTGGGACCAAAAAGGTACGAAGAAAGTCATGGTGGGATGCTGTTATCTTCTGTCAACACCAAACCCTCAGGAATGAGCATCACTTACACACTTACTCTTTGCAAGCTTTCCTGCTTATACAACTATTCAACTGGAGCTGCGTCAGTAACAAAGAAACAGGGCACGTGTTTCAGTGTCTGGTCATGCAAGTGTGTCATTTCTGAGGTGGGAGAGCTGCAAGGGACAATACCAATAATCTGGTCTGACATCCTTCATTACAGAAAAAAATCAAACATTGCCCTTTACTGAGGCATTGTTGCCCTAAGCAACTTCTGGTCGAGCTAGAACAGTGTTAGAAATTGCTTTTTTTTAAAGACATGGCCAAAACCTTTTAAACACAGTAGGAGCCTATTGGTGGCAGTTGGATTTTGTCTAGTGGTGGCTAAGTTTAACTAGAAACATGTTAAGATTTGCATTTGCATATGCAAGTATGCATTTGCATATTTTTCTCCCAAATCCTAATCTTTCTTAAGAAGGATAAGAAATAATTCAAGCAAGCTCCATTCCCTCACTGGAGCTCATAGAGGCTCATGGGGCTTGATGAATCCAGCTCCCCACAGATTCCTTTATTCTAAGTAATTTTTAAATAAAGGAGTTCTTTTGGAATTACTGATCCATTCCCATCACAACAGCACAAGAAAACATTTTAAAAGCTGCCGTGCCTCAAAGAGATTTCTGTTGTGAGAGGGATTACTATCTCAGTGGGAATAGTTGGGCAAATAAAGATATTGATTAGGTTTTTTTCTCTGAAATACCATTTTACATAATTTTTCCACCATTTTTACTTATTAAAATCAGTAACAGCAACAACAATCACATTTTCATTTTGCAAGACTGGCTACGGGGTAACTTTACAAAACAGTCTGAATATGATAATGGTAGGATTAAAGTCAATGTCACTACAAAATAGTAATAATAAAATATTTAGCTCATATGCAGAATTTCATAGACAACATAAGCTCCTCAAAGATATGGAGGTACTACATCCCTTTGATTTCAATGAGATTAGCTGTCAAAATAATTTTTGGGCACTGAACCTGAGTAACCCAGGAGATTCCATTATTTGTAATAGGATTTGTTCCCCTCAGTTAGGCATTTCTGAAAGTAATTCCATCTCTCATCATCTAGAAATGTAGCACATGTGACCTACTTCAACGATGATGAGCAAATGAATGTTTCCCATTTTAAAGTACCAAATTTGAGACACCAGACCTTCAGCAGGACTGTGGTCTTGCCTCGTAGCTATCCCAGCATTCACCCTACTGACACTGCCCTCAACTTATCTGAAAGGCCATTTCTAACACAAGGCCATTTATCACTGGACGGTGGAGAAACAATTTTAGCCTACAACACCCTAATTACATTCTGGCAGTTTTCACTCCCACCCTCAGCTGCTTCTTATAGGGTAGCAAAACTTTGAAGTACCTGTCAAAATGTAGACTGACGCTCCACTTTAGTGTTTCTTTATGAACTTTAGTATATTCCAAAAGTTATTACTCTTCTAATTAAAAAAAAATAAAAGTATTTGGATCACTTAAAACTTGTTACACTTTAACAGCATTGTTATTCTGGGTCAAACATGTAAAATTTTTGAAGACCTTAAAGAGGGTTTTCATGCACTTCACAGCTCTCTGTTGTGTTATGTCTCTGTAAAAATGCCCAAGTTCACTGTGGCTCTCGCTGAATACGATGGTGTAGATGAATTCTCTTCCCTTTTTCCTTAGGCTCATATCCTCCACTTAAATTGTAAAATTCCCATTTTACAGACATGGAGCTGTAGTCACAAAAAAATGTAAGTATATTCTGCAGGTCTGCAACAAGGCAAGGAGTTCAGCTCCCTTCTGAGATCTAAGCAGTGGGGATGAATTAATTTCAAAAGATGAGGGTAGCTGAGGAGCAGATCTAGCCACTGAGAGACACCCCAATGTATTTCTGACTGATGGGGATGTACATGAGGATTTGTTTGGCTTGACATCAGAGATTCTCAGGAATTAATCTTCTGGAGATCCCATTAAAGGACATCCTACCCCACATTAGCAACAGCAGATGGTTTTTAAAATACTTTCCTGAAATACATAAAAGAAAGAAGGGATGCATAGACTACTGTACACTTAGTATCATTTTCATTAGCTTTACAACATGTAAAGGTGGATATTAGAATGGAGAACGCTGATTTGTTTGACTGAGAAAATGTCTGCTAATGGCAAAAAAAAAGAACACAAAATATTCCTATTGTCTGGAAACATTTGATCATGATCACTTCGTAGGATGAAGTCAGTTCAAACATTAAGACAATTGTACCTAAAAGCTAAATGACAAGGCCGTATTTCTCTATGTAAAAGAGACTGAGACTTGATGCTGTCATTCAAGTTTCAAGCTGATAGGTCTAATAGTTGCCACTATGAATATCTAATTATCAGCATTTTTTCACAGAACCAAAATTAACCTGAAATACTGTTATTGTTATAGCAATGTTTTACTGTCATTTTTATTTCAGTACATGATTATAACTCAGTAAGTACATGCTAGATGATGACAGAGATTCACTCTGATGCTTGTATGCTAGTTCAACAGTGTTGATATTCAGTGCTGCCTTCCTGCTTCAGTAGACCTATTACAGCCTTGCTTTATTTGCATTGCAGTAGTACTTCATATAGCCCCATGTCACTGGGCACTGCACACATATGTAGCGAAAGACTGCCACCAGCCAAGAGGGCTTTCTAAAAATAAATAAATCAGCAGCATTACCCCTACCCTGCAGATGGAAAATGGGAGCACCTTTTTTGGTATGCTAGGGGCTGGAGGTTTCAGTGGGAGATAAGCCTGCTTTGTTTGGTGCAGGGGATCCTGTCTGAAGGCACTGGGCACATGCAAACTCTTAGGTCAACATAATCAAGTCTCAACAGCACAGTCTTCTCCATCCTCTGTCCTTACTAGGGTTACATGCAGAATAAAATTGTACTCACGGTTACTAATGCTTTTAGCATCTTCCCTATATACTGTTGATCTTACACAACTGTCTTAAATAGCTACTGAATTTATATGTATACACTCTGCTCTTCCCTGACTGCTAACAAAATTCTCAAAGGGAGTCAGTGGTGGGGAGAGGCAAAAAAGATGGAAACAATATCTTCATTTCATGCTCCCTTATTTTGTATGAAGCTTGTCTTGGATTTGACAAAAACTGCTGTATGCAGATGTTTTTCTGAACCATTTGTCAATGTTTCATCTGATATCTTCAACAAAATGTCACAAAACGCCTGGTCAACTTTTCTTGACACATTCTGTTGGTGGGTGAGGCAGACTAACATGCTGACTTAGTAGGAAAGTTGGATCTTTAATTTAATTCTTCTATCTTTGGATCCACAATTAAAGGCTCTGGATTTTGCTAGGTATTGTCATTTCTCAGAAATGGGTTCATCTCCACAGCACAGCATCTCAGTCTATGGAGAAGACTACACAGCTCACTGGAGGCAGCATGCAAGTCCTTGTAAAGAAAGCTGTAAGAAATAAACATGTGTTATTTAGTAGTGAAAATATATTAATATATTCATAGAAATATATGAAAAGAACACCACAGATTCATAATGGCTATATGAAACCTATATGTCTTCTTGGAACTTGTCTTTTCTTAAGGGTCTATGTCTAGCTCAACTTGGTCCCAAGTTGGTTGGTATAATATTTTATGCAGACTTTTAAGATTTATAGCAGAGCAGGAGGAAGTAGATCAGTTTTCACTTGAGTTCTTTAGAAGTCAGTCTGTGCTTCCTTTTCCAAACTGCTTTTTTTAATGTGTGAAAAAGACAGGCATATCAGATCTGTGAAGAGTAGAAGAAATCGACATGTGGCATCTATGTGAGAATCTTACTTACATATAACTGGATCCATTTCATGATATCTTGAGATGAAGAGACTAGAAGTGACATCTGAAAGAACCATGTCCATGGGCAGACACCCAGCCACCTGCGAAACATGTGCTGTTGCCAGGGAGGAGAGCAACCAGTTTTATGCCAATAAAAACCTGCATCAATCAGAGGCCAGATAACGGTGACCGAGAAATCTGTTTCTGACTTTGGACTGGTTTGCAGATGCTGACTTTGCCAGGTTAATAGTTATAAGTGGTAGCTCCATGTCAGAGAGAGGAAATTTCACAGGTAGCAATCCTGAATGGTCCTCCTGGTGTCCTTCTTGCCTTTCTTCCTGGCTCACATACCAGTTCTGCTGTGGAACTAGTTTTAAGATAAGAATGGCCCTAATTGGTTTCCTTTTGCACCTCCACATACTTACACAGGTGCTTTTTCTTATAAGTCATAGCTTCACCTGGGAAGAAGGACTTTTATCAGGTAATTGAAACTATGGACATAAAATAACCATCAGTGAATCATGAATAATTCTGCATGTGATCTTTGGAGATGACCCAGCCCAGTATTGAGCCAGAATATTATAAAGCCTGGACTCTTGGCTTATGTTTGAGTGATTTGAGTGGCATTGGTGGTGCTGAATAAGTCCTATGTGAGACAGTAGGAGATGCTCTGCATATATCCAAAACCAAGAATATTGTAACACCTTCTGAGGTTCAGTCATGAGAAAATTTCCTTAATTTTCATTGATTTTTTAACAGATGGCTACAAATACTTTTACAGTAATAAGGCCAAGAAAGTTAAATAAATCAAAATTTTATATGTGTACACATAGACATGCACACAAATGTACATAAACACAGGCAAGCAAATACAGACATAAATGTGTGTGTCTATTTATCTAAAAAGGATTTTTAGGCCAATTCCAGAAATTCTTGAAGAATTTTCTTCAAGAGCTTTCTTATTTTGTGTCACCAAAGAACATCAGATTTTCCAGATTACAATGCCTTATTCATCATCCATTTATAAAACTGAAAATGCATTCTTTACTACTTTTTTGTCTCAATCTTAGTGTTGGGCTTTGAGGTTTGAGTTTTCTTTTTTCGATGGTGATGATACATCAAAAAGTGTGTGTGTTACCAAATGTCTTTGGCTGCTGGGGTTTGTGGTTTGTTGGGTTTTTAATAGAAAATGATATAGCTATTGAACTTGAAGCTAAAGCAAACAATTAGAATAAATCTCTAGAGAACATTATTTCTGCAAAGATTTCTCCTTGGTATATGTATAATGACTTTTTCCTCTAAAAACAAATCTTTCAAGATAGTCCAGAAAGAGTCCCACTTTGCAAGAATATAGGAAAAGTTATGTAGCAGCAAAAGAAGGCAATCACAAAGTTCCCAGTTTAAATATGGGTGTTGTTTTTAATGAAAATATTTTACTCCAAATGACCTAAAGCCTTTGAACTTTAGAAAACACACTGATCGCTGGAAAATATTTTGCAGACACTACTGATTCCTTTTCTTGACATGTTTGTTCTTAAACACTTGAAATGGCAAGCTGTTCTGGAGAGGTTTATACATATACATATACTTTTACGTATACGTACACATGTACACATCTACACATACACACATATGTGTGTGTGTGCATATATGTGTGTGTGTATTTTACATATATATATATGCCCTAATCAGTCCTACATAAACTGTACAATGCTTTATGCATGTATAGGACATTCAAATATTTTGACAGATTGATTACTAGTCTAAGAAATCATTTGAATATGAAATAGTTAATAAATGTATCCAGAAACATCCTTGTTGAAGGCAAAACCAAGAACCATTTATGCAAATGCTGATAAAAAAGAAGGGGGGTGGGGGGGTGGAGGAGAAAATGACTTCTTGAATGTCTGCTTATATTTAAAGACATTCGTTTTAAAATACTGAAATATTTAGTAGATAAAGAGTTAGTGTATTTGGACTTATTTGAACTTGAGTGTCAGTTTTTATTAAGCTTTGAGAAAAAATAAACATCTTTCTCAAAAATAACTTGGCTTAATGGAGAAGTTATATCTCCAGCTCTAAAGAGGCTCCAGGATCACCTATGACAAAGACAACAAAAGGCAGGCTGAGCCTAGGCAGGAGGAAAATCTCAGTATTGCCGGGGCAAAAGCACAGCCTGATCTCAACAGAAAAACAGAAGGCTCAATATTGAGGAAAGTGATTTTTATTTCTTCCTCTCATCCTTTGGGGGTCATGTGGCACAATACAAAAAAAAAAATGAAATAAGCGTTTGTTGTATCTTGCACAGCAGGAGAGTATTGAGAACCAGGGCAACCAGAGCCCCTCTCAGCGTGAGCCTGCGCCTGCTCAGGAGCTGCACGCTGTGAAGGTGCTTAGCTAATGTAAAGACAAACCTTGCCGATCTCAAATCCACCTGAATATGCAAGATTTGTGTTGTTTTCCCTCTCTGGGGACAGAGCTTACAGCAGCTCCTGCTCTCGACAGTTCTTCAGCTTCGTAGCTTTCAGCATAGTTCATCCTCTTCACTCCAGCAAGCAAGTGGCAGAAAGCGAAGGAGCAAAGGCCAAAAGATGCTAGAAACAATATTAATAAGAAATGACTATTCAGTTCAGTACTCATTCAGCACTCAATATGACAAGACCACTGAGACCAACTCAGTTCAGTCTCAAAAGAGAGGATGTTACAAAGCACAGAAAAGGATTAAATTATTATTTTTATTGTTTTCAATAGGATACTAAAATCCTTTTGTGATTTGAGATATTAACAGCTTCTCCTATCAAATATGGTATTAATGAGACCAAGAATTCCTCATGAGAATACCAAAGTAAATGGTTAGATATACTGGGATTTAAATTAGATTTCTAATTCCTCTTATTCACTGATTTGCCTGTTTCAAGACAAATCCATTTAAGTGAATGCTGCCTAGGCTTTCACAGTACTTAGAGCTCAATTTCATAATCAAGCAACAGTGCTTATCAGGTTATTGTGCATAATCAGAGCTGTAGGAACTGCCCATGCCCAGTCTGTTCTCACCCCTCCTCACTGAAGGCAGTGGGACTGGCTTCAGTATGGGGGTTAAGCTAAGTCCAGTTATCTCATATTTTCAGCAGCTAAAAGTGTGGAATGGGAGGTTATCGCTGCCCCTCTGATAACACACTAATGCAACCGGAACACCAAGCATTTCTTTAACAATTTCTTCCATTTTCTCACTTATAAAATGATTAAGCAAGATAAATCAAGTGTTATTCACAAACCCTCAAGTGCAGTTATAATGCTTATTTATAAGCTGTTTTCATTTCCTATAGCATGACAAGAGTGGATTTAATAACTCATTTGGTGCCAGGCTGCAGCAGAGCCAGTGGCTTCCTGGGGCGGGGGGGCTGGGGATGGGAGTGATGGGGGCTTCCCAGGGCAAGCCCAGGGAGCCAGGCTGGCTGGGGCAGGGGGCAGCCAGGGGCAGCCCCTAAACCAGGGAAACAATTTCTAGAAAGAGACAAGTTCCACCTAAGTGGGGCAAAAGCATCTTTGCCAACAGGATGGCCAACCTGGTGAGGAGACCTTTGAACTAGGAATGACCAGGGATGGATATGATGACTTGCAGTCAGAATTAGAGGGCAGATCAACGTGGGTGTCTTCTAGAGACCACCTGATCAGAAAGAAGTAGATGGGGACTTCTGCAGATAACTGGAAGCAGCCTCACACTTGCAGGCCCTGGTCTTCAAGGAGGACTGAGCCACCTTGCTGGAGAGACAACAGCAGAGCACAAGCAATCCAGGAAGTTTCAAGTAGCCAAGGAGGGGACAAGCTCTGCTGGACCTGATACTTACAAACAAGAACTGCTTGGGTATGTGAAAGTCAGGGGCAGCCTTGGCTGTAGTGGCTGTGAGATTGTGGAATTTAGGATCCTGACAGGAGAGAGCAAAGCAAAAAGCAGGAACACAACCATGGTCTTCAGGAGACCAGGCCTCTTCAGAGATCTGCTTGGAAGAATCCCAGAGGGTAGATTCTTGGAGAGAAGGAGGATCCAGGAGTTCTAACTGATTTTCAAGCGTCACCTCCTCTAAGCTCAAGAACAGTCCGTTCTGATGAGCAGGAAATCAAGCAAAGGTGGCAGGAGGCCTGCATGGATGAACAAGGAGCTCCTGAAAAAACTCAGACACAGAAAAGAAATGTACAAGCGGTGGAAGCAGGGTGAAGTGACCTGGGAGGAATATTGAGACACTGTCTGAACATGCAGGGATTGGGATAGGAAAGGCAAAGCCCACCTGGAGATGAGTCTTGCAAGGTACTTGAAGGGAAAACAGAATGCCTTCTACAGGTATATAGGCAGCAAAAAGAAGACTAAGGAAAATATGGGCCCACTGCTGAATGAGGCAGGGACATGCTGGAAAAGAACATGGGGAAGGCAAAGGTACTGAATGCCTTATTGACCTCAGTTTTTACTGGTAAGTCCAGTCTTCAGGAATCCCAGGCCTCTCAGACCAGAGAAAGTCGGGATCAAGGTAGAGTTATCACCGGTGGAGGAGAATTTGGTTAGGGAATATTTAAACAAGCTGGATATACATAAGTCCCTGGTCCCTGGTAGGATGCACCCACAAGTGCTGAGGGAGCTAGCCGATGTCACTGCTAGCCCACTCTCAATTATCTTTGCAAGGTCAGAGCAATCAGAAGAGGATACTGATGACTGGAAGAAAGCAAATGTCACTCCTTTCTTCAAGGGCAAGAAGGAGCATCCAGGGAAATTAAGACAGGTGAGCCTCACATCAGACTGAGAAGGTGATAGAGCTAATCCTCGCAGAAACCATTTTGAAACATATGAAGGAAAAGAAGGTGATTGGAAGTAGTGAGCAAGGGTTTATGAAGGGAAATCATATCTGACCAACCTAATAGATTTCTAGAATGAGATGGCTGGCTTGGTGGATGAGGTGAGAGTAGCAGATGATGATTATCTCAACTTCAGTAAGGTCCCTTCCAACCTCAGCAATTCCGTGATTCAGTGATTCACAGTGCAGGTGAAGTGAAGCTTCTGGGAGACTCTGTCTTTAACTGTATCAAGTTATATGTTCGAGGAAAGAGGAAAAGATGTCTGGTATACCTTTTCTGGAAAATTGAAATGGAAGTGGAAAACTTTAAAGCTTTCCACAATTTGAGAACTATTTGCAAAAACAGACAACCTTTTGCAGGATGTCACTGAAGATTTTGTCATGACCGTTCTTCACAGATTTCTACCTGAAAACTCTAGCTTGCTTTGTGATAAACCTAATTACAGATAGCATACATTTGGGTGCAGATCAAAGTCTAGCTTGAGGCACAGTCACAGCAGGCAGCTGCCATGGGCAGCGAGACAGCCGAGGCTCTGCTGCTGACTTCTCTTATACCAGTGCCCTGGAGTATCTGCCTGGCAGCTGTTGTTGCTGCCCCTGAGACAGGAGTTATAACAGGTTGGAAAGTGCTTTTTCTGGAGAGATGCTCATCAAGAAATCTCTGCCTTCACCCCTCTCCTTCCCTGACAGCAGCAGGAGCACAAACCTGATTCCCCAAAGCTTTTCCCTCTTCTGCTTCTCCCCTCTTCTGCTGTTTTCCCCCACTTTTCCCTTCCTGCATCAAACCCAGACGACTGGGGAGCCTTCAGCTGGCTTTGGAGGAAAGGTAGCTCTTCTCTTCTGCAATTCACTGAAAAATAAACTCAGTGTGGACACCTGTACACTACTATGGCCGAAACATCCAGACACTGCCTTAACTCCAGTTCTACTGTTGCTGTTTTAAGGAAGAAGGAAAATATTTTCCTTCATCCAGGTTTTAATTCCAGTCCATCGTAAATTTTGACTACTGGAAGAAATTTTAAATATCAGGTTCTGGAATAGGAAAGATTTTGAGATTGCCCAGAAAACCTGCATGCCATTCTTTGGCATTTTCAGTAGTAATTATGCTATCCATGGAACGCGTTTTTACCATGTGACTATAACCCAGCGTGAATGTGTATTTTACATTTTAAGAGACACCCAAACCCTTTCTTTCCTGTTTCCTAGGAAACAGCCACCCAATCCCTTTCAGTTAAACAGTAAACAGCTTAGTTCCCATTATGCTGTTCATTACTTCAGAAGGCTAAAATGATCACCACAATTCAAATAGCCCTCCGTGGAAAGAATTGTATCACTTTCAGAAAACAATACATTGAAAAGTATAATGATAATTGCCTTTTTCAGAAAGAAAATGGCATTATCTGTTTTTTTCTTTTTCACCACCTTAGAAGTAGAACTGTCCAGAACATTTTCAGCCAAACATGTTGGTCTGTCAAAACTAACATGTTTCATTGGATTCTGCTAGCTTTGATGAAATTTTTAGGGGAAGAGATACAAAGGAGACTTCCAATGCTTCATGTTCTTTTCATGACAACAGCTATTGTGCTGGATACAAAGTCATCAGGGATGAATCTGACTAATGTGGGTTTTCACCCAACATTTTCACTGGAGGATCCAACCTCAAATTACAGTCTATGCATCCACAGACAAAAGAAGATTCAGAAGAAAAAAAAAAATCCAGATCTATCCTCCTGCTGAGCAATTTTTCTTTTGCCTCTGACAAAAAGCGCTCATCATGTGCCAGCATGACTTGCCAACCGTAGGTACCATGAAGAAAGGAAGACTGGTAGTGTAAATTTTCACAACAGTGAGGCATTCAATTCATATTTGGCCTCATTCCTTTCTAAGTTTTCAGGTGGGCTTGAAACCTATTCTTTTCTGATGAGTCATCATCTCTTTAAATAGGAGAGCTTAAGTCAGCATTGCCGATACTCCCAAATACAGCATCTCCCACTGAAGACACAGCTTCTCTTTGCTCCATTTACTTGCTTTAACTTGGTGCTATTTCTCCCTTAAATATGTTATGATGACATAAAATTGTCAGTGCTCCATGACTTCATGTAAAATGAAGTTAACACCCTGTATTTTATAGTAACCCAGTCTTCCCATTCTCAATTGAGGTATACCCAACATCCAGGAAACCCTTTTTTGCACCAAATCAGTGATAAATGATACATTTATAATGCATATATAAGAGAAAGAGAAAAAGATAATTAGCTTTTCATCTACTTTCCCATATCAATTCTGAAAGAACTGAAAGTGGCGTATTCTTTTTCTCCATTCTTTTGTCATTCTTTTGTCATCCTCTCCTACTGTTTCTTATTTCTGTGTTTCTGGCTCAGCAAACTGGTTAATCTTGACTTTACCCATATTTCACTTTTTTGTCGTGCTGTCTCCTACACACAGAAAACCACCGTGTGGATTTACCCTCTCTTCCTTTAGGGTCTTTATCAAGACTCACTTTTATCACAAAAAGAGTTAGCCTGAAGTTAGCCGATTTTTTCAGAATGAGACATGTCCTCCCATACCCTTTATTGTTGCTAATTTCATTTGCATAGTGATCAGGGAATTGCAAAGGCTGTCAGAGTACATGTGTATATCAAAACATTCTGGATAAATAGCAGTCTGGATAAATTGCTAGTGATAATTTAGGTATTTGGGGTGCCGTTTTGTATGCTCTTCTGAATGAATAAAAGGGGCCTTCCTGACTGCTTCTGATGAGCTCTCCTTATGGCTGCAAATGGTTACGAAAATTTGCAAAGTGAAAATTATGGCTAAGGGCTGGCAGGGTGCCAGTTAGTGGGCAGAACTGATGCAGTGTGGAGGGTTAGGATTTAATATTTTAGACACAGAGATAGCTTAACAGTGACAATTCTTTATAAGTGAGTAATATCACATTTGGAAACATTCAACAGCTGACTCAACAAACTCCATTACAAGAAATAAAGGGAAAAGTAGCATTATTTCTTTGCTCATCAGTGTCTGCTTTATTCACCAAACCATGTCACCTTTTCTATATTAAATCATTCCCTTTTCTTGCAAGAGAATAAGTCACCATTAATAATGATTAGACATCACTCTGCAAAGGTTAGAAACCCAGCCTGATTTGTAAAACGCAAATAAAATTTCTCCTAGAGAATGCCACTTACTCCATTGGACTGTCATCACATTAACCCAAGGATAAGGGGGATTTAGTGTCAGTTAGGCTGGAATAGCAATTATGGAAGCAAAGCCTCTATGAAGCCAAAAAAGTGGTGGTTGTTTTGACTGTGCAGCAATGAAGGAACATTTTTAGACAATTCTGGTTTAGTAAATTGTGTGTCTATCAACCTACTGAGGTTGATAGAGGTACAAAAGACAAAGCAGAAGTATTTGAATGAAGAAATGAAATTAAAAAGAGGAGAGGAGAGGAGAGGAGAGGAGAGGAGAGGAGAGGAGAGGAGAGGAGAGGAGAGGAGAGGAGAGGAGAGGAGAGGAGAGGAGAGGAGAGGAGAGGAGAGGAGAGGAGAGGAGAGGAGAGGAGAGGAGAGGAGAGGAGAGGAGAGGAGAGGAGAGGAGAGGAGGGGAGAGGAGGGGAGGGGAGGAGAGGGGAGGGGAGGGGAGGGGAGAGGACTGTAAACTCCAAGAGTTTTGATTATGGTTAGATTAAGTGAAACTATTTAGGTGAACAGAGTTTGTTGTGTGAAATGGATTTGTAAGCAATCTAGCCCTTACAAAAACAAACAAAACTGCCACATACCAATGAAAATAAATTTTATGAGTTTCCTGCTGCAATTATTTCAGGTGCTTTGTTTCCATATGCAAACTCAACTACTAATCAGCCACTCATTAATCTTAACTATCTCTGTATGTCATCTCCATGCATCTTAAACAGATGAATAAACAAGCTAAATTGAAATGTAATAGATTTAGGTTATCTGTTTCTTGTAAAATTATAGAAAATTAAATCTAGTATGCCAGTTTACACATGTGGATATAAATGAGTATAGAGGGCAAGAAGCTCACATGAAACTGTCGGAGCTAAAGCCACTCAGTAGGTGTCCAAATTCTGAATATGCCTAAATTTACAAACTGCCTGTGCTTTTAGTCAGCTCCAATATCTCTACAATTCTTGGTGTAGCCATGAAAGATGAACCTTCCTTTAAATGGAAGAG
This sequence comes from Mycteria americana, assembly GCF_035582795.1. Taxonomy (NCBI): domain Eukaryota; kingdom Metazoa; phylum Chordata; class Aves; order Ciconiiformes; family Ciconiidae; genus Mycteria; species Mycteria americana. The sequence goes on from NC_134368.1 coordinate 6,407,648, forward strand.
GATGGTGCAAACGTGTGAGGATTTTAAATGTCTCTTACAGCTCAGCAAGTGTTGATTCTTGATTTTTGCTTCAGCGAAGTCCACCCATAGATCTGAAGTGGCTTTGCCTCATCAGGTCTGCTTGTAGCCCCTGGGTGCAGACGTTCAGAGCTCTCCATTAGACCTTGGGACAATCACAAAGCAAAGTGCAAAATCAACCATGTCCCTGCTCCCTCTTGTGGCAGCAGCATCGCAGGTCATAAAGGAAAAAAGCAGAGCACAAGAGTGGAGCTAAAGCAGCAATTTTACAGGGTTTCTTTATCTGTAAAGGCCATGATGTACAGTTCCCTGAACCTTTGCCTCTCTGGTGTCTTAGGCTGGAACTGATGGGGTTTTTTTTTTTCTTCTCTGTTCTCTCTTCTATACACATTCATGTGTCCCAGGGTTACAAGCTGTTCAGCGATGTTTTTTGTAAAATTAGCTGTGAGTCACAGGGGCATGACAGCACTGGCAATCGAAGGAGTGTATTCAAGACAAGAAGCAAATACAGCTGTAAAGTACAGCCAGTGAGAGAAAATCAAGAAGGAGAAATTGCGTTGGTTTAAAATGAGAAAAAAAAATGTGCATTCAAAATTAGAAATGTGAATTAGAAAATCCATCTGGACTTAAATCTCTGGAAGTTTAAGCACAGGTGTTCCTTTTTACAGCAAAACTTACAAAACTGTTGTACAATCTCCATGGAGACTGCACCGATGGGGGGCTTGTCTCTCCTCTCTTGCAACACGGGATCCCAGCCTGCCATCTATGTGTAAGTACAAAGGACATGTCTAGCTACTACCCTTACACATTCACTCTTCATATCCATTGCTATATGAACTGGCCCTGCACTTTGGATTAAATCAGCACAGTAAGACTGGTATCAGCTGGTTATACAGAGAAGCCAGCCTATCCATTCACAAAGCTAGCAGGGACCGAAATGATCATCTCATACAGCTCCCTAATTGTAGCTGTCAATCTTCCATGTGGCATACATTATAAATAAACCACCTGGAAACTCACTTTGAAAGCAAAAACAGACATTAAAATTCAGATGCAATCCCCTTGAGTGAGGATATCAAAAGGATTTAAATTACATCCAGTTTAGATTGTAACTTTTGATACAGTACCTTTGGGAAATATATATAAATGTGTTAATATTTTAAAAGTTAAATAAGGTACTGTCCTCATTTTGGCTCGGATAGAGTTAATTTTCTTCGTAGTAGCTGGTAGAGTGCTGTGTTTTGGATTTAGGGTGAGAATAATGTTGATAACACCTTGATGTTTTAGTTGTTGCTAAGTAGTGCTTATAGTAAGTCAAGGACATTTCAGCTTCCCATGCTCTGCCAGGCGCACAAGAAGCTGGGAGGGGGCACAGCCAGGACAGCTGACCCCAACTGGCCAAAGGGCTATTCCATACCATAAGACATCATGTTCAGTATAGAAACTGGGGGGAGTTGGCCAGGGGGTAGCGATCGCTGCTCAGGGACGGGCTGGGCATCAATTAGCAGGTGGTGAGCAATTGAGCAATTGTATTGTGCATGACTTGTTTTGTATATTCTATTATTATTATTATTATTATTGTTATTATTATTATTATTATTATTATTATTATTATTATTATTATTATTATTATTATTTTCTTCTCTTCTTCTGGTGTCCTATTAAACCAGAGGAAAAGAAAATAATAATAATATTTATCACAACCCATGAGTTTTACTTTTTTTTCTATTCGCTCCCCCATCCCACCGGGGGGGGGTGTGAGCAAGCAGCTGTGTGGTGCTTAGTTGCTGACTGGGTTTCAACCACGACAGGTACGTTGTATTGCTTGAAAACATAAAAAAAACCAATCCACCTGTGGTAAGAGTCTGTATTTTTTATCACTTACTTATTACTTGCATAATGTACAAAAGGAATTGTTGAAAGTATCTAACACGACCAGCCTCATGATAATTAAAAAAGCTTTTAGAAATGAAATTGCAGGATGGTGGCTTGGTGAGTAAATTTGTTGGCAGTTTTCAAAAAAACAGATGCAAAAAAACCCAGAAGAATACCGTAAAGGGAGTGAAAAATGTTTATCTTTCTAGAGGAAAGGAAGAAAAACAGTCACTATTAATAATCTGATTAGCTCAAACACTCTAACATGGAGCTGTTCTGACCTATCCTCCACAGAACTGTTGTATCACTGAGGTTAGCGAGAGTAAGGAAGCAGTTTTCTGATTGAATTAAAGAAAATTGCATCAGTATTATAGTGGCAAACCACTTAAGGCAAATGATTTTAGAATTTTCTAATGCATTCAATTTTCTCTGACACACAGGATCAGATTGCTTTTTGCATGAAATACGGTACATGAAAATGTTTTTAGCTAGAGTATTTACACATTTTGGGTAGCTTTTCTCCCTGTTGTTTGAGTACACATATCATCACAGGCCCTGATTATCCCAGGTCACATTCTGAAGGCAATGGTCTACAGGATATAAAGGTTTTGCAGTACTTGAGTCCATAAATCCAAGGCAGAAAACCTGGCCTCTTTGATGTCAAGGGAAAGAGTTTCTAAGGGAAGTCTTCTAAATTTCGTAGCCTCAGATTAATGCTGCTGTCCTGGAGCCAGCAAGACTCATACTGTTCATTTCAGCAAGAGCAAAGCTACAGCAGCTTTAGCTATGTCTAGACTATGCTGAATGACCAGCCAGCCAGCAAATCTGCTAGGTGCCAACCTCAAGAGCACATAAAACTCCGTTGACCTGAATACGGCTTAACGCTTAGTCCCCTAATATCACAGGCATAGATAGATGACCTATTGCTGGGCAGTTCGGTTTCCAAGCCATCCATGGAGATTTGTTTAGGCAGGATGGTGAGAAACCAGCAGAGCACACTCATGGGCATGTCCCAGAGACTGTGCAGGCACAGTTTAATAGAGCTAAAAATGAGCCCCTTGTTTGTTGCTCCAACGGATCATATGGACCTGTGTCTTTCGATTAGCAGGTTGTTCCTCATCTGTGAATACAGTGCGGTTTGCCTGGCAATTTCTTTTAAAGAAAAAATGTACTTATATGCTTACTTTTTGCCACTAGAAAAAATAATTGTTTCATGGATATCTTTTTAATCTATTAAATTTGACCTGAAAAAAATCCATTTCCTCTTTTTATTCCCTTCCCTTTTCTTCTTCTGTGTTCTATAAATACTGGTAAAACCCCTAAACCTTTCAAATAAATACATTGTCATTTGGGGAAAAGAGATTTATCATCACTATAATATATTATTTATATTTATTTGGTTACCTGTTATTGTATTAATAGTAAATAATAATACACACTACTAGAACATTTTCAATCAAATTTAAAACACCCTTGATTTCTCACGTTTAACACTTTTATTTCAACATTACTGTTCTTATGTGTTTAATATGATTCTGTGTTATTTCCATTCTAAAGCTAAAGGAGGAGATTCTCAGTCCATGATTATAGACCATGATTATACTGTGATAGTTAGTGTATGAAGAGAAAAAAGCAAGATCTGGCAGCCTAAGTGTTGAACAAACTGAATTCCCAACATAGTTTATATTTTTTAAGTGAATAAAGATTAAGGACATGGGCATCATAATTCCCATTCAGATTTGAACTTCCACATTTTGCTGTGCTCAGTTCCATAGGTTTGGTCCATATATAACAGCTGAGCCTTCATTTGTAATGTGGTAACTCTAGTCAGGATTAGGGGAAAAAGCAGGGGGAAGTCATGTATATGAAATATGAAGAAATGAAGATATGAGAAGGCACTGCAATCTTACCTATGTAACAAAAGAATTCAACAGAGAAAGGTGTATGACTCTTGCCACCTGATTTTATACTGCTTCCAGGTCCAGAACCCTCTTTAAAATTATTTAGGCATTCTTGAGTAACCTGTTCCCCCCATCATAGTTCCTGGAGAGTAAAGAGGACTACTCAGGGTTGATGCCAAACCAAGTCAGAGCCACTTTCTAAGTTAAATGGAAATTACATAAAAAGTAGATATGTTAGACAAGAGTCACAGTAAGAGTAACAAATATATTAAATTGTACAAGTTGGTTCCAGAACAATTTAAAAGGACCCCAGTCCAACCTCATGTATCCTTAAGAACCCGGAGAATAATACATAGTTTCACATTGAACTGATGATGAAAGTGAAAATCACAAGCTAGAAGCAAAGTTTTCCACTAAGTCTTAGGAATATTAAAGAAATATTAAAGAATATTAAAGAAAAAACTCAACCAAACTGAAAAAAAAATTGTCAGAAATTGTCATAGCCTTCACCCTAGGTGAAGGATAAGTACAGACTTGTACAAATTCTCCTCGCCAGCACTTGATAAGTAATTAGAAACATTCTGGAGGTATTCAAGCAATGACATTTGCACAGACCACTGGGATCATGCACCCTTTCTGTTTAACAGAGAGAAACTTTATCTCTAAAAGCTCCCTTATTTCAGAGCAATTTCAACTATAAGGCATAATTTAACAGATTGCTTACCCGGCTTGTACTCTATAAACCAAAAATCTATGTCAGTATTTGGTCTAACAGTCAATACATGGAATCCAAGTAGAAAAACTGCTGAAAACAGTCAAAGAAAGTGTATTATGGATTAGTTTTTGCTTTACTTTTGGACAAAAATGACTTCTTAACAGCAATTGAAATGTTCTTGAAAAATCCTAAGGTTTTGCAGAATTATAATTGACTTTTAAAGTAGTGTTCTGAGTCAAAGAAACAGGTTCTTGTGGGTTTTTTTCTACATTTACATCAAAATAAAATTGTGGAACTAGATAATTCTAAAAAAGGGAAATTTTTTTTCTTTAAAAACAGCACAAAGACGAGATGTGGAAGGAAAAGCTTAAACAATTCAAGCTCTTCTTTTTTCTTTGAAATCTTTCAAAGTGAGTAAAATACGTCTCTAAATTTCCAATAATTAGGAGATTGTAGACATAACGGGAGGAAAATCTGTGGTGTGTGATTCTCCTCTGGTACCTCTGCTCTTATCAGCAATGTTTACTTACCACAATTAACCTTAACACTGACTCAGGAAAAATGAGTCATGATTGAAATCACAAGCATTTTCAGTGCTGAAAAGGACTGAGACCTTTACAATGACATCTAACCAAGTTGTTTTAATGTTGACGAGTGTAAACCTCCGTAAGCTGGTCTGGCAAACAGTAACAACAAACATGTTTTTAAAAGTTAAGTGCTATTCAAATTGGTTGTCTGATGTGCAGTCATACCATATATCAGCTCTCTGGCATATGACAGCACTTTTACAGCCTATGATGGGTTGGAAATTTGAGGAATTCTGGAAATGGAAAGCACATAAAAGATTTTCATTTCAACAGGGATTGCTTTGGTTCAATTCACTGTCTATGGCTGGACATCAGCAACCACGGAGGAAAGCATATATACGCTCGGTTTCCTTGGACTGGCTATCAAATTGCCTTTAGGCAAGTGAAACCTTCACAAGATACTGTGTTTTCCAGCCCCTCCCACACCATCTTCCTGCCAAGAAGCACATGCATGGTCATAATTTGGAAGAAATGCAGATTCCACTATTTTTTATCTCATTTTGGAAGTGCTGTGACTGCTCGATCAGTTTGCCATACCACTCCAGAAATACTGTCCCATTGTCTCCTGGGACCAAGTTAAGCCACAGCTAACAACAAAAATTCTGGTCTTAGAAAATGTTGATTTCATAGGCCCTCTGGAAGGCCAAAAGGAAAACCTTCCATCTCTTGCTTCTTCTTCGTGTTTAGCTGTCCTTTCTCGTTGCCTTCCTAGCTAACATGAACAGCCAGAAGCAGTTTCTACAAGCAGCTATGAGGGTAAGATATTGATGGGAGCTCTTTTGTGAGCTTTTACCACTGCTAACTGTAGGATGTGTAATGTCTGTGATTTAGTAAAATTCACATAAATTAAGGTGAAAAAGAGACTGCTAGATCATCCAAATCCTCCTATAAGCCACAAGAAAATATATTTCATCAAGACGTTTATTTCAAAGTAAATGATAAGAGAAAGATCATGGACTAAATAATACTAAAGAGTCAAATCCAGGGAAGTCAACTGGACTCCTGTTCAAACTGGATCAGTCCTAAAATAACAGGAAGGAATAGCAAGGATCCATTGATCTTCTTCTCCGGACAAACATTCTGTCAGCAGGCAACACATTTTATCATGCCTTATAAACAGTGAGAAACATTCACTGACAGTATGATCCTGGTTCATACTGTAATCGACTAAGCTCAAATTTTGTATGTATTTGTGTTTCTCTCATCCTTATATGTCATCTTTTAAGAACAGATGTTATCTCTTGTGTGTTTCAAGAGTTAAAATAAAAGTACATTTCATTAGTGAAAAGGCAATATATATGTTGCAGATAATACTGAGGGGTTTATTCCTTGCCTCCCAAAGAGAGATTAAAAGCTGCAATGCACATAAATTACATCATAATTTAAAATTTTCTTGAACTACCAAAAATGTGCCTAGAGAATGTTGGCATAAGCATTTCAGTGTGTGGTGTGTACTCATTTACATAAATAAGTAATCTCAAACAGATTGATGATACGCATTTGTGAACATTTATGTTCATATGCAGGAGCTAGCAACAACCCATTTTCCTTTTAAAAAATTATTGACTCTATCATCCCATTTTGAAGAGGGCCAGCAAATGGAATCTTGTCTTTATGAGGTGATTTTTGGCACGCAAAACACCAGATTTAGATGTGTTACCTTTGTCACTTAGGCCATCCAGAGAATTTCCAGTGGTAGATATTAAGACTTTTCTTTAAATACTAGTATCATTAGCAACCATCATGTATGGAAGTTAAGAACCAGGCAGAGAAAGCGAAAGACACATTGGGTAGATTCAAACTAGATATAAGGAAGACATTTTTTACAGAGAGGGTGGTGAAACACTGGAACAGGTTGCCTAGTAGACGCCCCATCCCTGGAAACATTCAAGGTAGATGCCCCATCCCTGGAAACTTTCAAGGTCAGGCTGGACGGTGCTATGAGCACCCTGAGCTAGTTAAAGATGTCCCTGCTCATTGCGGGGGGGGTGGGGGGGGTTGGACTAGATGATCTTTAAAGGTCCCTTCCTACCCAAACCATTTTATGATTCTGTGATTCCGTGAATGATGAATCATTAGACAAGCAGTCCAAGTCTAACCTCTGCCTACAACCCTAGGATACTTTAAAACTATTCAAAACAGCTACAGACTTACGAGAACGAATTAAAAAGTGGGACCACCTTCATTTCTTTCTCCCTTTTTCCACCCATCGGTACTTCCCGACATTTTATGCACATTCTTGGTTACAAGATACAGTGCTGCATCGGTGCGGCCCCTTTTCAAACCACCTATCAGCTGACTACAGCCCCTCTGGCAGACTGACAAACCTAGCTGAGCTAGGTGCTGTCATGATTGTTATTTCAAAGGTGTTCCCAACAAAAGCACACTCCACTGTAGTCTCTCAAAAAACTTGGAGCTCAGCAGGGTATTTACTCAGTTTTTCAGTCAATTTTGTTACATGGGCTGAGTCTGTACTAGTAGCAATATAGCCACAACGGTGTTTACTCAAAGTACGGGCACAGAACAGGCAAGGTAAACATCTTCACAGTAGCTCTGAAGAAGCTAGTTTAGGTGGCAGAGGCGACATTACCTGCGTTAGAGAGATCCTGGCTAATATATCTTGATCCTCTCTTTCAACTTTGCCAGGATTTACACTGTATTCATCTGTCTTTTTAGTAAGAATGAGTGATCGGCTCTTCTGTGCAAATTCACAGTATCACTTCACCTTTGCATTCTGATCAGCTTTTCTAAACCATGCTCCCCTCACCTGTCGTTTTTCCTTCTATTTGTTTTTGAGCACATTCTTAGAACTGTACCCAGAATACCCAGTTAGCACCAGTCTTTTTTTAAAACTCTGTTTATGTCATCAATTTTTATCACTAATATTTCTAGGCAAAGTTTTTATATACAGTTTTATTTAATAGAAAATTTTATATTTCTTTTTAAAACTTTTTTTACCAAGAAAAATTTGAAAACTAACACAAATAATGGTGCTTTGTGACCCAGTGAATCATTGCATTTTGTTAGGTGGTACTGCTTTAAGCATGCTATGTGGCACTGCTTCAAGCCATAATAGGCTTGACTGTTAGCCTATTTCAGGTGAACAAGAATACCTTTTATTCAATTAAGAGTGAATAGATCCTTAGACTGTAACATTGTTCATCATCTGTTGAATCCAGGGCTATTTCTCTGAAATGGAAAGGCCTCCTAATATTCTAATTACAGTTTAAAAAACATTGGCTTTTTTACTGGAATATTCTGAAAACTCTTTTAGAAACACTATTTTTAAGTATTGTTAATACACTTATTCTTTACCCTGTAGAACATGAATATTATTTCTATGAGTAATCAATCACCTTTCTCTTATAGTTTATTTTTGAGAGAGCTTATTGTAGGAGTTAAGTTTTTTATACATTATTTCTCTGTTTCAAGTTGGAATTCCTTTGGTTAATTTTGGGTGGCTTTCCCTGATATACAAGAAAAAACAATATGTTGAAAAAATGGAAAAAAGGAAAACTTATTTTGTTGCTCCCGTAAATAACAATAACCAGTAATTCCATCTCTTAATTTGATTTTATGAGCTGTTTGTATTTGTAATTACTGTTAGTTAATAACGCCACTTATTTCCCCACATTTTGAATCTTGGAAAGCGTGTTGGTACAGTATTAATGGTACTCCACATCATGAAAGGCATTCTTTCACTGCACGGTATCACTTTGGTGATGTAACTTTATACTCCATATCAAGACTCTGTCACCACTTTCTGAATAAAAGAAAGTCTCTGCTTCCAGTTCCTGATAGTCTTCACAAAGGATGGAGAATTCATACGTTGACAAGGTAGGCAATATCGACCTGTTACTATTAAGTCCTATTTGATGTAATGTATTGGAGTGCCATTTTATGAAAGGGCAGAGATCATCAGTCCATCAGCTCCTTTTATGCACCTGCTTGCTATATTGTACACAGCAGAAGTGACCTTCCACATATGTCAGAAACGCTTCTAGTATCGGTGCCAGCTAACTGGTGACAGAATAAAGATCAGCCGAGTGAATGGGGAAGGATGGCAAGGCACAGAGTCCAGCAGTCTCTCTATTTTAGACAGTGGTAAAAAGCAGTAAATCAAGAGGGAAACAGGGGATTCCCAGGAGGAAAACAAAACCTTTCAAGGTTTTGAGCTTGGAGTTGAAGGCTCAGGAGTTAACAACTTTGAGGACAAAATTTCAGCAGGTCAAATTATGCAAAGCATCACTAAGAGAACCTGTGTTACAATGAGGATTCAATATTGTGAGCTTCTTCTAAAGCCAGTGAGAAACGTATCACTGAAATCAATAGAAACACAGTTCAAACTTTTCACACTGATTTTTAAAATATCCATCTCCCTCCTCTCCAATCCTCCCACCAAAGACCTTTTCTGAAAGTCTCTGCGGAGGTGGTACCCCTTAATCAACCTCCTTTACCTCTGGATGTACCCTGCCTGGTGGAGACTCACTGCTCTTTTACTTAGTAATACCTTCCATCCCAAGTGATGTCTGTGGGCAAACTGCTGTGTTAGTTTGTGCCTTTGCCATTTTTTTTTTTTTTCATTTCTGGCTCATACAGTGACATGTTGCACAAGTTCTCCAGACAAACCTTTGATGCATGTTTTGCTGCGGTTTTCCACTAGCATAGAAGTACATAATTAAAGCCCTGTAAGCACAGTAATCTGCAGCTCCAACTATCACCACAAGCCCATTTATCAGCACTGCTATTGCTTTCAGGCTTTTTTTTTTTTATACGAGAAGCTGATAGCTTCCATATTTCTGAAACACCTTTAAAACTGAGAATAAATTCATCTGAAAGGAGGGAGAGGGGAAAAACAAGCAGGAAGAAACTTAAAGGAAAATAAAAGAAGGCAGCAAGTCTGACAAGGTTATAAGTGTGCAATGGTAATTATCCAGCTTTGTTATTAGCCTCAAGCCTATAATTGTGGACAATTCTTTCTTTAAAAAAAGAAAAAAAAAAATTTTCCTAAAGAAACAAGGTTTAAGCAGTTTGCCCATTCACCTAACGCTTTCTACCAAATTGCATCAAAGCCAGGGTGTTGCAAAAATGCTAAATGTGGAACAGAGTTGTAAAAATCAGTGGCTAGGGGGAAAGGAGGAAAATAATTGAAATAAAGGCTACAGGATGTTTGCAATAGCTCTTGGATAGGTGTGACCCACTGCCTGTGTAGTCTTCTGCCTGTCTTCTGCCTAGCTGGTACTAGGAAACACAGAAGGGAGATGAAGTACTGTGGCAGGGTTGTGAAACAATGAAAACAATGCAGCCGGAGAGCAGCTTTGCAGAAAATGCCCTGGAGGTCCAGGTGGACAACAACTTGACCGTAAGCCAGCAATTGCCAGCAGCCTCCTGGGCTGCATTAGGAGGACCGCTGAAGCAAGTCGAGGGAGGCGATCCGGCGATCCTCCCCCTCTACTCAGCACTGGTGAGACACATCTGGAGTACTGGGTCCTGTTCTGGGCTCTCCAGTACATGGACTTGCTGGAACAAATCCAGTGCATAGCCACAAAGATAATTAACGACTTGCTGATTCTGTCATATGAGGAGAGGCTTAGCAAGCTGGAGTTGTTCGACCTGGAGAAGACAAGGCTTAGGGGAGATTTTATCAACGTGTTTAAAGACTTGATGGTGGGGTAAAGCTGAAGCCAGACCCTTCTTAGTGGAGCCCAGTGAAAGGACAAGAGGAAATGGGCAAAAACTGAAATACAAGCAATTCTGTTCAAACATAAGAAAAAAATTTCTTACTGTGAGGGTAATCAAACACTGGAACAGCTTTGCCCAGAGAGATGTGGAGTTTCCAGTCTCAGACATATTCAAAACCCGACTGGACGCAGTCCCATGCAATCTGTCCTCGCTGACCCTGCTTAAAGCAGGGGGATTGCACTAGAAGATCTCCAGATGTCCCTTCTGAACTGAAAGATTCTGTGATTCTGTGGGTTCTGTTCATAGGCAAGATGCCAAAGGACGAATTAAGAAATTATTAAATTTATTGCAAGCAGCTGGTCTTAAGGATTGCAGCATAGATCCCCAGGAAAAAAGACTTTACCAGTTCATAAGTTAAAGAACAATCTGATTAGAAATGTAAATGAAGTTTGGATGGAAGTCACCATCTCACCTTGTCTGACACTTTTAGTTCAGCAACAAAGGTTCCAAAGAGCAGTGGAAAGAAGCTTTAGTCAAGGAACTACTCAGCTGGAAACAGGAATGGTTCCTTAACACTTCACTACTCATTACTGCCCTCTGGGATGTTGGTACAGGAGGTGGCCAAGATCAGCTGAAGTGCCCTTAGCCTTTGGATATTAGCAGTTTCCCGAATTGTTTCTAGGATCTGTTAGAACTTAAGTATTTCTAAAACCATTCTTTATTGCTCTGGTCTTCTTGCTACCTAGAAGCTAGAAGAGCAGCTATGTGTCTTAGATGAGCAACAGCCATCTTTGACCCTGAACATTTCCAAAGTATAATGGGTTTAAAACAGCTGTTTCCCAAGTATTTGCCTTTCTAAAAAATAGCAGTAATAATGTATCTCTTTCAAAAATAATTAGCTATTTGGGAATTGATGGTTTCTATATTTAAGTAGTTGAATCAAATCCATTGTGATTTGCAGAGAGCAGAACATTACACGTTCTGGTAGCTAGATAATAGGATCTGTACACTGGGGACTTTTCTGTCTGTCCCCATGCACAGATGTTCTCATGACAGGAATCACAGGAGGTATAAAAATCATCTGTTTCACAGGAACACCAAGAAATGAATAGGCACAAAGGCCTGAAAAACAATGTTCCTAGATCAAGATAATGACTCACTGACAGAACTGCATTTGGGTAGAAAGAAGTGATAGCTTGGAGTATTTCTGTCCAGGGATTAGAATGTCCTTGGTTCTGTTCCCAGGGCTGACACTAGCCTTCTGGATGACTGTCAGTCACTTTGCAGCTATATGTCCCAGTTTCCAATTTTACAAATTATTCTAGTTCTTTGTAACACACTCATTGAGATCTGCTGATAAAGTCCTTTTATTCTTAGGAATAATTGCAGACCTCACATTATCATCTTGTGCATGCGCAAAATTGCCGTACCTCACTGAATGACAAGTTGTTATCTAGCACTGAGTGTAGTAACTTTCCCTGAATGTATTACCACATCTTCCTGTTGATCTACCTCTGTCATTATCTCACTGTTTAATTCACGAGGGCCTAATTATGAAAACTTTTATTTCAATTTATGAGAAAAAGAGTTGTTTTCTCTGATGATGGAGATCCTAAATTTTGTTTCTACTTTTAATTTCAATGTTCTAAGGGTCATCACAGTTCATCAGAGAGGTTTGTATTAGGGAAATACCAACATATTTGTTCTAGTTAGATCTTCTGTACCCTTCAAAATCACTACTGTGCTGATCTGACAGCCTGGCTCTTGAGATATCTTATTTGTCCTGGTTTTGGCAAGACTGAAACCTGATGATCAGACCAAGAGAGTAAAGTGGTAACCTACAAATGTTACAGACACTCTTTCATACTTCAGAAGTATTCTTTACTGGCTTTTCTTCTAGTTTCAGTAAAGATTTGGGTTTTTTCTAAGGTTCTTTTGTGAAGGAGGTAGAGAGTAGTGCTAATGAAAACTAGGCCAACTAGCCAACTGATACAAAGAAAACTGATTCCTCTAATATTAATAATTGACATGAATCCACGTTTTAGATTTTCTGTATGTACATATTTAATAACGGTATTCAGCATGTATAGTCCTCTACTGCAGTACAAAATGGACCTACCAAACTGAGCTTGAAACTGCCTTCTTTGGACACAAATACCAGTAACACGAACATTACTAAGGTTACTTTAAACCAGTCAGCTCCTCATTTCACTACACTATATTTTCACGACCGCAATGTAAAAATGCCTTCAATCATTGGTAGTGACTGCCAGTATCAGCATATCTGCTTTAAAGAAAGTGAAACAGAAAGTGGGAAAACAATATAACAGAACCAGATGCTAGATATAGAGCAGCAGGTAACTGCACTAATGAGATCTATACATTCTCTGTGCAGCAGAGATTAGGTTAGTGAGAGACTTAATTGCCTCTTCCAGGTGTGGCCAAGCAGCCAAGCAGGAACATCTGTTATAAAAGACAATGTTTGATCAACCGATGTTAAACAGATTTTGTTGTTACAGAATGTAGTAGTAAAATCCGATGTGGGAGGGGAGAGACCAAGCGGTGAAATGGGTCAGGGAAGTAATGAAAAGTGGAAGGGAATTAATCTCTTCTATATATTTTTAAGCAAACATCTAATGGAAGGTGTAGGTTTGGCTTTCTTTTATTTTTCACTCTTGAGGATGTAAAGGTCAGTAGGTGATAAAAAAAATTCAAGAATAATTTACGTATTGAAAATGACTTCTGAGGATCTCCTACTTTAGACAAGAATACAGATTTATCTTGTTTGTCAGCTCTGTGCTTGTTACTGGAGCCAGTGATGACTTATCTGCAGGACTTCAATAAGCTAGAATAATGTAATCAGCTTTCACTTTAGTAGAGGGCTTCCAAAGTTTCTGTCTTCTTAATCTTTAGTAAGATTTGGGTACTTCTGGTATGTAATCAAAGATGGAAAAAACAGCATTCTTTCTCTGTGGTCATAGAAACCTTGACTGATTAATGACCACACACCCTTCTTAGTGCAACAAGAACATCCTGATACAAGAAAGGCATGAACACACTGGAGTCCAGCAAAAGGCTACAAAGATTATTAGGGATTGGAGCATCTGTCATTGAGGAGAGGCTGAGATAGCTGGGACTGCTCAGCCTGGAGAAAAGAAGACTCAGAGGGATCTTTTCAATGCATATAATTACCTGATTGTATGCATTGAAAGGAGGAGTGAAGAAGACAGAAGAGACTCTCCTCAGTGGTGCTCAGTGATGGGACAAGAAGCAATGAGCACAAATTGAAATACAGGAAATTCTGTTTAAACATAAAACCCCCACTTTTTTACCATGATGGTAATGGAACACTGAAATGAGTTGATCAGAGATGTTGTGGAGTTTCCAAGCTTGGAGATATTTCAGATCCAACAGGTCTTAACTAGCCTGCTCTAGGTGACCCTGCTTAGAGCAGGGGATTTGGCTAGATGGTCTCCAGAGGACCCTTCCAGCCTCAATGGTTCCAGGACGACATTGGGCAAGAAGGTACCAACTAGCTTGAAAAATTGTAGGTTTACACATTCACAGCTATGCTAAGGGAAATATATCTGATGAAGCCCAGCTTATGTCCACTGAATGACTTCACTCTGGCTTGCTGATGGCCAGGGTGCTCTGTTTCCAAACAATGTTCTGTCTTACATGAACAGAAGTAGCTCTAAATGATGTCACTGGCAAGTAGATACCTTGCTGATAAAGCTCTGAATTATAGAAAGCTTCCCTCATCTAGCTTGTTGCACATACACTGACATCAAAGCCAGCTTTTTTACTGCATGTGTCTCGTGTTTTGTTCCACATGCAGTGTCGGAGTTTGTTTGACACAATTAAAAAAAAGTGTTTCTAGAATCTTTAAAAAAGTCAAAAGCTAGGTTCACCATATTGAACTGTTTCAGTTGAAAAGATTCGGGGTCAAGGAGATGAAAATGTAAACCATTTCCTCTCTGAACCTCCTTTTTTTTTTTTCCTGGAAGTTGCTTGACTGAATTGATAAAGATACAAAATAAAATTAAAGAATAAAATGTCTGTTTAACTCCAACAAGCTGCTGATGTGCTCAGGGTGTCTTCTAGACTTGCCCTCAGCCAGCAACGCTGAGGCTGGAGACCAGCTGGTCATGCTGGTCACTGGGGGGGAAACTGCTCTAGAAATAGTGGCAGCAAGAAATGTGAGGGAAAGAGTGAGATCTTGTGAAACATAGTCCTTGACATTAGCAGAATAACTTGAGTTCTGGTGGCTTGGCTCCCACTGTAGTTTATTAAGTGACTGAAAAATGATAAATTGCTTTAGAGATATACAGAGTGGATCAGCATGGATCCAGCCCTTTTCATTACACAGAAAGTAATTACAAAATCCCAGACCTCTAGTTTTCTTAAATCCAATGCCTGTTTTGGTGTGTGGGGGGGGAGTTGTGTTAAATCAATATGTACACTGAGGGTAAAATTCATTACACCTCATAGAGCCAATAACTGAGAATGTTAAAGAAAGACTACTATTGATGTGTGTTTCTAATATACTTTTTTTTTTTTTTACATTTGTATAATTATGTCATTTTTATCTTCCACAGTCTCATTTTAACTTAAATAAGTAGTTGAAGCAATGTAATCCTTCTGGCTTTTTTTCTTTCCTAGATTCTCTTTTAAATAAATGGATTTTTTTTTTAAATGAGCAGTATGTACAGAGAGTTAAGCTAGATGTTTACTGTAGTAATGTTACTAAGGGAAATACAATTCTACTTTTTATAAAAATATAAAGTCACCTTAAATGGGAAGGGAAGCCTCTGGATTCTGTCGTAATCTTCAACCAACTAAACCAGGCAGCATCCTGTAGGTCTGTCCTCAAAGCTATACTTTCCTAGAATCTCCCCGTTTAATGCACTATAGTCAGAAACTATGGTACTAATGCCACAGACAGCTTAAGAGACCTGAACATCCGCAACATCCACGTGCAAGACTTCCAAGAATGTGTTTTCCTTTCTCTTGTTTTGCCTAAGCCTTTCCTGCCTCACTGCAGGGCTGACTTTTTTAGCCTATCCTATCAGGAAAAGTTGCATAGCTTTAAAGGATTCGCCGAATGTTTGCTCAAGATTTGACACCGCTATATTAGATCTGACAATAAACATCACACCCAGACCTTACTTCCATATAGTCAAATAAACAAGATCATAAAGACCTTTACGATTTTCCCACTTGTCTAACTTCCCCGTGTTTGAATTATTGCTATGCACTGTGTTTGCTTTACTTTAGTCAGTCAGTTAAGGATTATATGCATCAGTGCAAGACATTTGAATTTCTTTATATCTACATAGGGTGGGTGTCAATACTACAAATCAATCAGAGTTGTTCTATCTGCAGAAAACTGACCCCCAGACTCCTAATGATGAAACATGTCTACAGAAAGCGTGTGCAGGACTGCTTACCAGTGTGTTTTCTTATGCTAGTAGATGCTCTTTCCTCTCTCTACTAGACAGTTTTCACATAGGTAATTTAGTTAGATCAACTTTTGTCCTTCTAGGAAGGGGATTCATTTATCCAGCTGGTGCCTTTGGAAAATAAGTTTTCTGGCCTCTGTCCATAGCTGGTGGAGACACAGGAGCAGCAAGAGAGACTCTCACAGGCTGAATCATCTGATTTGTTTTTAATGGATTGGATCAATATATGAATGTGTCCCTCTCTGAGATGAGGGCACTTAGGGACGGTCCCCTCAGGGAGGGTCTAATGACCATGTCTAACTCTTTGATAGCCCAAGACAGCACATTTAAGTTAATCTTGTGTCCTTTTCTGTCTGAGTTGTGGAAGTGCTCAGTATGCACGGCTGCAGCTGGAGGCAATGAGCTGTACTCAGAGCGTGGAGAGTGGAGCTTAATCCCAAATCAGCCAGGCAGGATTTGTAAGGAAAGGTAATAAATATCTCTTATTATATATGCTCACATCTGGGAAAAACAAGCAAGTGTTCAGACAGGCAAACCTTTCTTTGGATGTGTGTGTGTAAGTTTGTTTTGTTTTGCTTATGTATCAGCACATCTAATACATGATATTGCTACAGACTGAAAATCTGTTTTTATTTATACCTTAGACCATCAAACTGCAAAGCATCACTATTACTGGAAAGGTGGTATCATTTTCAGCCAAGTTACTCTATCAGATGGATTCTACCCTTATAAAACTACAAAAATACAGATGGACAGTGGGGGGAAGTGATTAAAAAAGTATTCAGTGAAGGGGTGTGACCAAGTCTGTAATTTAAATTATGGCATAACTTGATTTCTGTTTTTGTCTTTGTGGCTTTAAGACACTATGTTCCTACTTAATTATTAAAGCTATTTTTTACAATTAAGAGGGAAAGTCTTTTCTTACAAGTGCTATACTGTAAAATGTGTAACAAGGTGAAGAACCTTGAGTACCTGTTTTGGAAGCTGGTCTAAAACTTAATCCATTAAATTTGCCTTTTATTTCTATTGCTATAACTATTAAACACACCTAGTGCTTCTGATGGAAATGCTCTAAACTTCCTTTAAAAATTGTCCGGAGTGCATATTATTTTATTTCTACATAAATAGTTATAGCAGCTTTCAATCCTAAGTTACAGGAGACGCTCAGTTTCAAAGCTACCATCTACCAAACTTAACAACCCATGCTAACGGTTACTTTGAAGCCACGTTCTTGACTTTCTGAAAAACGGTAGAGAAAGGACTTCCATTTTCTTTGACGTAGCTGTAAAACATGCATGTGTGATGTAGACCAGCAATTAGATTAAGTTATTGAGAGGAGGACAGTGTCACTCTCTTCTGCTCTTGTGAAAATCCTTCAAATATAGCTCAACTTTGATCCACCATCACCAAAGAAAATTGCACATTTATGGGGGAATTTGGATGCCTGGACGTTACTGCAATGAGAAGTGGGAGGGATAGCACAGCTGTCCTCAAGATACGTAATTTGAGGAGCTGCAGTTACAGTGTGGGCATCCCATCACAACAGCCACTCATCCGCGTGGTACCTTCTCCTACACGCAAGGATCAGCATCAGCAATTCACCATCAATGCCTTTGCAAAAAGCAAAAAGTGGATAAAAAATTCTGTTCGGTAGGATGTTAACTGGTTAACATCTGCTTTTGCCTGCTGTACGCCTAAATATAAACAGTGAAATGGGGTACAAGAAAGTCAGTTATCCACACCTTGGTTACCTCTATAAAGCCAGAGGCAGAGTCCATAGATTTTTCAATTATTTTCCCTATGTTTGTGGAAAATGGGCTTCTTGTTCTGCATTAAGCTGCACACATATATCTTCATTATAATTTTTAATTTGTGTTTCAAGCTTTTCTAAACAAACTAAAAAAACCTGTTCCACTTCAGAACAGCAAATGAATATGTTCGGTTTTGGAACCAAAAGGCTATCATGGAGATACCCTTCCAGTCTGACAAACATTCATGTAGAATGAAAAGACATGTCTCAAAGGGTTTCTGTTTTTACGAAAATGCAGTATTTCATTGTAAACATCTTTTGATAGTGGAATTTCTCTATGGGCCTCAATCCACATCTCAAAGTTTCCAAATGTGGTAACTTCTACTACAACTACTCAGCTGAGAACAAATTAAAAAACTTTCTTGTGCTTCAACCAAAACTAAGTAAGGATTTCAGGGTCCAGCCCAAAGAAAATACAAAGTGGAATATAAAACTTATTACTTATCCTCACTTCCTTCATCAGGACAAAATATAAGGCATCTCCTCTGCATCTCTTTCCTGTCTCACACACAGGCATTTCCTTTTAGCATTCCTTTTAGCATTTCCTCCTGTTTTCTGTATTTATCATATTATACTTACCCACGTTCAAAGTGTGTGCTGTACATTTGGGCAAGCCAACATAGCAGGTATCTAAGCAGGCAAGCAGCTCAACAGCAGGGTGTCTTTCTTTCATCAGCAGTCCAGTAAAGGACTTCAATTTTCTCCTTCTGTACTTATTTTTTGTGCTGCGACTCACAAAAAATTGTGTGCACAAAGTAGTGTTTCAAATACAGTTTTAGAAGCTAAGGATTAGTAAATCACTTTGTTTTGGAGAATCACGAAGGAGGCATTTTCATATGAGATCTGAAAAATAATTATACGGGTTTCCTAATATTATCTTATGACCATCACAACTGTTCGCAATTACTGAAACATGTTTAGGTATGCTGCTGCCTAAACAGGTATCCTTTATTTTGTGTTCTCATAGTCTAGAAGCCACCAGAAGAGATCAGGGCCCCATTCAGCCAACTACAATACTGGCACATACTATAGCAATGCTTTGTCTTAAAAGATTAGTACATGGCTGTGACACAAGAAAGCATCTGGTTAAGAGCTCTTGAATCAGTATTTAATCAGCCAAGAAAGGTAATGAGGGAGAGAAAAGAAATATCATTACCTCCATCTTAGATGGGGGTCTAGGAAAAAGAAACTAAGTGCCTACACTTTGCCCACAGAGTCTCGAGCAGTATTTAGATGTCCTGTGGATCAGACCAGCACCTCAATTAGAAAACAATCCCTTCTTTGACTGCAATGAAAGGGTATGGAAAAAGCCACTTCTTTCATCAGGATTTTCTGGAGCTGATCTGTGAACTTAATTTTTGTGGAGAACCTTTTCATTTTAAGTGGCTGAACTGGGTTAATGAGTAAAACTGAAAATATATGCCAGGTAGCCTGAAGCACTAATTTAATGTTGCTGGGTTTGGGTTTGTTTTTAAATCTGGTGGGATTTTTTTTTCCATTGAAGTGTATTTTATTTGCTTGACATAAGGAAAGCATAAGACTTTTTTAATGGTTTTATTACTTCTACTACTTCTTTATAATATTATCAATTCTAAAAATGAAGGAATTTCTCTGAAAATGAAAAATAATAGCAGAAAATATTGGAATAAAATCAACCTTCTGATTATTTTTATTTTCTAAAATTATTTAACCTATGTTAAATCCTCCTATTTTTTCCCAGTTAAAAAGCAAACTCATCTTTAAAAAATGCTTTATCTTCTGACCAAATGACCATTAACCGTTAAAACATGACCTTCCCAAAGGCTAGCTTTACTACAGTCATTTTAAGACTGATGAATTAAAAATACGAGGAATTTTTTATGGCATTTAGTCTCATTTTTTATCTGACTTCATAGATCTTACAGACCATACAATCATAGGGGTTTTTTTTCCACAATGCCTTATGTTTGTCTGAAATACACTCCGTCTTCGTCTGAAGCAATCAAGAGATGTAAATTTATTGTGGTTTAACCCCAGTCGGCAACTAAGCACCATACAGCCGCTTGCTCACCCTCCCCTCTCCCAGTGGGATGAGGGAGAGAATGGGAAAACACAAGTAAGAAAACCCGTGGGTTGAGATAAGAACAGTTTAATAATTGAAATAAAATATAATAATAATAATAACAAGAATAATAATAATAAATTGCAATGAAAAGGAAAATAATGAGAGAGAGAGAGAGAGACAAAACCCAGGGAAAAACAAAAAAACAAGTGATGCAACCGCTCACCACCTGCCAACTGATGCCCAGCCAGTCCCCGAGCAGTGATCGCTGCCCCCTCGCCATCTCCCCCCAGTTTCTATACTGAGCATGACGCCATATGGTATGGAATAGCCCTTTGGGCAGTTGGGGTCAGCTGTCCTGGCTGTGCCCCCTCCCAGATCCTTGTGCACTTGGCAGAGCATGGGAAGCTGAAAAGTCCTTGACCAGTGTAAGCATTACTGACCAACAACTGAAACATCAGTGTGTTATCACATTATTCTCATCCTAAAACCAAACCACAGCACTATACCAGCTACTAGGAAGAAAATTAACTCTATCCCAGCCAAACCCAGGAAAAGTGAAAACTTTGGTGGCTAACTTGCATTTTTAATCATTGTCACTTCTACAAAATTGTTCCTTATTTATAATGTTATGCCATATTTATAAGTTCAATATACAAGCTCTAACTTGTAGCTGCTTGTTCCTGTTATGTCTCTCTTTGCTATATTTGAAATGAAGCCATGAAAAAAGGTAGGGGAAAGCCCTTTCAGAGTTTATTTCCTCTTTATTATGGTATTTAATTATACATTACAATCAACTCACTTCTTGATCTTAAGTTAGAAGTCTTAGAGTTCTGTTCGTTTAGCTTTATGTTTAGCTTTTTGTTTAGCTAAACGAACGGAACTTTAAGACTTTTAATTTAAGAGCTATTTCTTAGTTTTAAATATTTTTTTTCTTATTTTTTCTTCACCTGTATGGATTTTTTGAATTATCAAAACTGTGACAGAAGCCCTGGTTCATGCCTGTGTTAGCAGCAGTGTATGCAGAGGAGAAATCAGCTTATAGTTTGGTAATATAGTGTATTCCCCAAACATAATGGAAAAATAAGTCATAAAGATATCCTAAATAGAGCACAAAAGCTGCAGGAGTTGTACTGGAAAGTATGTTAAGCGGTTTTCACAGACAAAGTGGTATGTGCCCCAGGGTCTGTGCCTAATTACAGTTTATTAATTTAACAATTAATAATAGATGTCTACTTCATCTTGCTAAATGGCTTGCATATATCTCAATTATTAACTGTGAATACATTAATATACATACAATGCCAAGAGCAGTGATGTATGTGTGTAGGTAAGCTAAACTTTTCTGCTTTTTTTTTTCCCTTTAAATTCCAAACTTCAAAGTTTTTCTTGGTACAGAGACAGGTCTGTGCTTTTGTTAGACTAAAAAGAAAAGTTGTGTTTCTTTGGAAAGCAGGAGAGCCTTTGAAGCTGTCTGGTTCAGAGGCCATGATGGGGTTTTCAGAAATGCTCTACACTGGGCTAATTCTGTTCTGAGTCAAAGCGATTCAGCACCAATAGTAGAGTAACTAGGCAAATGCTGAGTCCTTTTGGAGCAACTGTTTTGTGACATGGAGTTTGTTTCACATCCATGGAAACAAAGAGACCCTTCAAAAGGCAACAAGAACAGCATTGCTGCATCAGAGAAAAGATCAGTCTAACCCAGGGCGCTGTTTGTAGAAGTAGCCAACAGCAGATGCCTGAAGAATAATTTTAGAGCAGGGCAAGCATCTGGTGATGCTTTCCAATAATATTCTTCCAGCCCTGAAATTATTTTCTTCCCAGACCTTCCCGAATTAAACTGTTTAAAGGCTTTCATTGTACTGCTTGGAGGTACAGCAACACAGCCAATGGGGAACGTGTCAAACATGGTAGTATACTGAGAATATAGTTGTCTTCTAAACCTGCAGAGGACTTCTGCCCTCAGGGTCTGTTTGGCAACTACTGAGACAAATATGGATATTGTTGCATGCCAAATACAGCAATAGTCCTGAACAGTAAGGAGAGGAGATGCACCCTATCAAAATGAAGCAAGTTACCCTTCAGTGGTCATGGCATACAATTATTCATGTAGCATGTTCCTGATGTATTGATTACACAACATCAAACTGAGACAACAGTTAGGATCCTGGAGGATGGGGCTGCTATTCAGGGAGACTTCAGAAAGCTGGAGAAATGAGCTCAGAGGCATCTCACGAAGTTCAAAAAGGTAAATATAAAGGCCTGCATCTGGAACAGAGTAAATCTTTGCAATGATCCAAACTAGGGATGAGGGAAGACCTGGGACTCCTGGTGAAGGACAAGCTGAACAAGAGTCAGCAGTGTGCTCCCGCAGCAAAGACCAACTGCATTCTGGGCTGTTAGGTTCACAAGACAGAATCACTCCAGGAAATCGATCCTTCCCTTCTGTGTGGCATTTATGAGACCACATCTGGAGTTTTGGGCTGGAAGAGTACAGTTTTGGGCTCACAGTACAAAGAAAGGCATTGGCATACGGGTCTGAGTCCAGCAAAGGGCTACTAAGTTTTTTTCCGAGGTTGACTTGACTTGCAGGTGTCCAAAGACCCTGGACAAGCAGCTGCTAGGCCTGGGCAGACTGACTTTGGAAGAGAGTTAGGAGTGTTCTATGACTTTAAATCGGTGCCGTGTGACCGGCAAGGTTTACACACAGATGGCCAGATTCTATACAGAAATGTGGAAGGACTACTTCCACTCTTTCCAGCCCATAGAGGAGAACACACAGATGATGGCTCAAGGATCACTATCCAGCAATACATTCTAATAATGGCCTTTTGAAAGGAAAATGCTTCCACCTTCCAGCAGTATTTGAAATATTCCTTGCTTCATTCCCAGTGTTCATGTCAGAGCCCATCAATCGCTGCTGATGGCTCCATCTCCAAGGGAGACCAAATCCAAGGGGTGAGGGGTGATGGACTCCTTGCTGTTCATGTCTTCTACAGCTGCTTCCATGGATCCCTTCTAATCCTTGTGACTAAGCTTTGATACTGCTACTGGCATTTGATACACATTTGCTTATCATACTGTTGTCACTGAATGGTCCTGGTTAAATGAAAGATTTTGCCAGAGTAAGAGCTGGATTAGCAATTTTGTGTGCTGCCCTGTTGCTTAAGGACTTACCTACCCTTGGAAAGTCAAAGCATTCATACGTTTAATGTGATTATTTTTATCTTTGACCATGTTTTTTTGAAACATTTTCTAATATTCAGATTTAATGATTTGTAGCTGCTTAGATGGATTTCCTCTAGGGTTCCTAAAGGGGAAAAAGCACTACATGACACTTTGCAATAGTTTATCTTTAAGTGATTTAAATTACCTAGACATAGTCCTGCATGAAAATATCAAAAAGAAAAGGCAAGAGTGAAGTGTCATCATCCCCTGAGACAGCAAGATGTCACAAATTATCCTTGTTCTTTGAATAAGAGATAGGACATTTTTCATGTATCATTAACTCTTATAGACTGAAAAAGGGATGTTAGGGAAGGATTTGGGTTCTAGGTAGCTAGAATACTGATTGTGTAAAAAATGGTGATAGATGTAAAACCAGTAGGAAATGTGAGCAACGTGTCAGAGCACAACCCATCCAAACCACAAAAGGCGTAAAGTATTTTTTGGCTGTTGCACCCTTTCAATATGTGATGCCAAATGCTTCTTTTTTTACTGAAGTTGATAAACATCCCTCCTGCTAAAATAAGATTGCTGTTAAAATATCTACTAGATCTTTCTTTGAATTGGAAATATTTAAAATTTTCAGTTTCTAATGAAGCATTTTTTTACAAAAACGCATTTTTTCTAATAGTAAAAAAAATGAATCTTAATCAAAATGAGTACTTCTCACAGCCAATCTAAAATAAAAATCACAGAAAGTATAATTGAGAGTTGCTGCAGTAAGCCTACTGTCGTGACAGCCTCCAACATATTTGGGCAGGAGTCGAGTGTTTGTGTGAACCAGTCTGAGACCAAACGAGATCACACTTCACAATTGAAAACTGTTATGAATCCTGCCAGTTTCCATGGACTGGAATTCAATGAATGCACAAACCAAGAGCAGGTTTTAACTGATCACTGTGATAAAATACACAGCGGTAGCATGTACAAAATAGGCAATTCCCTGCAGAAACTTCCCATCCTTTTGAAAGGAATGCCACATTTTTAGCATTAGGGCTTATACATTGTTAATGAAGAAGAGAAACAATTAAATGGGTAAAGGGGACTATTAAAACAACACTTAATTCTGACAACTTGATAAAGTATCCCACTAGCTAATCAATACAGCTTCTGGGAGTCTAACAGGCTTTATCGATGTTACTGATGTCTGCATATGTGCTGGTTTTAAGTTCCTGTGCTACATCAACAGAGTGCCAGGGGAGAAGTTTTTTATTGTAAATGAGCTGAGAGAAAGAAGAACCCAGTGGACAGGAAGTTTTCCTTGGGATAGATTTTTTGAAAACCATTTGTATCATCCTGGTTTGTTCTCAATAAGGTTTTACCCTTCTTTTTTTTCTTAGGGGAAAAAAAAAATCTGGATCAAAGCTAAATGGGTGATTTAATCTGTAATTTACTCTTTTGTAAGTAAAATTGTACTATTAAGTAAGCAAAACTACCATAAACACAACAGAATGTTGGCCACATAGATTATCAGAAGAAAGGTAAGAAGCTGGTCATATACAATGAAAAACCCATGCTGGTGTTCAGTGTCCTTCAACACCATCAGCATCCATGACAAATCACCTTCCAGTTCTACCTCTTATTTCCACATTACCAAAGAGACTGAAGTTGTCATTTAGTAAAACTACAAAGTAATTACTCAATTAAGCCACGTTCAATTGTAGTATATTAGATTTGGATCTTCATCAGTTTTGCATTAATTAGTCTGCCTGGCTGTGTTAACAGACATTAGTCTAATGGTAAAAATGTTGTTTGGTATAGGTGAGCAGTGGATACAGTTAATAAAAAAGGAAGTGATGCAAGAGCGATTGAAGCCAGCAACAAGACTCAGGTGGACATAACATGAGATTTTATATTTGTTTGCATGTGAGAAGTTAGGGCAAGACAAGCATAACAAGCAGACTTTTATGCTTTAGTCTCATTTTACCTAAGGTCTCTGAAAAACAAAGCAGCAGCTCCCTTACGGTATTAGCGGTAACTATTTGCAGATTCTACCTTTTCTAGAAAAGCGTAGGAATGATTATGAAGCTTGTTAGATTCAGATGAAGATTTTATTACCCCATGAATTGCAGACATCCAGTTCTAGTATCAACTTTACATGGTATTTGATAGTACTGGGATGAGACTGCAAGAATCAACTTCTACTCATCTTCATTTTTTCTAGAAGATTTTTCCTAAGAAGTCTTAAACCGACTTCAAGATCAGAGTTTTCCATTTTGAGAGTTTTCCAAAAATTTTTCTGTTGAGTGTCTAAATGTACAGGTGAATGCGAATGTTCAGCTTGATGGTAGAGTTAAGAGAAGGAAATAATCTGGGTCTGGTCCAAGAACAACATGTCATTTTTCTTCAGTATTCATTAAAAGTGATATTGATGATGGCAAAATAACTTTCATAACAACCTCTCCAAACTCTGATTTTATTGTATATTGATCGTAATTGTATTTTTTCTCACAGTCATCTGAGTAGATGTTTCTATTTGCCAAGGTTTGTGCCCCCTCTGTTACATGGGTATTAAAAAATCTCTGTCCCATGGGACCTAACAGCATGAGCATCTGTCACACTGTTGATATTTTCCCTGCTCCACAGTAGGGAAAGTTTCTCAAATTGCCTAAGTACATTAATTAAGGTAAACCAGGAACAATTGTTCCTAGCCTGTACTTAGCTTGACATTTGCTTGTGTCCCAGAGCAGAAAAAAAGCTGATGTGCTCAAAAGTTTTCTTTTTTTTTCCAGTTTTATGAAAAACTATGACTTCTCTTTACAAATCTACACATTCTGGGTTTTAATTTAATTGAATGCAAGACTTGTTAGAACAAATTGTGACAGAAGAAATATTGAAGACATAGAGTCAAATAAAAAATGTTCAAGAATACAACAGTTCATCAAAGGTTGCGTACAGATTAAACTATTGTATCTCTTGCTAAGAACTGATAGGTTAAATTTTCTAACTTTCCCTTGTATAAAGCTTTCCAAAAGGAATTTGATACATCTGTTTAACACTGTGAACCAAAAGAAGGTTGATTAATTTATTACAGTGCACATCGCTAGTGTATACCTTGATTGATTTTTGTGCACACCTAGCAGACTAGGAATACAGATGGAGGGATTGCGAAAATACGAGAAGTCTTGTTGATACTTAATCCTGAGGGAGAAGGGAGAAAATACACTGATACAACCCACAAGAGAGCTTCTTTTGATGGTCATCACT
The DNA here is from genome assembly GCF_035582795.1 of Mycteria americana. Classification (NCBI taxonomy): domain Eukaryota; kingdom Metazoa; phylum Chordata; class Aves; order Ciconiiformes; family Ciconiidae; genus Mycteria; species Mycteria americana. Next base: position 6,434,171 of record NC_134368.1, read on the forward strand.
AAAATTACATTCCTAAATACCTTCTACAGGAGGAAGAAATAAAATGTTTCATAAAAGGCAAAAGTCTGAGATTAAAATAATTTCCCAGGGTTTAAGATATTCTACGTTGCTATAAATTTGGAGTCTTGATGTGTAACCCTGGCCAAATGACTGCCGGTAGTGTTCAGTGAGATGGCTGAGCTGATCTAACAGATCCCTGCTGCGGTCCTGTTTCCCTGCCCTTTTCCCATTCCTTCCTTTTGATTCCATTTTCCTGCAACTTCCTTTGTAGCAGCTCTGGTACTCACCTGACCTTCAGTGAGCCTTTTCAGTTCACTAGACGGGCAGAAAACTAGGCCACCAAGAAAAAAAGAAGAAAAAGAAAAAAAAAAGAAAAAAAAAAAAACCAGAAATAGTTTTCTGCTGGTTTAGTAAGTTCACATCCTGTAATTTTCAGGAGTCAAGTTAGCTATGCCTATCTGTTCTGACTTTCACTTATATTGATGTCTAGTTTGGGAGTCAAAACTCAGGAGGGAACTGAACTTAGAATGTGGGCATCCAGACACCTCAGACACGTTTTCAATTGTTCAGCCATACTAGTTTTAACGTATAATGTTTTTGCTCTCTTTCGCTGACTGCTTACGGGAAAAGGAGAAAAAGAAATAAAAGGAAGCATTACTTTATTCCGGGGGATAGTAAATAGGAAGCAGAGAGCTTCACCAATATCTGTATGGGAATCAAAATCACAGGTATAACTCGAGCACATTTCCTAAGTGGCACACAGCCATGAGGCATACCAGTTAGACATAGTGAGGCAGGAATTCCCCATCTTGGAGGAAAAAATGGTCAGGAAGGTCACAGGTACAACCAAACCCTTCTGGATGTCTTTTCTAGTCTGCTCAGCAGCCTCCAGCGCAGAGGCAAGCAATGCTGTAGAGTCAGGAAGAAATCTTGCAATAGCATGATAATATTGGTAATTTTACCCCTTGAGCACTATGATACCTAGTTTTTCTCATATGTCTTTTGAGGTCACTAAAATTATAAGCGTATATTTGGAGAACATGCGAACGGAAACACATGCAAGCGGAAAAGGGAAATAGGAGGAAATGAAGAAAAGGAGTGAAAATAGGGGGGGAAGTGTGCTTAATTTGATCACAAATACAGGAAGGGAAATGGAAATGTCTTCAACTGCTCATTTTGGTTGGAAATATCAGAAAAGACATATCACATGTGTGAGCTTATGGCTTTTAAGCTTGGAAAGATGCCTAAGTTCACTGTGGGAGCAGCCGGAGTAAATGTCATTTCCAGCCAGGTGAGGTGAAAGAAGGAAGACCTAATATGCTTAGTCTTAAAAGGAACTGTCACTTAGACACACTTTCTCATACAGTTCCTGATATGTGTACTAAGATGTTAGAAGTGCACAGGGTTCGGAAGCAAAGGCAAGAGGACTAATTTGCAATGCAGCATTTAATAAGAAATACAAATAGAGAAAAATGGATTTTTTGCTAGTAGTCTGGCAGCATATTCCATCAGTGGTTGCATACTCTGGGGTTTCCCTACACATCTGCAGAAAATAAATTACAGCCCAATATTGGAAAGAATAGGTTTTTTTCTTAACTGGCTGGTTAAAAGTATACATTATTAAACAAACAATGAAAACCTATTTGACAATACCTATTTTTCATGACCGCACACTGACAAGCATTACATATATCCTGTTTTCTGACTGTGAAATCCATTCTTTTTCCTCCGGACTGACCTTCCCGCTTCCCTGATCTCCCTCATTCCCCACACACAGGGTTTTCAGAACAATGGTTTTTTTAAACGAGTGGTTAAATTGAACCAGCTGTTTTCTACAGCACTTGTGGGTGCACATTACCTCAAACAATTGATTGAGGAAACATAAAGCTTTATTCTATGCCAACTTACATCTTCTTCCATTCGAACAGAGAAATGTCTATTTAATTTATCACACAGATTTTATGCATCTTCCGACTTTGCTCTAAATACCAAATGTAAAATGCCTTCAGTGTTTTGCTTTTCCGTTACCGTTCCTTCTGTTTTTTGTCCTCTAATAAAGCTGGGTGTCAGGGCCTGTAACACAGCCTTTCCCCTTAGTCATATGTGATCAAATGATTCCTTTAACTTTCCTCACTGATCACCTACATGGGTAAGGTTGCAATTTATATTCGCTTTCATTAACTTTGTCTTTTTCTTTTGCATTAAACTCCACATATAAACATATGCAATAAATTCTACATGTTGGCATGCACATGTGCTCACATATTTTTATTAGTTCCCTCCTATCTCTTATTAGCTAAGGTGGAATTTTGCCGAGATTTTGGGGGGGATTTCTTCTGGGAATCCACCTGGCTGAAGTGTCTGCTGGCTTGTAACACTTTCCCTTCTAACCTGCCAGGCTGGCAATTGTTTTGAGCTTTGGGAAATGGCCTTTTTCAAGTTCCCAGTACACATGAGGCTCTTGGGGATGCCAGAGCTTATTTCCACTGATGCAACCAGGTAGCACTATCTAGATAGATAAAGGAACTATTTTATTTTCTGCTAGAAGCTCAATCAGGTACTTTCGTTAAAGAATTTATTCCCCAAAGGTAAAATAGAGTTTTATTGTCTATTATGAGGGGAGCTATATCAATTCTTTACAGCTAACCACTTGCTCCAGACCATCTGTTCTTTTGCAAGGTTTCCTTGGCAATACACTTTCCTTTGTTCGGTTTTCAGAGCACTCAGCTGTGCTCTTGTGCCACGGAAGCTCTGAGCGAGGAAACATCACGTCACACACCAGTACCCCACTGGCCATTAAGCCTTTTTGATAATTTCTCTTCTGGAGTACTGAGTCTGTGTGGCTACATCAAAACTTTACACTGCCACAGGGCCAAAGACATGGGTTTAATTCCAATCCATTAGTTCTCTTAGGAAACGCCTGATAAGGCTAAGTGCAAAAGGGGCCAGAGATTATACCTAATATGTAGTAAGAGCAAGGCTACCTTCTCCTGGAAGGAGGGAATTGAGCAGGAGGTGTGCCATGTCACTTGTCTTTAGGAAAGGAGAATAAGTCCTGGCTTATTTTATTGACAAGTACAATACAGTTTCTGATTCTGCAGCCATGGTTTTCTTTCCCCCTTTCAATTTTCGTTTCGGTAACTATTGTTCCAAACAGAAATTCCTATGGCGGTGCTACCCATGATGTTATAAACAGTGCAGACAGGTTGATCTGTGTAATTTTCAGCCTTGAATTGAAAGCTGTAACCCACGTCTGAGCCGAATCCTGACAGAGCTTCTGATGCACATTTCTAATAAAATCACTAACTGATCAGTTAAAAGCCTGTAATAAGGTGGGAGTCCCGGCAGGTTTTTCTCTTCCCCTTATGGATGTTTTTTGAAAGCCCGCATCAGACACTTTGAGTGAAAAATCAGTTCTCCATAAATAAAATAAAAGGCTGTATTAAGTCAAGTAGCTCCCCTGATGGTACTTACTTCATTAATACTCTTTGCTGGTCTCCAGTGGATGTTTAAGTTCTCCTTGGGGAAAATAAACACCTCTCTAATCTGTTTTTCACCTCTGCATTTTTTATTTATTTACTAATTTCTGATGAGCCTAGAACATGCTATCAAGGTTCAGGAGCTTTTACGTTGCATTTAATTTCCTTCTAACTCTTCTCTGTTGGATCCTCTGCAACGTTGTAAGGGTTTTGTATTGAGATTAGTAGTTTCTAGCTAAACTGATTCCTGCTGGGGTAAAATAAACTATATCATGAGTCTTTCAAGAAATGAGTAGCGAATCATGGCTTGTGTTACTCAAGCCCTACCTGCCCTCTCTGCAAGAGTTGACACTAATTTTTTCCTATTTTCTACTGACCTTTTAAGGAAGACATTTCTATTTCAGTTGTGTTAGCAGCCTGAGGTAAGCAAGGGCCACAGACAGGTTAGACATTCATTCTGTTAAAAGCTCTACAAACAGATAAAGCATTATAGCAGCTCTACTCGTGAACTCACAGTCAAAAAAAAAAAAAAGAAAAAGGAATATAACAGATGCATCCAACAAAGATGCTGAGCTATTTTAGCACAGCCTGGGTGTGTAGGCAATTCATAAGCCATCCAGCAGCAATAACCATAGCTCCTCTCCTGCCTTGTGGGCTTCAGATGGCAATTTTCTCCGGGCATTATGGTAGAGGTGATTTTGAAGGATTTGAAAGAGTCCTCTACAGAGAGGGTTTAAATGGCCGAAACATGAAAACTTCTGCAGCCTGGGCTTAACAATCATGTACAAATCAAACTCCAGTTTGGGTCAAAGACGATGTGATCAAGTGCAGAACTGGATAGCACTCTGCTTCACTCAAAATTTAAGAAATGTATTAGAAATAGAATTAGGGATGAGTCGCTGCACATGTTCTTCCACAGTTACAACAAAACTAAACTGTATTATTCCCATTGTACTTCTATATGCTTTATAGCATCCATTATTCTGGCATTGTAGATGGATGATTTTCACAACTGAGATGTTAAATGTGTGTTTGAATTGCATTACAAAATTTATTTGCAATTTCTTTCATTGGTTTCAATGTGTATAATAAACGTTTAGGGAACAAGGCCTTTCTTTGGTAGTAAATCTATGGGACTTACTGTAAATGTAGCTAGTTTTCTATACTTGTGAATGCAAATTTCCATGCTATGCATCTGTTTACACAGGTGCAAGTGGTTTAGCTACTCAGTTGTTTGCCTGTCTTCTGACACCGGGGACCACCAGAGCTCTGTCTTCCATGTGCTACAGGAACACAGAGGATGTAACACCTTAGCATCCACAGTCAACGTGTTTATAGCTCAGTTGATCACCCAGAGTAGGATTCAGTTGCCTAAAGCTGGATGTCTAATGGTCTATGAGTTGGCCTCAGGACCTACAAAAGAAGGATGCCCTTTTGGGCAGTGGAAAGTTTGAAAGGATGCCCAGAGCATAAAAAAAGGCACTAGACAGTTATGTGTGGGCAACTAAAATATGCCCTAAGCAACTCAATGGAAATCTGGTAAATACAGCCAATAGGGTCCAGAGAGTCTGGTCAGTTGATGAAATGCAGTTTTCTTCTTTAGGGGGACCTGAATAACTTTCTGGTCTCTATTAGCTGCATTGACTAGAGTTTCTGAAACACCTTCCCCAGGCCGGTAGACATGATACAGAGCCCCACACCCTTCTGGAGAGCAGAGGGGGCCAAGTGGAATATTTTGGGAAATAAAAAGTATCACCAGACACCATTAATTGGTGTAATTGGGAAAATAAATCTGTGTTTCCTTGGTTTACTTAAAAAAATCCTCACTGCAACTTCAATTAGCACTTCAACACTCTTGAAAACTATTTTACGTGAAGTGGCCCAATTTTTTCAGCATAGAAGCAACAATACCTTCTTTCAGATTGTTCCTTTCATCAAGGACTTCAAAGCACTTAATGAAAACATATTTTTGTTTGTTTACATTACATAATGGATCACAGCACACAAATGCCTGAGTTTACTGATGCTCAGGCTGAAATAGCCACAAAATTCAACCTCTTGTTTTGGGCTTATTAGCCCAAATATATCATATCTGTTTCCAGGTTAACCTCAGACTAAAGCTGTCTGTACCCACTTTTGGAAGAAAAAGACGAAGAGATGGCAAAATGCTGCAAATACCAAACAAGTAGCTTGCTAAATAGTTAAATGAACGATTGTTGAAATTTATAAATTTATTCATAGCAGAGAATAGCAGAGAATCAAACAGAAAGAATCCTGATATCTATATCATTTTGACTCATTTGCTACCATTTCATAGCAAGTTTTTCCCTTAAGAACTTTTATTCAAGATAGTTCATGATTAATTCATATATACTGGTTGCAGATAAGCATATGTCTGGGGGAAGATCCCATATTGCACTTAATTCATATAATTTTTTTCTCAAGTCTTTTAGTTAGTTTGGTTGGATTCAGCTCACAGGTTGAAGACATGTAAATTTAGCTGTGCAGAGGCAATCACCTGTAATGTCCCGCACTAAGATAAAAAAACACAATGAAGTTTTTGTTGGGATTGAGTTTCTTACACATAGGCGTCTAATCACATTTGACATTCCCTAGGGTATCGAACATACCCACAGAGGACCCACACATATGACACAGGATCTGTAGATGCCAGACAGTTCATTGCTGTAACAAATTCTTCAGCTTTGGAATTAAAGTTACAGGCAATGCCTGGTAACTTTATCTCACTTGCAACAACAGTTTGGGTGTGAATCTCATCCCCTGCAAGCATATATGTGTATATGAGCACAGGCATGTGCACACAGGGTGAGGAATGCCTCTTCCACTGGCCGGCATTACCAGTATTTTACCTAGACATGAATGTCTGGATATAAAACTATTACAAAAGTAATTTTGCCTTTTTTCCTCTTTTGTTCTCAAACCCTCCCTCAAATGGGAAATTCAATGTCATCACCCCCATTCTGCAGCTAAAAAAACAGACGTCAAAAAGAGCAAGATCATTTGCTCATGATTATTCCCAGCCCTGCCACCGCCGGGCTGTGTCGAGCACGTTGCTTCCCAGTGGTCAGCTCAACAGATTTCAATGTTCCCCCTGTTAAAAGAAGACAGATCTGTGGGTTGCAGTGTTTCTGGTTTGTTTTGTTTGCAGTGGGGAGGGTGAGAAGAGGTTGTCATGTATGAAAATCCACTTTGTCATTTCAACTTACACAAAATCTAAGTCTATTTGGATTCAAAGAATGCAACCTTCTTCTTATGGTTCAGGCTGTAGCTGAAATGTCACATTCACTATTGGGAACAACAGTACTTCTTACATGAGCGTAAATACCAAGTTATACTTCTGACTTGGAAATTAGCCCTCAATACTCCACCGGAATTATTTTAAGTGACTCAGGTCTCCAAAAAGCCTCTATACAAAATATTGCTCTGCTAAAGAAATTTCACTCTTAAGCTTGCTCATTCACATCCCAAAGCCAACATGAAAATGAAATCTGATTATTTTCCCTTTGAATCACGTGTACTCTGATCATTTGCTGCAACAATATAATTCAGAATAAAATAGGGGAGGGATATAAATGTTCATTGACCATATTAAATTGAACAATGTGCATACTTGTTTGGTTTTAAATTTCATTACAAAGGAAATTGAATTGCAGAAGACAGCCATTTGAAGCTCTATAGATTTTTCTGCCCCATAAGCTGCAAAGAATATGTTTGAATGTGTTCATCCTTTCTTTATATGTTTATATGCATATATTTATGTATGTATGCATATGTGCAAACACACACACACAGATAAGTGTACTACAGTTATGAGGAAAAAAGACTCATGATACTTCATTTGCTGAAAGATGCACATGTTTAATTTTTCTGTATTTTTTCCCGTGTTTTTAATTTTTACTATTTTTCACTATATTCTAGTCAGATCCTTGGGAGTGGGGAGGGGAGGAAAAGGGAGGGAGGAAGGAAATAAATGAAAATATACACTCAGAGTCTTAATTAAGATTTATTTAATCCAGCTACAAAACAGTATTTAGCATCCTGATGGGAGCAGATTGCTTTCACATTTTATGTAATTTCCCATTTTCAAATGAGAAAAGTGGCACTGTATTAGACCTGAATTATTGCTTGGGTGCTGTGACATTTGAGATTTCAAAGCATGTACTTTCTTCAATGGTGGGTTTGCCACAAAGCCACAGCAAACAGCCCAGCAAAGCGTGCCCTTTGCTGCAGATCTCCCTGTGCTAACCTCAGAGGAAGAACCTGCAGAAGGGAGAGATGGGTTACCAAAGGCAGCTTTCACTTGCTGCATGGATCTTTTTATAGCATGACCTCGAAGACTTGTGGTATGCAATAAAATGTCAAATGGGACTTACTGCTCTGGGTTATATCTTCAAAAAAGCCAACCCATGGAAATAAGAGTCAGATGGTATTTTCTAAAGCACATAGGAGTCCATCTCCCACTGAAGTGGATGGCACTTAGCTCCTAAATTATTTCCAAAAGTATCTCTATTCACCTGTAAATACCTAAATCCTTTTGAATATATGGTCCTCAACACCAAGGGAGAACCATAACAGTGAGAAGTAATACGTGACCCAAATCACCTACAATACAATAGCTATGACTATACCAGTAAACTAAACAGAAACAAATCACAGACTTTAGCAGTGGCATGGGCCAGATTTTCTAAAAGCAGGTCTCCTTCCTTCCATGGTTTTGGCTTATGCCAGGTATTTTGGGGGCAGGTGCGAAAGAGACTGCAACCCATGCAGGTATGAGCTCTTGTGTGACATTTGTCCTCAGGGACGGAGAATAGCCATGGTCAATTATATTTCTTAGCCTGGATTTATTATCATAGTCTTTGTAGGGCTACACGATGGACCTGTAGACCGTTAACATCTTTCCTCCTCCCCTCTTACCTCTAGTAAACCAACCCTTGGCAGGGATTTTTGGACTAAATCTCAGATATTGCTGTTAACCTTCATTTTTAAATCCCAAACCAATGACAGAAGCTACAACGCAAGGAAGAATTTTGGTAGTGAAAACAAGTGTAATATTTGGCCACTGGTCACATCAGCATCATGCCCAAAGGAGAAAAGCTACAAACAGGCGCTTCCACGAGTATATACTGGCTCCTTAGTAGAAGTATCCATTAAGCACTTCTTTTGTAAATCTGCACCAAGAATCCCCCCAAGCTCCCTGTATAGATCAAGCAGGAAATCTCTGCAAACATGGGGGGAACAAAAATGTTTTGCAAGTCCATAATCTCAAGACAATCTCAGTTACTCAGTTCTGAAGCCTTTCAATGGAAAGAACTCCATTACCAGAGTGAGTGTTTTTTCCAAGGAAAGAATTTGCCACTGGCTCTTCCATCCTCACTCTTTATATGTGCCCTCCTCCTAAACCAGGCAGCCTTGATATAAAAGTATATTAACTGGGAGGTCTAATACATTTTTGACAAGGCTCAGCAGAAATAATACCCCAGTATCAAGGAATAAAATGAGAAACATAAAGATGCTGTTTAAAATGCCAAAGAGCTCTAGGTTAAAAATATGAATATAAGGCCTGATCCAAAGTCTTTTGAATTTAATAGCGTCATGATGAATTCAGTGATTCTGGAATAAGGCCCAAGAAGAGCAAAGCACCACTATGTATTAAGCTACAGTTCAGCACTCTGCACATTTCGAACACATGAACGGTTTTCCACCAAGGCTGCTCAGCAAACTGTTCTTGGGTCAGTGCCAGCTAGCACATTGCCCTGAGAGCAGGACAAGTCACTTAGGGCATCTGGCTGTGTTTGACCTTTGGGACAAAAAAACATCTGGAGTCCTTTGGGGCTCCACAGACAAGTGCTTTGGGATGGAAATGGCTTTGCGAGACTATATGAGGCAGCCAGCAAGAGTCTGTGGTCTTGTGCGTGGCAGGCTCTGCCCTGCAGGCACCAGGGGCTTGGGAAGAGCATCCTGCACAGAGGTCCCCAGGCTGTGCCAAGCTGTCTTGCAGAATGTCACAAGGTCCTTTTATGTTAACTCAGTGTGTCTCCAGTTCAGGTCCGGTCACATTTGCTGAAATGTGAATTAACTCCACTATCACTCCCTGTGCATAGCAGAGAAAGCCCTTGTTCTCAAGGAAACTCACCATAAAGTAGGCATGCAATTAAAAAGTGAAATATTGAACTGTTTTCATTTATAGGGAGCAACACGATAATCCTATAGCTGGTAACTTATTCACAGAGTATATATCTTTTGTAACCGTCTATGATCACATATAAAATATTTCGAAATTGCTTTAGCTTTTCTAGACTGCAGTCTTAAAAATATCGTCCTAATTCTTTTTATAGAATACGCAGGCTTATTAGAATAATTTAGTCAGCAGGAATAAAACGTAGCTTTATGATCATATAAAGGGTATTCCAAAAAGCCCAGTGCCAATTCCCACTCTCTCTGCTTCCTCTTCCTCCACCTCCTCCTCCAAGAAAAAAAAAAAAAGAAACAAACCCCAACAACAACAATAAAAAGGTTTACATTTCCCAAACTACTATTATTTTCAGTGAATTTGGTCTTGAGCTGCTGCTTTTTCCATCATAGTGATCTTTCAGCTGCCTGAGATTGCCCAACCGTTAATGGTAGATGGCCCAGTTGTCCTTTAAGCACGTGTGTGCTTACTCCCTGCTGTGGCTAGTGGCACTCTGTGTGTAACACTCAGCAGAGCTGCCCTGTTTCCATGTTCCCTGGAACCCACCTCTGTGCATGAGACTTACGGAAGATTCCCATCTGGTTACGGGGCATGTGATGAATCTGAACTCTCTTTCTTTTACCATTACCTTCCTACCGATTTTATCTGCCTTTTACTGCCTCTAGGACTTTTGGGGACACAGACTGTCCTATTTCTGCCTAAAGAAAATGCTAAACTTTTTTTGTTTGTTTTTTACAGAAAGGGGCCCTTTTGACAGATGAAAACTTCCACACAAATATCCATTTTTGGTTGTATTTTTCATGTTTTATGTTCAAAAAGAAAACTTTATTTTTCCTCCTCTCCTTTCCCCCAAATAGTAATAACCAACATCTGTCGTGACCTAAAGGATTACCCAGCTTGCAGGTGTGTAGTAATTGTGACTATGAGTACACAGGATTCCATAATACACAAGGACACAGAGGCTTCTAACCTCTAAAATTCTCTACCTTAGTACAGATTACCACAAATACAAAAAAAAATCAACACTAGCAAGTATACCTATGATTAATAAAGTGAATATATATATATAAAGCTATTACAGATTGCTATCAGCAATTAATAATGCAGTATCAATCAACAGTAGGGGAGCATTTAATAATAGTAGCAACCAATCGTATAGCAAAACCAATAACAGCAACAACCAAGTAGGTATGTTATTGTTAGTGAAGCAACTTATCAACAATTTAATAGCAAATATCCTTACGATAGATTACTTATATGGGTATATAATACCTGTATCAAGTGAATTAGATTTCAGAAGAGGCCAAACCGTCCCAGAGGGAGGACAAACTGATCCCAGAGGGGGACCTAACCATCCCAGACGTGGGAGGGCAAACTGAACCAACCCCAAGTGGGCCCAGAGGGGGACCAGTAAGAGAACAGACAGACTCACTTCAAAGATAATCTGTGGCACAGGGTCTGGAGTCAGCCAGGCATCCCCAGTGAGAGTCTAAGATCTCTTAGAACGTTCATGTGGAGAATTCAACCTGTTTAGGAAAGGAAAAGTACATACAGCACAGGAAGTTCTCAGAGAGAGAAGCTTCATTTTGGATAAAAATTGAGCCCTTTTTATATCACAGAGACATAAGAGAGTGTAGGACACCATCACTTCAAGCAACCAATAGATGCTGCTAATTTCAATTTTTCACCTGTAACAGCCAACAGATGATTATGTTTTCTGTCCTTTCAGACCCATTTTTATTTTCCCAGACTGTTTCCACTTTTTCAGATGATACGTTGCCATTACAGTTTCTTCATTTTGCATTTATTCATGGTATCTCAGGATGTCTCCAGTTTCTAGATACCTCAGCTGTACTTCCAAGAGGCCAGCTGCACTTTTCAAGGATGCTTCTGGTTCCAGAGCTGGGTTCCCAGGCTCACAGGTCCTAGGCTGGCAAGCCTCTCTCTGTTCAGTAATTTTCCCTTCTAACCAGGCCACCCCTATGGCTGCTCACATCAACATCCTACATGCGTATTTCACTGTTATAGTGACTGAATTCTTTTTCATTTGAGTTGGCCAGAAGAAAAAAAAACAAAGGAAAATATTGATCTGTTTTTCTCTCTCTTACTTTTCAGGTTTTGAAAAATGTTTTTGACAACAATGACAACATTTTTGTACTGCCTGAAATGTCCCACGAGAAGCAAACCTACTTAGGAAGGCCTTTACCCTCTAAGGATTTACCAGTCTCAAACATGTTTTCTGTGAGGGAGGAGAACTAAAGAAGGTGGAGAAAGAGAGTCACAGGAGAGATGCCAGTGCCCCAGGGAAGAGAGGACGTGAAGATCTTCGTGTTGCTCTGCATAAAGCCTCGCAAGACTCAGCACGCTTTATGATTTCTGGGTACATTGAGGTCTACATCCCTAAATGTGTGCCTGCTCCGATATTTGACAATTACCTGAAGGTTGACCCGCACTTATCCAGAAAATGCAGTGCATCCTTCCTTATGCAAATCATTTAAAATAGTCTGTTAACAAAGCCCTTTATTTCAGTATAAATTTGATGTCTGTCACGCTCCTTTCTGTCGTGCAAACAGAGACCCTCTGGGAATCAGACTAAGGATTTGCTTTTCCCTTCTGGCAAATGGAGTTCAGAAAGGCTGAAAGACAGGAGCAATAAATTTGGGGCTTTCTGTTAATTGACTGTTAATTCTGTTAATTGACAAGCATGTGTTGGAAGCTGGTTTTAAAGGCTGAATAATTTGTGATTAACATGAATCTAATCTAATCCTATTAAGATAATAATTCAGGATTGTTATGAATATAATATCTTCCTATGCTACGAAGAGGTTATTTTTAGATGCTGTGTGTAAATTTGCAGATAATCAACTTAGTTTTCTTCAGGAACTTAAAATACTAAAATAATTTTAAGTACTAATAATCCTGGAGAAACTGGCTGCTCATGGCTTGGAGAGGCTTATGCTTCACTGGGTAAAAATCTGGCTGGATGGCCAGGCCCAAAGAGTGGTGGTGAACAGTTAAACCCAGTTGGCGGCCGGTCACAAGCGGTGTTCCCCAGGGCTCTGTGTTGGGGCCAGTTCTGTTTAATATCTTTATCAATGATCTAGACAAGGGGATCGAATGCACCCTCAGTAAGTTTGCAGATGACACCAAGTTGGGCAGAAGTGTTGATCTGCTTGAGGGGAGGAAGGCTCTGCAGAGGGATCTGGACAGGCTGGATCCATGGGCCGAGGCCAATTGTATGAGGTTCAAAAAAGCTAAGGGCCGGGTCCCGCCCTTCGGTCACAACAACCCCATGCAACGCTACAGGCTTGGGGAAGAGTGGCTGGAAAGCTGCCTGGTGGAAAAGAACATGGGGATGTTGGTCAATAGTCAGCTGAATGTGAGCCAGCAGTGTGCCCAGGTGGCCAAGAAGGTCAATGGCATCCTGGCTTGTATCAGAAATAGTGTGGCCAGCAGGACTAGGGAAGTGATTGTCCCCCTGTACTCGGCACGGGTGAAGCTGCATGTTGAATAGTGTGTTCAGTTTTGGGCCCCTCACTACAAGAAAGACATTGAGGGGCTGGAGCGTGTCCAGAGAAGGGCAACGAAGCTGGTGAAGGGTCTGGAGCACAAGTCTGATGGGGAGCGGCTGAGGGAACTGGGGTTGTTCAGCCTGGAGAAAAGGAGGCTGAGGGGAGACCTCATCGCTCTCTACAACTGCCTGAAAGGAGGTTGTTGTAGTGATGTGGGGGTTGGTCTCTGCTCCCAAGTAACAAGTCATAGGACAAGAGGAAATGGCCTTGAGTTACACCAGGGAGGTTTAGATTGGATATTAGGAAACATTTCTTCACTGAAAGGATTGTCAGGCATTGGAAGAGTCTGCCCAGGGAAGTGGTTGAGTCCCCATCCCTGGAGGTATTTAGAAGACGTGTAGATGTGGTCCTGAGGGACATGGTTTAGTGGCGGACCATCATGGTTTAGTGGCAAAAACCATGTTAGGTTAACAGCTGGACTTGATGATCTTAAGGGGCTTTTCCAACCCAAACGATTCTATGATTCTATGATTAATCAAAATTGCTAATGACAGAAATATTTTTTTATTATCCTTAAGTAAGGATGTACTTATATAACACAAATTTGTACTTCGTTACTAAATGTTTATGTATTTAAAAATCTTGTACTTTTCCCCCTACGTCTAGTTTTTAATAAACTGCTGATTTTCAGGGTAACATAGGTAATCAATGATCATTCACAGTCATCTGTGTCGTGGTTTAACCCCAGCTGGCAACTAAGCACCACACAGCTGCTCGCTCATTCCCCCCTGGTGGGAGTGGGGAGAGAATCAGAAGAGTAAAAGTGAGAAAACTCGTGGGTTGAGATAAAGACCGTTTAGTAGGTAAAGCAAAAGTCGCACACGCAAGCAAAGCAAACCACGGAATTCATTCACTGCTTCCCATGGGCAGGCAGGTGTTCAGCCATCTCCAGGAAAGCAGGGCTCCAGCACGCGTAACGGTTACTTGGGAAGACAAACGCCATCACTCCAAATGTCCCTCCCGTCCTTCTTCTTCCCCCAACTTTATATGCTGAGCATGACATCATATGGCATGGAATAGTCCTTTGGTCAGTTGGGGTCAGCTGTCCCGGCCGTGTCCCCTCCCAGCTTCTTGTGCCCCCCCAGCCTCCTCGCTGGTGGGGTGGGGTGAGGAGCAGAAAAGGCCTTGACTCTGTGTCAGCACTGATCAGCAGCAACTAAAACATCCCCTGTGTTATCAACACTGTTTTCAGCACAAATCCAAAACATAGCCCTATACTATCTGCCATGAAGAAAATTAACTCTATCTCAGCCAAAACCAGCACAATCTACCTCCCTACTTTTCAATGCTAATAACTGAAAACTACTGAAGCAAAAACATAACTCCGTATTAGCAGCCTGTGTTAATGAAGAAGGTCTAAAGCATACATACTACTTAGCTCTTAAATGAATTACAAGTCCTGAGTGTTAAGTGGTTGAGTATTTTTAAACAATGTTTAAATAGCACCTCTTTTCTATAGCTGCAGTTGTTTACAAAATGCCTGTATTTTACCTGCACTTTTGCTCTAATTTCTAAAATAACATTTTTAAACAGCTGTTAGTTCTTCTGTCAATAGCTCTTGCTTTATAATCACCAATAATGAACCAACAAGATTCCTACTGCATTCCCTCAAGCTATAATACACAAGGAGGCAGAGTTTTCCAACTTATTTTTATTTAACTAACATTTCAAGCACAAAACTTGAGAAGGTTTTTGGATGGCATTTATGTGCAGAAAAGGGGAGAACTCATTGTTCTGTACAGATGAAAGCCCTGTTCATCCCTCACCTACCAATGAAATGAAATGATACCTGCAGGTGGGCTGAGGTTTCCTCCTTTGTACCCAGAGATAAAGTATTAGGTAGCTATTAAATGATTCTGTAATATGAAGGAAAGTAAAGAAACCTTTTATGTGTGACAGGGGATGTTTAACCTTATCAAGATTTATTTAAATGTTTCAATGCCACATTTAGTGCCATGGAAAATTCAAAGGTCTTGTACTTCTACTCCAGGACTATGGTATTTTGCAAGTAGCTCCATGAAAATGAATAGTAATCTTAAAAATGCACATCTATTTTCAATGTGAATGTTGTAAAATTAGACTCGAAGGAAGTCAGTCATGGTACCCTGGCTTAGTGGAAAGATTTGATGCATCTGCTCACACTTAGTAACCCTGAGTTCTCAGGGTTGCAGAGCATGGTTCTGTTCAACATCAGAAAAGGCACAGAAATACGACCCTTAAGTAAGTGATATCAAGCACTTAAAAGTCCAGAAAAGAGAATACTTTGGGAGAATTGAAAGGTATTTTTATATATGCTATTTTTGGTACAGAGTTTATGACAGCAGCAAAATAAATGTGACTTAACAATGGACCTCAGCATAAAGCTTTTCTACTCCGGGGGGTCTAGCTGTAGGAATGATGGACAAACCTCAAACAGAGGTTTTTGAGATTAAACTCAGACCTCCAAAAATTAGAAGTGTAACCAAATCCTCCAAATGTCTTTGGATGTGTAAGACTATTTACTTATGTGCTTGAGTATTAGTCTTTCCAGACCCTTCCTGTTAGGCTACAGGACTCTTTTCAGCACAATTTAAATAGCCCCAGACTTGACTGTATGGAAGGAGGTTGGTACAATAGCAGCACGCTCAAGTTCAAGACCTCTGGAGTTAATGTTCAAATGCTATTATGCAGCTTCTGCACCTGGCACTTGGGTGACATGTCTTTTTTCCAGCTCAGACGAATTCAGTTTTCATTGCGTGCCAGAAAACACCAATACCATGCTATAGGGCACAGACCATAGCTGGTTAGATTGATTCACAGCCACACTCCATCCCACAGCCACTTTTCCCTTTGGAATCTCCCAGTGGTATCATGGAGAACTTCAGGCAAGCTCGTAGCTTCACTGGCACAAATCCTATTTTGGGCTTAGTATCATAAAATGAGATTGAAGACAATGCATAAAATGGACTAGAATTACTAGAGCTGCAAGAGCTGAGAAATGTTTTGTGGCTCCTTAAATAGCTTGGAAATAAACCCAAACTACTGACAGATACCTTAAGGGGTTTGTGCTGGAATAAGCCCGACACTTACAGATGTTATGCTGAAAATGTGATTTTATTACCTGATTGAACTTGCATTTTTTCAATGAGAAGGGTCTGGAAGATAGGATGTAGGCTGCATGAAAATTTGCCAACCTCAGAACAAATTATTCCCCGTAGTCTTCATTCCCTCTGACTAAAGGGCAGCAGTATCAATGTCTCTCTTCATAGTCAAATTACTTTAGTCTTGTTCCTAGTGACACTTGGCTGTCTGCTGCCTACCAAAAAAAGCTAAGCAGGGTTCTACTGAATTACACTGGGGGGGAGGCGGAGGGGGGGGAAGGGGTGGGAAAAACCTATATTCTAAACCACAAATCTCATAGTCAAAATTCTGAACTTTACAAGTCTGGATTTATCTCAGTATATAAAAAGGCCATGCAAAAGATTGTCCGTTGTCCATTGTCCAAAGTCAGTACCATAAACTATAAGCCAAAAAAATGAAACCTTATACCATTACAAGAAGCTGGCGGTGAAACATGAGGAAAGCTCTGGTACTGGCTTGAAGGGTAGATTGGGTTTTGAAAGGATTACTATTTTACTTTTCATAACGATTATATTTATATTATTTTTTTTTCTAATGAAATAACAGAACAGACCAAATTAAATGTTAAGAATTATACAAAGATAACAGGCTACGTTTGTAGGAACAAGATGATAATTTTGGTATGTTAGTTTATGTAACACCGAAAGGTGAAATAAAGAAACATGCTAAGGGTCAATGCCAACTAAATAATATGCAATTGGCTCCTGAATTATATTCCCATTTGCATTAGAAAGCATGCTCAGTGATACTACTGGGCCCAATATAAACCACATTATCCATGGCCTAGATGGCAGTAGGCATCAATATGACCATAATACACTTTTTATGAATGAAAACTTTATAAAAGATTGAAAAATGTCACTCAGGCTACTGCTTCTTGTTCTTTCTCAGGAGCTTTCCAACATGCTAGCTGTAGGCGGTTTGCTGCTAAATGGCTTTGATGAATAGTACAGGAAACTGTAATATGAACAAAATTATGTGACAGCTACATGGATGATGGCATGTATGTGGAGGGAAGTCAGTGACGGATTCAGACTGTATGTTCATTCCTCATGAAAGAGAAGACACTACAGCACTGAGGAATAGCAATGAACTCACACCTCATTTTCTGTCTTTTCTGAGAAAAGCTTCCATAAAACAGAATTTTCTGAACAAATGGAAAGCCTGTGTTCTGGAAAACATATGAAAGAGATTATATTATGTTGGAGATACTTAATTGTGTCTGATTATTAGATAGAGATTAGGTAGGTTTTGGTAACTCCTTTTACACATTGACAGTGATTATTAGTGAAGAATCTGGACCTTCAAAACTCTTCTATTGTTGGGTGATTACTAACTGTGACCTTCAATAAACCTTGTCCTCTTTTTTTAATCCTTCCTTTAAAAATAAAAGGCAAGAAAAGCTGTCTTCTTATCAGGCCATATCTTATAAAATATAGTCAATTACATTTGACAATTTGTTTATATTTTTAAAATGAATTTTTTGAGAATAAGCCTTTTATGACTTGCTGATTCAGCCATGCACACTAAAACTGTGACAATTGGGGAAAATTTTCAAATTTAAATAATAAAATATGTACTGATTAAATTCAGTGTTAAAAACCTAAAAATTTGGCCTTTTCCCCTGAAAGGTTGGGGTCTACCTCGGAATTAACACCTACTATAGAAATAACTGCTCGTTACCTATTCTTTTATGTTTCATTGAAGTGATCTAGCACACAACAGAATCAGAATAAGTTTTGTGTCTGGTTTGGATTTGAAGGTCTTTTTTTTCCCCCGGTTAGTAGATCTGTGTTTAGCTGCTAAAAATATCTGCTGATGAAAACTTGTTTGGAAAATTGACAAGAAGTCTCATGGAGGCTATTTTAATCTCTCCACTGATACCTTCCTCAAAACAAACATCTGGAAAGTGTTGTAATATTAGTAGTGTATAAGTTGTAAGCTTAGTAGTGAATTATCCCACACACTTCAAGAAAGGGAGGAGTTGTTAAAATTTTCTTTTTCTTTCACCACAGTTTGCATACTTCAATAAAAGTAATTCTTCTTTTATATCCTCTTTTCTAAAGTAGCAGCTCCTAAACATATGATGCTTACATGTACGATGTAATTCGGTGAGCCATTCCACCCCTTAGATTTTTTCTACAATTATGGTGTTAGTAAAAATATTGTCTTTTAGTTCCATAGAAGGCCAGAGTTAGGCTCCTAGGCCTCTCTAGTGAAAACTATAATTTCATCTAAGGTTCATATAAGGACAGTCATTGCCATGCCTAGTCATTGACTGTGTTGTACATTAGAGGTGGATTTTCATTTTCAAATTACAGATTTGGACTAAGTCTCTAACTTGATGATTCATTGGCATGTCTCTCACAAATACACATGTGCATGACTGTCTTAAAATTCTTGCTATTTGCTGTTGTATGGATTTCTACTGACCTGAGTTTGGACCTCCTAAAGAAAAACATCCTACAGAGCACAGCAGAGTGTATTGGTATTCACAGTGTTCTTCTATTTTCTCTAGGCAGTTCAATCTCCAGCTGACAGACAACTGCAGCATGCCTGCCATTCAAAGGAAATTTGGGGCAATTGGAGACTGGCATCTTTTCCAGTAGTAGGAAAAGCTTCAGTCTGAATGTTAGCCTCCACTAAACCAATTCCTATTCAGAGTAATTTCATTTCCACTGGTGAAATCAAGAGCAGAATTATGCCCGGATTGTCTAGTAAAGAACAGGATGTAATGAAGGCTGGATTTACTTTTACAAATCCTCTTAGGGTATTGCTTCAGAAAAGATAAAAAAAAAATAATTTAATTTCATGAACAGTTCAACAGTTGTAAAATCCCATGCTATGAAACAGAACGGAGACTTTTGGAAAAAGGCTTCTTTGGGATAGCCAACTGCCACAGCGCATCAGAGTGTCTCACTGAAGTCCCACATCCAGCCATGCCAGACAAGTGCTGCAGCTACTGTGCTATGTTGAAATGAAACATGTTCTTCTTTTGACGAAAATGCCACCTTTACTTGAGAAATTAGTCCTTTTTTTCCCCATCACAATGATATATTATTTTTGTTTCAAAGAGAGGAAAGATGTTTTTTTCCATTTTTATTCGGCATCTAAACCTAGAAATTGCAGATAAACAATTTTGCTTTTTTTCTCCCATATGTCTTTTGAAGTATATATTTAAATCACTAGAACAAACTTTACTTCCATTTCAAGACTGCTTTTGTATTCTGGACCTACTCAGTTAATTTTCTGCTTTAAGGTATTTTAAATGTCTTTTAAAATTAGACAAAAGACAATGAATATGAACCCCAAATGCCTCATTTAAAAACAATTTGAGCTAGTATAATGAGCATAAATCATTCTAATACAGCAATTTTACATCAATTATGACACCATTATTTTTGAGCTCATTACTGATTTTATAAATAAAACAGTAACCTTTCATCACTATACCATGTAGATGACTACACTGCATTGTGTCATGACATGAAATGGGTGTCATCTTGCACTCTAAAGGCTGTACAATTATTCCCCACATTATTTAAGTACTTGACAGCCTTGTGCTAAGTGTAATGCAGAATAACACCATGTGAAGTGTGTATCATTTCTCTAAACTCACAGGGAATAGGAAAGTTTTTCCACCACTCTCTGTTAAGTCAACTTCCTCCCTAATTAATGAGACACTCATTTCTTTATATTATCCTTTTCTGCCTTTCCAATTAGATCTTCTTACATCATCTGATACTTGAATCTGTGTAGGACATTTTAGCTGTGGACTAATTTGTCTAATTTGAGCTCTTCATTTTTTGCATTAAATTTGTGCTTCGTTTAAATCAGGACCTTGTTGTGCCTAACAATGAACACACAGCTAGTGTGTGATAGACCCTTCCCAAAGATGTCGATGAGGTAGAAAAAGTGGTGAAGGACCAGTTCAGTGTCACAATATAGATCACAAGCAGAGATTAATATTGAAGACCTGACTCCCAGGCTAGTACACCACTAATCTGCATCCCCTCCCAACTATGTTCGGAAAAAAAAAAGAATTACGACGTAAATTTTAATAACGTTACAGTAATTTCCTTCAAAAGTCTTTTCTATCTTGGTCTGACTAAATCACTTTTTCTACCCCTTTGGACCATCCCTATTCGTGTAAAAGTGCTGATCTTGAAAACAGCTATTCAGATAACCAGTGAGTTATTGAAATATGTTTGGTTTATATACAAAAATATGGGTTCAGGCTGCCACTGGAAAAGGGAAGGTCACTGACAAAGGTGTGATGACGAATTGCTGAAGCATACTACTAAGGGCAAGGAAAGGCTAGAGACCAAGAGAGAGAGAATGAGAAACCAAGATCCTACCTGCCAGCAAAGGAGAGTACCCTGTTGCACAAGGGGAAATTTGCTCCAGGAGCCCCTCTCGCTCTTGAGATGTGGTGACCCTGGCGTACTCTTCACCTCATCTTACCTACTCAGCATGTAACCACATTGCTGCTCAAATCAGGTTATGAAAGAAATACTCAACCCAGGAGCCTGTAAACATGGCAGTACAGTATTCCCAGACCTCTGCAGTACTTGTCTAAAGTTATGCCTATGCTATTAAATAAAAGACCCTGTTCTCTGTCCTTGAAACCCAGTAGTATGTCACGATGGCTAAACTGTCTTCCCTCCTTTGAAAACGGAGTTGCTTCGTATCTACTGAATACTAATAAATATCTCCAGCCCATGCTATCCTGCAAAACATGTTTGGGCACTGGTTGGGAGAACGCTTGCTGACATAGACCAAAATCATGCCAGGTCGCACGCAAATAACTAAGCAGTATGAGCCATCATGGGGTGGTTCTGAAGGCTGCTCCCTGGCCCTGATTATTTCACTAGTGTGAGTGAAGTGACTGTTAAAACTCTTAGGCGACCCAGAGCACAAGCACAAGAAGTCACATCTGAACACTGGACCATAAATCACAAATGAGCCCGAGGCTTCCGTCTGGCCCCATTTCAACAACTGACAGACGGCAACAAAAAAGAAGTGATTGTTTATAAAAATGCCGGAGGGAAAGGAAAGCGCAGAGCAAAGGAGCATGGGCTGGAGACCCCCAGGCAGATCTCAGCAGACCGACACATCCAGAGTGGCATGCTGCTGGCCTAGGAAAAGGCCAGACGTTCAACATCACATTAACATGGTGTTGACAGCACCGCTAAAACAAGGAGGGGTTTCTTTTCTAACTCTCTTTGGATTTCCAGGTGCCAGTCAGGACAATGACAAGAAACCGGGTGTCTATTTGTCCTGACTGTGTTTTGAGTCACACAGACAGAGCCAGCTCCAACCCAGAAACCACATGCTGGTGCAGTCCTTCTGCTGGGGGTTGTGCCACAGTAATGCTGTAGCGTGTCTGTCTTCTCTGCTCAATAATTCTCTGCACAGCAGTATAAATCAGAAGGAGCAGAAATCCCATAACACAGGGATTTTGCACTCATAAGATTTCAGACTTATTCATGGAAGCAAGCAGCATCCTGCCTCTCTCTCATTTTTTTTAGGAGAGGCGTTTACCTGAACTGAATCTGATGTCCAGACCCTTTCAAACTCCTCTAAGAAACTAATGGAGTCAGTACCTTCTAAGACATATTAACCCTGACTGAGGCTAGGAGGTGGGGGTCAGGTCCGGAGGATGATTTCTTTCCAGAACCCTGATTTACCACCTCTTTATTGCACTATTCCTGCACTATACTAAGCAGGAGGCATGAGACTCAATAGGGATTTTGATTATGCTCTTGCATGAGGACCACTTATAAAACTCTACACTTACCACCACACTGCTAGTTTTCTTAGTGGTGGACTTATGTTCCCACTGCCCTTTTATTCTGAAAAATAATAATTTATTACTTGCTGTGCAGCACTTCTCTTCCACCATTTTCAGTGCCAGACATGATATTAGCCTCCTGGCACAGTGAGTCTCATTTGCCAGGTGTTTGCCAAAGTATTGTGATACTGAATATCAGTGGTGAGGCTATTTAGATTGACGGAAGGGCTTAACTGATGGACTGGTGTGAGCAGGTAGGAGACTTGCACTCTATAAAGGGAAACAATTGCTCAGAAACAGTCTCTAACAGGATATGATGCAGATGACAAACTGCTTTCAGGCTTCAAACCAAGGTTATAAATCTTGAAATTTCTGCCTAGCATGGCTACCAGATAATAAAAAAAGAGATATGAATAACAGAGGATGTGCTACTTGAACTGCATTGCCTGAGTGATGTGGGTTGGGGAAAAGACGATCCCTCCATAATAATTTGCAAGGCTTGGCATAAGCCTGGGGTCCCATCTCATCACTCACCTGCCATTGGTCTGAGAATGGGACTGAGTCCCCGATGAAAGGAGTGCTATGCCACTTCCCAAATAATATATCTGCAGACTGTTTTCAGAACAGCAGGGTTGATCTCTGTCCCAGGCCCTTCTTGGCCACATCACCATGTGTTACCTATGAAGATACATCTCTCTCTGGCTTCTTTCACAGGCACATCACAACACCTTTACCATACCTGTATGTATTTGCAAAGTGTTCAAAGATAAAACAGGAAACCACAGGTAAGACTAAGACAATTTATACACTTCAAAGAAGGCACAAATCATAGACTGTATTTATATCACCTCATGCTTGGAAGTAGGTATGGCAAAGTAAAGAAAGGAACATTTATGGTATTTGCAAGATACACCTGTACTTTTGAGCAAATAACTAGTTAAGTGTCCTGGTTTCAGCTGAGACAGAGTTAATTTTCTTTATAGTGGCTGGTATGGGGCTATGTTTTGGATTTGTGCTGAAGACAGTGTTGATAATACAGAGATGTTTTCGTTGTTGCTGCACCAGTCAAGGACTTTTCAGCTTCCCCATGCTCTGCCAGGTGCAGAAGAAGCTGGGAGGGGACACAGCCAGGATAGTTGATCCAAACTGACCAAAGGGCTATTCCATACCATATGGCGTCATGCTCAGTATATAAAGCTGGGGAAGAAGAAGGAAGGGGGGACATTTGGAGTGATGGCGTTTGTCTTCCCAAGTAACCGTTACGCGTGATGGAGCCCTGCTTTCCTGGAGATGGCTGAACACCTGCCTGCCCATGGGAAGGAGTGAATGAATTCCTTGTTTTGCTTTGCTTGCATGCGCGGCTTTTGCTTTACCTATTAAACTGTTTTTATCTCAACCCTCAAGTTTTCTTACTTTTGCTCTTCCGATTCTCTCCCCCATCCCACCGAGGGGGAGTGAGCGAGCGGCTGCGTGGTGCTCAGTTGCCGGCTGGGGCTAAACCACGACATTAAGCCTTACCCTATTTGGAGATATATTCTTGTCAAGACATCCTTTCATTATTCCATGGACTATGCTACAGGTAGCTCAAAAAAGATACTGCCCTTTGATGGATATTTTTGGCGAACTCCCCACTGAACTCATATTTAGAAAATAGCAATGTGAATCAAAAATATGGGGAAGACTATAACTCATTCCCTAATCAAAAGCAGGCTGTACTTTCAAGGCTATAGACTGGATAGTGCTAAACAGGTGTTGCATCATGTTATTTCAGAAGCATACTTACTGCTTTAGCCATAGAACTGCTTTTAATGCTGTGCTCTACCATTCGCACATACGTCTTTGTGCTCAGTTCCTTTTCATACCACCAACTATAGATCCATAATATGGCCATCATGATTATTTCTCTTCCATGAGTTTATTGAAATCTAAGATTCTGTAGCCCTTGATTACAGCTGGTCTCAACTATTCATTGGTCTTTTGACCAAAGATGTCAAAATCATATGATAGCCACAATGGGCACATACTGGAGGTAGTCTCATCATAATTTTTGATGTGTGCCTCAGTTATCAATCTATAAAATAGTGTTTTCCTGCTTTACAAGGTTATAGGGAGAACAATCATATACTATAGGGATAGAAGGGATCTCAGTAGAGCATCACATCCATTTTTCTTGCTTTACATTAAAAATTAATGAAGAACTATGAGATGTTCTGATCTTACAGTAATGATAGACATGAAAGTACCTAAGATCCCTAGCAAGATAAGTATATACCTTAATTCTACCACTGGATTAATTTTTCAGTGGTAGAATTTTCTTCTTTATAGATTAGATAAAACTACTTCAGAAAGGATATGTAATTTATTAAAAAACACAAACATGGGCAGCAATTACTAACATTTCACAGCTAAGCTCAGAAGAAAATGTCAAAACAGGCTCTTTCAGAAGTTTTTCTAATACAAGGTCCAGTAGCATGAGATATTGTCATTAAGATCTGGGAAGATGGAGTGAAGAGTGGCCCTAGTGTAATTCATGGTCAAGCTAGGGCCGGGAGGGCAAGTGAGCTATTCTGCTGAGTGTAGAGTTAAATGGCCGTGCTATATGAATAATTAAGAAAATGTGTTTAAACCAATCTAATCCAAAGCAGTAAAACAATAGTTTGAGTTCATCAAATGCACAGGTATGGAAAGGCAAGGATTAGTGCCTAAGCAATATTGTAATAAGGAAATGTTTGAAGATAATTAATGGCTATTTGAATAGGAATTGTTCATACTACTCTCTCACAAGTAATCTACGTCTACAAGGTAGAACTCAAGAGAATTTAGGATTCCTAATATTGTTTGAGTCTTTCTTCTTTTTACCAAATGGCACACACACGGGGAACTTGAATTCCAGTGGATGTTTGAACATATTTCTCTAAATAAATAAAAATACCATTATCCCCATGTCTGTTCAACCATAAGCCTAATGACTCCTGTTGTCTTTTATCTGAAGGAATTTTCTTCTATGAGTGGTGAAGAGTGGAATGGAAAATCTTAAGCTGGAAATCTACTGAAGGTCCATCTCCATCTCCATATCTTGTACATTAATATAAAAATCTTCCATTATTGGCTTCACTTTATGTTTAGATTTAATTGGAATATTTCAGTTAGGCTTTAGAAATACATGAAACATTTGAAGTCTGAACATTTGAAAGATGCAATATGGAGAGGCGGAAGGGAACGTCCTTATCTATCTTGTTTCCTGTGTGCAGAAAATGAGATATACGTGTCTGAAGTGCCCCTATGTTCTAACGTCACATACTGGTCCTTTACAACTACTCTGTGTATATGTGTTTAATAGCTTCATGGTGAAGGAGAGAGCACAATTTACGCTGAGTGCTCCAGCTCTCTATTATGCCTTACACTCTAAGAAATTTTCAGACACAGAAGAGTTATGACATACAAGGCAAGAAATTGAAAACAAAAAGCCACAGCTAAATTATTTGTAAAGTTACTACTACAGAGATATAGATCCAAATCTTCTGCAGTCATAAACTGATGGAGTTCTTACGTCTTCAGTGGAGCAATAATCCTACCCGCATGCAGCAAATTATCCTTTCCCCATTTCAAGGATAGTGCAGTAGAATAATCTAGGCAGCCAAGGCTGCCTAAAATATGGGATCCTTGTTCAAGGTGAAGTCAGAGAGTTTCTGAGTGTGGCTACATATGGAGTGTCCTAACCTCCCTCACAAAACTATCTGAGTCATCTGCAGCTCTACAGAGGGTATAAAGAAAGCAGCTAAAAGGACTGAATTCAGTAAGTGTAGCAAGGAAAATTTTTAGATTTTTTTTTTTAAACTCTCATCCACAGCTCCTTAGTGAGTTCCTAAGAGACAAAGTACTTTCAAGACTTACGTTTCTTCATCTTTGTGTCCTCCTCCTCCTCTTTTTATGTCCATAGGAGGGTTTGACTCTGAGGTACAATGTCAAATGATTTTTAGTGCTTTGTAACCAAAGGCAGGAGAAGGAAGTTTTTCCTCAGCCTTCTGCTATTCTTGAAACCTTCTCCAACTGCCCCATTTCTTTTTAAGACTTTTACTAATCAGAAAAAGGAGCATTTCAGTGTTTGAAGCAGGCTTAAAATGGGATGTTTCAATAACACAAAGGCACACTTCACCTGAAGGCTGACTTCAAAAGGCACAGAGCCTTCTGTGAATGCATCAGGCTCAACGGGCATGTGGAGACATTCAGTGTGTTTTGGATTACAGATTTAACAGTTGTTGTACTATAACTCCTTGAAGAGGTTTTTAATGAATTTTCTGGGTACCTCATGAAGTATTATTGCCACAGATTGATTGCTAGTTATTTGTTGGTTGTAGTAGAAAAGTTTCCATATATCAAGACCAAGGATGGCATCAATCCTGTCCCCTGCATTCAACTTAAAGGAGGAACTAAATAAGGATCATATTGGCTGTAAGTAGTTTAATCCTAACAACAGTCTGGGGTTGTTGGAGTCCATCTCATGCCCATTTCCTTCATGACAGAAACATCCAAAGGAAAAATTCCCTTTTTGAGGAAAAAAAATGTGTCAATTAGTCTATGTGATACCATTGTAATTTTGAACAAGTTCAGAGAAATGATAAGCTCTGACCTGGCGCTGCTGCCTCCAGTAGTTTTCAAATGGCCCATCTGTTACAAGGCAGTGACATTTATTTCTACTCCCTGAGCATCCAAGGCTCATCCCTAACACGTGCAGAGCACAAAATACCCAAGCCATGAGTACTGCTGTCCTCAACCCATTTTTGTGTTGCCCATCCACGTGGGGCTGCTGGGCAGCACTGAGGGACTGCACGGGTGGCTGATGTGGGTGCAGTGGGCACCAGACACCCCGCTGCTCCCCTCTTGGCTGACTCAGGGGGCTCTGGTTGGTGCCAAAACACAAGCAAAAGTTCTTTAGCTATCCCACTAGTGAACCTGTGTACGTTGTTGAATGCCAAAGCCCAGGCCTTACTCCTCTGTTATACAACACTGCATTTTTTTCTACATCTTCTAGACTTACCTGACTACTCAGAAATCAGGATGTGGATTTGGTATAGGTAGGACATACCCAACTGACTTCTAGCCAGAAAGCACAAGTAAGTTCAAACCACGTTGGTAAGGATTTAAAGGCTGAGGTCTTCTCAGAGATTTACTCAGAGTCCTGAGAGGTTTTAAACAGTTTGTACTAAATACCTTTTTTTTTATGTTTACACTCTGACAGCTATGTCAAAGCCAATATGAGGAGCTCAGTACAGATGGCCATCGCATCTGTGAATGGAATGGAAACAAATCCACAGAAGACAGATATTTAATTAGGGCAAATGGTGGGATTATTATTTTGCTGATATACAGACTCCCAGTACAATGACTTTGGCACTGACTGTGATCATTTTGAAAAGAGAGGGCTAAAGGAAATGTGGGGAAGCGTCTGAGCTCAAAATAACAAAAAATTAAAATTAAAGTAAGGAAAAACTGTCAGTCTTCTCCATTGAGGTTTTTATCGCAAAATTTGAAAATGCCAAAGGAAGGAGAAAAAAAATAGGTATATAATTTCAAAATGTACTTCACATTTTTCACATTGCTACTTCTCCTTTAATGAGATGTATATAATATTCACCTCCAGCACAGAGGCAGTCTATCAGCATAACAATAAAAAAATCCCAAACTCTGAAGGAAATAAAAACCAAATCTTATTCAAAAGAGGCAATTATGCTATAAGAAACAAATTAAGCATAGAAATCACTTAAAATGATTATTTGCTTTGCTACTGTTATTGAGTGGACCAAACGCATGTTGTGAGTAGGATATTGGTACTAGAATTACACTGCCACATTGAGCAAGGTATTATATGAATGCATAAAGGGGCAATTGCCATTTATACTCTAGACAGATAAAGAAAAATATTTATGGAAAGGAAGTCATTTTTGCAAAACTATATTCAGTGGCAAATCCAGGAGAAGAACCCAAATTTCACGAATGCCAGAGAATTGCTCACATTGCCCAGACAATATCCATCTTTGTCGTGTGTTAACCTTGCTACAGGTTCTCTTAAAATTTCAGCTCACAAAGACAATTATCCCCTTCATTTTTATCTGTCCTCTTACATTCATTCCAAATCCCTTCATTAGATAGCCTACATCTAATTCTGTTCTTTTCTATATTTTCTAAAACACCCTCATAATCTTTATATCCATCAAGGCTTTTGTGAGGGGATGAGCTTTGGAGAATAAACGTGAACTGATTCACTTAACAATTGTCCTAACTAATACACTTTGTCAATGCAGCAGCTTCACGGACAGCAGCATTTGAAAGCTATTTATTAACAAGATCTATCCCTGGCTTCATCCTTCACTTGCTGCTTGCTACATGAAAAGATGCATTGTATCAAGCATTTCCTCAGTGTAAATTCTGATGTGCCAAGAACAATTAAAGTACATGCATTAATACAATCTATTCCTTAGTATATTTTTTCTTTCCTTTCCTTTTCCCTTTTCTTTCCTTCTTTGTTGCTGTTTGACCTCCTACAAAGTCATCATGCCTCAGTACTCTGCATGTGTCAGATCAAGATAACTGAAACATAACAAAATCAAAATCCTGCCTTAAAGAGTTGTTTGGGTGGGCGGAAAAAGAGGGGAATGAAGTTTACCTACTTCATTTAATTGACTTCTATAGCTGTGTAAATCAAGTGCAGTGATGTAAAATGCTGACTAGATAGTAGACTGATAAAACTGTCACTCAGACAGTAAACTAGAAGCTCAGATTAGATCTTAAACCAGTTTGGAAAATGGACTTTGGCCATTTTCTTACCAAGTTTCTCGTGGGCAAAATTTCCTATTAATACTTGGAAAATAAAATGAGGGGAAGGGAGGGGGGGAGAAAGAGAGAAAGGGATGGGGGAGAAGAAAGTTGTAACCACCAAAATGGTGCAGTAGCAGCAAACTGTGCTGCATTGCAGGCAATTTGAGCCAGCTCAGGTAAGAACCTCTTGCTTTCTGAGTCCTGGGGTGGTGAAGGTTGAATATATTCAGTTGTTCAAGTTCCTTCTCTTCTGTGTTAGGTAGACTCAGTGCAGACAACTTTAATCCACAATAATTTAGATAAATTATTTTCTATAGGTCACATAGAGAATTTTTTTTTTATTGCTACAAACAACCTGTTTCATTACTTTGTTTTAGATGAAGGAAAGCTGAATATCGAAATGGAAGGGCTAGTTTGTCAGAAACTTAAAATTTCTCTAGTAGTTTTAACTGCTTTGATAGAGCTAGGGTGATTCATAATAGCCCTAAATCTACTTCCTCTCATATTATAATGTCCTGACAGATATGTTTAGCAGTTCGTATATGAGGTATAAAAGGTGAGCACTGAAGATTTTACGACCAAAAAAATTAGACCTTGAAGTCAGAAGGGATGCAGTGAGAAGGTAGAAGGAAATGGAAAAGAGGAAGGGAATATGAGTCTGTCTGCATGGATTACTTCCTTAATTTTACATCATCTGCTCTGTTGATTTCCTGATGGCTTTACTAGAGCTTGCAACTTGTTGCATGAAAAGGACCGGCAATTGTGGTGTTAAATACTTCTTTCTAATGTTGCAATTACAATTTCTATTGAGATGCAAATTAAACAGTATAAACTCAGGTATTTGAACTTCATGAGTTTTTAAAAAGAATTTCAGGCAATTAGAAAAAAGTATATTTTGTAGTAGCTCTTTCTGTAAGAGTAAGCTCTTTGCTTACTCAAAATGTGGTAGCTTTTAAGTTATTCAGTCTCCATGCCCCTTTTGTATCAGAAAATTCACAGTGTCCAGTCCCAGGCAGAACATGAAGTTTAAATTTGGTATTCTACAACTCAGCTGAGGGCCTTACACCCACACAGAGAACCTGTCTCCCCAAAATTGCTGAACTATCTTGGCTCTTCTGATGCCAGAAACCGAGGACTGCATCTTCAATGGCCACAAATGGCCTTCAATGGCGCAACTGAAGCCAGCTGACTTAAGTCAAGCCTTAGCTTTCTTGAGATGTAGTCTGACACTGAATTAAAAGAGGATACAGGATGGCTAAATCTCTCAAAAAGTTATATTTTATTGCAAAAATATGCACATGGATGCATCATCTGTACTCAACCAGAGATGGGAAATGAGACTGCAAAAGTATCAAGAGCTTACATTCAGTGAGAGCTGTGTAGTTAACTCCTTTAAATTCTTTTGGCTTATTTGCTTTAACTGATTTTATTTCACAATTTGCAATACATAACTGATGTTCCCAGTAAGACTGTTCAAGTGTTTTGCAGCTACAGACACGCAGTGATGCCTTCATGAGCACGTGCCTGAAAATTGTCCAGGAATATTCACTTAGTCAAGGCCCTAAGAAGTGCCACTCAGGTAATTTGCTTTCAGTGGTGGATTTGGTGACAGTTGCTTATTCGTGAGGAAAATCAAGTTGGAAGTTACAGTGTAGTTTCAAAGCCCAGCTGCTTCCATAGAAGGCTGGAGATCAAATGCAGGCAGGTTGTCATGTGAATTTATCAAAGCTAAAGTAAAGAGAGATTTGTGTTATGTCTTTATAATTCCTCACTTCTGTTCTTCTGAAACTGAAATGAAAGGTTTATGAAGAAGGAGGCTTCATGATATTGTACTTGCCAAGCTCCTTTCATCAGGGTCCAGGATCCCACTCGAATCAAGGAATATGAAGGTATATCAGAGAAAAGTTTCCATGCAGGGTGCCCATCCTGCTTTACAAGAGCTAACATTACAGATCTCTGGTAGAGTCCCTCCTACACTCCAGGAATGGGTAGGATGAGACACAGGAGGAAGAGAGAGTAAGTAGTACAGTAGTACGGACAGAGCTGTGACAAAGCTCATGGCTGGTCCTTCACTTCTCAGGGCCAATTAGGGCTGTTGGTAGTGGAGTGAAATTAGACAATACTTTAAATACACCCTGGGCAGCACTTGAATCTCTGGATACAGGATGTTCATTTTATCTCTCATGTTTCTTGATCCCTAGGAAAGAAATTCTGTAGGTAATTTTTTAATCAACAGAGGACTTCTACTGCCATCTTTTTCCCCACCCTATTACTGTGGCATGGGAGAAATTGTAGTAAACATCTGTCAAGTTAGCTCCTGGAGAGCTAAGGAGACTGTACTGCATGACAAGTATCCTCCAACATCCCCTCAAATCCCTTTGCTTCACAATCAGCAATGAATTTAACTCATGGAGGGTGAAGCCTAGTGTTAGAAGCATGCCATGCATTCCTCCTTACTTGCACTCAGCAGGCAATTCCCTCTCTGCAGTCTCCAAAGCAGTCTCCAAAGCAGTCTCCAAAGCAGTCTCCGCCACAATCTGCTGATGAGCCATTGCATGAATCAGACTGAAGCTTATTTCGTTTGCATGGGTGAGAACCCCTACATCACTGAAAGCAATTTGGTTATTTTCATTACAATTCATTGAGTTTTCAGTGGAGGGAGAAACAAAATTATATAATCTTTCTCATACAATGATATCTGCTTAGAATAACCTGTTTACTGTAATCAAACGCCTCGTAACAGATGCTGGATAACAAAAAAGAATAAAAGCAGCTCTTGTCAAACGAAAAAAGGGGAAAATCCCCAGTTCTAGAAGAAAGAATTAATTCTTGGTGGCAGGTACTCTAATTCTAAAAAGGATAATATTTCCAGAACTACCAGATCAGTGTGATAATGTGAATGGTATAACTGGCTTGTTGCCAGAGATGTCAGTCCTGTACTCGAACTGTGTTTAGGTACCTGAAGATCAGGACTCAGCATGACAAGAGAAAAGACACAGAAATGGCTTTGAACAACCAAAAGGGCATTCCAGCATTGAGTGTTCTCCAAGAAGAGATTCAGTTTTATTAACCATGGAAAGAGCAGAATCAGCAAGTGATGAACAAATAAATGAGGTAATCTGTGAAAGAAGTGGAGAAAGTATCACAAAAAGATGTTGACCTGTTAGACATTTCTATCAGCTCAGGGGAAAGCAGACCCATGACCTTCTAAGGAAGAGTTCTTCTTTTTCATATCCACACATATCACAGAATCACAGAACAGCTGAGGTGGGAAGTCAGATTTATGTCTCCCAGGGCTCTTTCCCATTGTATTCAAAGGAAGTTCAGAAAACTGAAAACAATTACCCTGCTAAGCAAAAGCTAAGACACCCTGCTCCCTCATCCTCATCCTCTCACACAGAAAGCCCATTTTCAAGATTTTCCAACAAAATCTTAGCACCAGGTTTTGCTTAATGGGACAGGTATTGAATTCAGATTGCAAGTGGCTGACACAATAAATTTGCTCAAGAAACCTTCAAAAAAAAGAAAAACAGAGTAGCACAGAGCCGGAGATAGAGAAATTAGACCCTGAAGATTTTGTTATAGTGCTCACCACTGCAATGCTCTTCTTTCTGCATGTGCTTTCCCTGAGTTCCATTGGATTTGATGGCTACTAACCATAGGAGTTGGCCAGAGAACTTTCTGTATATTCATTTATTAAAAACTGGTAGTACAGAGTTATATCAAAAGGCAAGGCAAGGCAAGTAATTGCAATGGATTGTTTCTCAATTGTTATATAAAGTAATGGAACAACAACTGCTTTATTAAAGTACTGCTTCAAAACCTAGGTTTGGGGAGGTGGAGGAGGAATTAAAAAAAAGAGAAAGAACCTATTTCAAACATTGTCCATGGAAATATTTACTTAGAGGAAGAAAGAATTCAATTTCTTTTTTGTAAAAATTTTGATTACTGTCTTCCATATGCTATAAACTCCACTGGAAAAATCTATTTTTTTCACAGACACAGTTGACTCCTCCATATGAATCTTTGGTATGAGAACGGAGATTGTCTGTGTATATAAGTACACATCTTTCTTTATATGTCATCTACAAGAAAGAATTAAAAAGTACTTTGGATAACTTCTTGAACTAATGTAGTGGCTAGCAATTACAGAAAACAAGGTTGAATTGCAACAGTATATAAATAAATGAGAGAACTGGATGAATCCAATCCAAACAGAATGAGGTTAATTCAGATAAATTTGAAGTAATTTGCTTGTAATAGAAAATATACAGAAAATTTCTGAGTCATTACAGAAAAGATTTGCTATAAAATCATAAAGAATCTACAGCATTTTAACTACATTTATAATGACTAACTAGGATAGATGACTAAAGCTAGGAGAAGAACTCCCTCCTTTGGAGTCCTTAAATGTCTTCCTAAAAGACTTATTCTACCTATTTCAAGAGTGGATGGACAAATTTCGGTCCACTGAAAAGGGGCACCGCAAAAGAGCTAGTACTCATTACTTAATCTTGGAAAAAAAATCTAAGAATCAGGCAATGCTGTGCTACAGTAAGAATCTGTCATTGCTGAGTGTCCTGGTTTCAGCTGGGATAGAGTTAATTGTCTTCCTAGTAGCTGGTATGGTGCCGTGTTTTCGATTTAGGATGAGAATAATGTTGATAGCACACTGATGTTTCAGTTGTTGCTAAGTGGTGTTTACACTGGTCAAGGACTTTTCAGCTTCCCATGCTCTGCCAGGTGGACAAGAAGTTGGGAGGAGGCACAGCCAAGATAGTTAATCCAAACTGGCCAAAGGGCTATTCCATGCGATATGACGTCATGCTCAGTATAGAAACTGGGGGGAGTTGGCCGGGGGGCAGCGATTGCTCCTCGGGGACTGGCTGGGCATCGGTCGGTGGGTGGTGAGCGGTTGCATCACCTTTTTGTTGTTGTTTTTCCCCGGGTTTTGTTCCTCTCTCTCTCCCTCTCTTGTTATTTTCCTTTTCAATACTTTTTTTTTCCCCCCAGTTATTAAACTGTTCTTATCTCACCCTCAAATTTTCTTACTTGTGCTTTCAGATTCTCTCCCCCATCCCTCCGGGAGGGGGGAGGGTGGGCAAGCGGCTGCGTGGTGCTTAGTTGCCGACTGGGGTTAAACCACGACACTGAGATGCACAAAATGCACAGCAACATGGTACCCCAGAACATGAAGGAGGTATTATTCACCAGTGCGAATGCACCTGGAGACTGCAATGGTATTTTTGCTGTTAGAATTCACCTGCAATCAATTTACATCGATACAATAAGGTATTGTCCTCTGAGTGATGGTAATTTTCTGTCTGCCCTCTTAAAGCCTCAGAAGAGGTGAGGTGATATAATTTAGCTAACTCTGTAATTAAAGATGGCTAAATCGTGGAACTTTGCCTTTTTTTGTCCACATCAGAGGTCCATACAGACACAGTGGCTTAGATAACTGAGAAGATAAGTACAACGGTTTATCTTTGAGAATATAAGAAATGTGTTTCTGGGTAAGACCAATGGTCCATTTGGTCCAGGACTGTGCAATATGATAGTCTGTTAAGGGACAGCATGGTCTGGTAACTCCTGAGGCTTCCTTCTCCAACTGATTAAGAATGTTAGAAACTACATCCAAGTCTGTTCCTTTCAGCTTCTGTTTACAGACCTTCTGTTGTTCATGAAGTTATATAATCTTTCCCCGAATCTGAAAAGACTGTCTTCACAACTTCCTGCAGTAAAAACATTTTGGAAGTTCACTACCTGCTAAGTGAAGAAGTCCTGAAATCAATATCCTACTGATTTTACTGAGACCCCCTTTGTCTTCACACTGTAGGATTTGCAGAATAACAACAATCTGACTACCCCAAAAAGCTCAGCATCTGCCAACTAGACAACTTCCCTGGAAAGATGTTGGGTAAAATGGTACCAACAGCATTCCCTGCGTAACCCCATTGCTGACCCATCTCCATCTTGAAAAGTGTCCCTTTGCTTCCTATCCTTTTACTAATTTCCAGCCTAGAAAATAATTTTTCTTCCAGTCCAGTGACAAGCTAATTTTAGTGTGATATGTTGTCAAAGGCCTTTGAAAAGCCAAATAATTATGTTCACTGGATCCTCCTCACAGCAGGTTACTGAAACAGGATTTCCCTTTACAGAAGCCTCCCAAAAGGCCATTTTTAGCCCTGTGCTCAGTGTTCATATTTTTATTACACATTTACATCTTACAGGAATGGAAGTCAGACTCACCAGGCTGCAGTTCCCAAGATTCCCTTTCAGTAGACAGGACTTACTCTGACAAGCTCCCCGTTCTCCTGTGAACCTTGTGAAGGTGAGGTGTGCAACCTCTCAGCCACTGTGCAGACAGATTGCGCACCTTGGCCAATAGTTCTGCAATTGCACATTTGTGCTCCTTCTGAACACTTGAATCAAAGCCTCCTCCAAGTGACCCACTAAAATTGAACTTACGGATTTGGTCAATGCTTCCTCTCTCTTTACTTCAATGCACATAAAACAGCTATTGAAGTTGGTTTGTTTTCTTTTGTTAGTTTGTTCTTTCAGAGTTCTGAAGTTTATTTCTGTGTGTTTCATGGTTCCTTTTCAGTGTTGACTAATTTAGGCATCCTAGAGAAGACAACAAGGGCCAACCCTTTGTAAGCATGTCTATTGACGTCACTTGCTTCCAGAGATGAGCTTGGATGATAGATGCAACGAAAGGCCTGTCATGCAAATGCAACAAAAAGCATCAGAGTAAGAAAATATGAGTGCTTATTCATTTTTGCACCAGTGTATGATGTATGACTATACAATGAATAAATAGAATTCCTTACAGCACATAAACATGAGCTTCTTGCTCATAGACTAGATGCCTATCCACTTCTGAAGTTACCATCATTTCTAATGAACATAGGAGGAATTGTGGGTTTTATTCTTATGTGTCAAAAATATGATGTTTAGGAAGGCACTAGTCACAGCTGACAGCATGCCAGTGTGTCCTGTCCTCAGAGGCTGTAAGATGACACATATCACTGACACAACAGTCTGTCAACCTTCTTGTCAAAGCCGTACATGCATTCAAGAAAACTTGGAACTAAGATGAGACACAAATTGATACTGGAATTAGTAACTTGACTATTGTTATTAAACACAGATTTCTTTATCAAATATCACTGCAGAAAAGGTGTGATAAGATGTTTAAGTTCACTTTAGAGTACTTTATGAAGGAAGGTTATTGCACAAAATGATTGAGGCTGTGAATGTCATAAAACGCTGTGAATGTCAGTGGCGCAAGGGTATGCTTTTGCCCTGCTGTTCCCTGATTGTCCTGAGAACCGATCACCTACATGGAGAAGCAGAGAGAGAGGAGGTTTGGGCAGGGAGTTTCTTTTGTTGCTGAGCCCTCTCCTGAAACCAATTGTGCAGCTTATCAAAATACTTAAACTAAAATTTCACAGTACTCTGAGCCTCATTTTCTGGTGCCTGATTTGGTAACTCAGCATCTGATTTGCAGAACTGTGCACTCTAACTCATTGTTTGAGAAAAAATAACTGCTCTGCTTTAAGTCCCCAAAGTGCTAATAACTTCAAAACTGTTCCTTAAATTAGGCATCCCAAATAATCAGTTAGTTTTATTTTCACCTGTCTCTCAGTTCTTTAGCTTTATAATGGGAAAACAGTCCATTGTTCACTTCCTGGGGAAGTCATGAAGGTACCTTCCTTCATGTTTGAGAACCACAGATGTGAGATAGACGAAAAAAATGAAAAGGCTGGTGAGTAATTAATAATTCTGCCTTCAAAGCCAGGCAGGCATAAAATGCACTTAAACAATGAAGAAAGAGAAGGCATCTGAAATAGCCACTTTCCACTTTGCACCTTCAAAGAAGCAGGGATTCTGTGGGGAAAAAAACAAACCCAGAAACCCAAACAGAATTACTGTGTGATCATATTGAAAGGCTGCTTCATAATGCAGTTTCTAATTTCAAATGATTGATTTAGCAATAGAGCCAGTGTGAAATTTGTTGACAGAACCATTTGCTTTTTGAAACCGCAATTCCATCAAAATGGAAATGATCACAAAAAAGTGTTGATTTTCCTGACATTTTTGGGTTGGAGGGGGGAGGGAAAAATACTTCATCCCATTTTCACTTTTTCAAAGTTAAACTTTTTATGTGACTTTTTTTCTATCATGTGTGATAATATACAAGACAAAGTATGAATGACAAAAATAATGGAACAGTAAGTATACTTTCACAACAGAATTTCAAAATTATAGAGTAAATCATAGTTACATTTTAAAATCAGGAGGCCATTAACAAAACAAAATTTATATCCTTTACACTACAATATTTTTGCACATCTATACACATATATATTTCTATATATAAAATGGGGCAGGAAAAGAGTCTAATTACAAAGCAGCAAGCTGTTGGTTGTTTTAGGGTTTTTTTAATTCCATCATGTGGCACTGGAAAGGTTGAATCATTTAAAGGTATCACCCAGGGCACTCTATTTCAATTTTTTTGTAACAATAATAGGTTGTAAACCTTAGTATAGGCTGCCTAAGTAAAAGAGGACACGAGGTTTCCATTTTGGAGATTGTAGCAAAGCAGGCACAGACTTTATGAGCAAGTCTCTGTTTGTCTTGTCTCAAGCAGCCTGTTCCTGCCCTGGTCTGATCTCCTACCCACACGTAGGTGAACATCATGACCATTCCCCCTCAGAGTCTTTCTTTGTTCATCAGTGTTCATCAGTTCAACCCTTTCAGTGTTCATCAGTTCAACCCTTTTGTTCAGTCAGATTATACTTCCCAGTATTCTTCACGTATATCCTGTATATATACCATTGTCTTTCTGTGTAAAATGCAAAATATAGAAAATACAACACCCTGAATGCAGGGGTTTCCATGCATTGATTCCGTTCATTTATGTTCAACACTATTCTCACAGCGACTGCTGCTGCCTGCAGTACATATGAATTGTCAGGTTTGCAATAACGGAAGCTTTATTGCTGTTGTGCTAGCTGTTCCCTGATGTCAATGCTAATCTTGTTTCACAGAAAATAAGCAAAGGTTTAGTCTAGTGCTAAGGACTCGGTTATATTTATCGCCTACAAGACCCAGCCCTAACATTTGTTCCAAAAATGTGTAAGCACTGTGTAGCAAGGCATTGCCACAAAGCTACAACCACAAGGACAATGCAAAGCTTACATATTTTTTGACTCCTTCTTTACAGAGCAGTCAAAACAATGATACAAAACAATGATAAATTTCACCTAATCTGGATGGACACATTCCATCACCATCACAGAGGCCACAAAAGTGTAAATCCACCTTACACTTCGTAAACATATCCCTTTTATTCCCTTTCTGCATCAAAAAGTATTTTGTACCAGCTACCAGAATTCATTATCGTGTTCTTGCTTGGACAGTTTATCTGTGGATAATGCTTCTATAGGACACACTTTGGCTAATACTTTAGCAAAGATTTTGTTTTAACGAACATAACGAACATAACCAAAACTCCAGACAGGCTTATGGGTACCTGTCTCATAAGGAGATGACTCTTTGTTTGGAAGTACTTATTGATCACCATTGACTCTAACTGAAACTTATTTGACTAGTTAAGTGGTTTGGCTACCCTAGTTTAGAGTAAATGTTAACTCTGAATGAACAAAGTTAGAGGAGAGGAACTTTATCACTTCTCAAGATTTTTGAAGACTTTTATATTAGCCAAATTTGTATGGTTCATGGTGAAAGGGGGGAAAACACTCCTTTATAAAACCAGTTCTGCACTCTACTAGACACACATATATGCACACTCATTAGCTGTCAACCTCCCTTCTAATTCATCTAAGTCGATAAAGTAGCTAAAGAATCATTGCAATATGTTTTATATAAATATATTTATGCAAATCTGTGTCTTTGTTATATTTCATTGTCTCATTTCATCCAGTGTTATCAAACTTCATCATTTTCTCTGTGTTGTCTGGTAGAGCTAAATTATTTTGCATGAGATTTTGCAAAATAAATATGCAAATACATCTCACCAAGAAAGAAGGAAAGCAGCAACCTTTAACTACTTGATTACAGCCTTTGACATCCTTTAGAAATCAGTGATACTGACTGCTCTATAATATATATAAATGTGTCCTTATCTCTTCTTTAATATTCATAATATTTCATCTCATTCACCTGTCTCACCTCTATTCTGCATATATCACTCATTTTAATGACAACACACCATGAAACATCTGTGGTGGCTTCCTCTTCTGCTCTCCCCCTCAGCCTTCACTGACCCCATTTCTGCTGCTGAGAAAACTAATTTACTTGTATAGCAACTGCTGAACCTGCTAGAGTTTAGACTTTTAACATAACATAAGTGCTGGTTTATCTTTATATTTGAGGCAGTAATTTCAAGCAAGGGCTTCACAAATAGCTGGCTACTCTCTGCAGGGCAGACAGCTGGAAATGGAAACCATTAGTACCGGGGAAAAAACAGATGAGCTATTCACAGTCATATAAAGCCCTTGTAATTTCAGCTCTTTGACTAAGACTCTCACCATAGCCTTGACCTTTCCTCCTGGAGGATCAGTCCCAGTTGGGCAACAAAGGAACCAGTAGAAACCTTAAATGCCAATTTTTAACAATTCCAATATTCCTGATTTATTTCAATTAGTGAACATTTTTAAAAGACCATGCTTACCTTTGCCCTATGAATTGCAATAAATTACAACCAGCAATCAGAACGAGAAGCAAGTCTTTTGGTTTCTCTTTGATTTTTTTTTTTTGCATTAAATCTTAGAAACCAGCAGAACATTTCAAGATACATGCAAACGGAAGACGCACAGAGTCTAACAGAAGCAAATCAAAGATGCCAGGCTCTTAATAGTTAAGAATAAACAGCTTATAAAAGAAAAATAATAAATGCATAAAAAGATGAAGGTAGCCTATGGAATTAATATTCTCTCTCATCATCACACACACACAAGTGGTACTGTGCCTTTTTGGCTTGTCAAGCCCACCTTAGCAGCAGGCTGCTTTATGCACAGTAGCCTAGTCTAGGTGCCTTTCATCAGTGCTCAGTTATACTACCTCTCAGGCAACACTTCAGGTTCCTGAATGAATCAATTTGCCAAGCTATAAATACGTGAGTGGTCTACTGGGTATGATGGCTCCCAGCTGAAAACACAAAGCCAAAATAGTAAAAAGAGAAGGAAATGAACACAAGAGGTGGACTGAAGAATAAAATAAGTTTCAGACTTGCCAGGAGTGGGGGAAGCTATGCTTTTCTTTGTTCATTAATGAAAAGGAAATACTATTTTTATTTGCCTTGCAGTGATGGCACAAAAATTACTCTTTTCTAATTTCTCCAGTGTTCTCTTCTTCTGGTTTGGTTACATGTAATTATATTAATATCTTCTACTGAAAGTAGGTTGTCAATCAAAAATTAATAATGGCCATTAAGTACCATAATTTACGTTATTTTTCAATGAGATTCTGTGGGAATCACTCTCTCGAATCTGTTGCATATGAAAGTCTGATAAAAAGGTCCAGAACTGTATGTGTGTTCATATAGGTGAGCGTGGGTGTGTATGAACATATATAAACTCACATACTCCAGCATATATGTACCCATTATCTAGCTAATGC
Organism: Mycteria americana; assembly: GCF_035582795.1. Classification (NCBI taxonomy): domain Eukaryota; kingdom Metazoa; phylum Chordata; class Aves; order Ciconiiformes; family Ciconiidae; genus Mycteria; species Mycteria americana. The sequence continues at coordinate 6,474,812 of NC_134368.1, forward strand.
CTGTGATGTTTTTCTTCAGATGGTTTACATAAAAGCTTCTCAAAGTGGACTTGATGCCTCCAAAGTGTCTTGAATGGCTTAATGTCTTTATCATGTAATTGTATTTCCCTCAATAGTGGTAAAGAAAAAAATATTACCTTAGCTGAGATAGCTAGAGATAGCTAGGTTGTTACTTTGGGCACAGATTTGAGTAGGGGTAGTTCTGGAGATATCCATTCCTCCAAGACCACCCCCATTTATGCTGTGCCCTCTGAAACCATGGTTACTTCTTTGAGTTAACAGTTTCCAGCTAACCAGTAAGAGCTGGAGGAAGGGCCTCATAAACTGGGGAACCACGAAGCTGTTGTATACATAGTGGACTAGAGCAGCATCACTGCTCCTATCCCATCAGGAAAGAGAGACATGCAGACAAATGCTGCAGTAAATGGGAAAACAGCCCCCAACAATTTTTTTCTGCCCCTTCTTTCTCGCCTTCAACTGCAGTGGCTATGGGACTGCTTGTTCTCAGGGTGCTCATTTCTCCTCTGCCTCTTGAAGCAAAATTCTTCTGGTTGATATAACATGTCTCACCCACAGTCTCTAAGCTGGTACTGGCCTTTGTAACCTATCTGTGGTGGTGCCTTTTTTTCCCATGCTAATACTGGCTGGCCCAGATACAAAGGTCAGTGAGCAAAGAGAGAAGGCTTCCCTTACCTAAGGCAGGAGAGCTCATGCATTAAGATCCAGAGTATTGCGGTTCAATGTCTGCTGTCTGGCAGTTCAGCCACAGGCACGTTAAAACATCTGAACCACTTCCTTTGCAGAGATGACTTTAAATGATGATATATTCCTACTTTGAAAGCCTCAAGGCCAAAGCCTATTCCTCTTAAATTCAGTGTCAAGGATCCTATTGATTTCAAGGGATTGGTTTTCAGCCATCAAACTAGAAATGTATGCCTTTAATGACAGGCAGAAATATAAGGTAGGATAGAAACAGGAAGGGGAAGAATCAAGGATTTCAGTCATTCAGTAACGTGTGCTGGATCCACCTTTGTTATCTGAATGTCAAAGAGATATCTTTTATTCCTTAAAGTGCAAACACCCTCAAGGTGAAGTTCTAGCACATCTATAATGGTTATTTCTCTTGAATGTAGGAAGCTTCTTCCCATTTTGTCTTTTCGATAATAAAGAAATTGATGATAGTATTAGACTCACAAGGCACAAATTTTGTTGGTTGTGTTCCAAAACCTTGTTTGGGCATTTTAAACAGAGAGGGTCATGGAATAAAACATAGATTCAACTGATACTTTTTAATACATATCATGCAAAAATTGTGTACGTGCTTAAATATATACAATTTTATCACTGAATTCAATGAGGCTGCTTGATTCAATAAATTCATGTGAGAGTGTTTTTGCAGAATCAGATTCCCAGCCTGAACTCTGTGAGGCAAGGACGTGTCCTCACCATACTTGTCTATGTAGAGGCTAACAGTTTTTGAGCATTCTATAAATAATAATTCACCACAAAGATTAACTGACTCCTGTTAAAGATCCCACTTGCTATTCAACAGACAAATGACATTTAGCAGTGAAGAATTTAAAGCACTTGAGATAAGATCAATTTGCTACTAGTAAAATTTTAAATCATAATGCCCCTCAAAAAGGTCCACTGAATTCTTGTAATGTGGTCATCTGTGTGGATGAGATTCAGGGCTCTCAGATTTATCATGGTGGGTATTTCCATAAAGAGTGTTTTGGTAGGTAATGAAACTTATAAATGACCTCTTATTTCAGTATTTTTTGTTTGTTTGTGTAAATATGAGTTGCATATTTGGTAACTATGTTGAAGTGGGGAAGGATGAAAACAGTTAAAAACCTGGTGCGGTTGAACTAATCTTCGTGTTAGAGATTAAGTATATAGGAAGACCAGTTTCTTAATTGCATTAAAGAACTCCTTCCTTTTCTTGTAATACTTGCAAATTATGGTCTGAGATTGAATGCGTGCAGTAGTTGATCAGCCTGAGTGTAAAAGCAGTCGAGGGCTTTGCTTAGTTATCTTAGTTAGTCACAAGCCAGTTGGTAACAGGCAAATTTAGAGATAATCCTAAAATCTGATGTGGAAGCAAGTATGACAGAAAAAAATATACTGGTATTAGTTCTCTCTCAGAGCATCACGTCGTGTCTTTGGGTCAGTGTTTGAGCTACTCTCTAATCTTAGAGTGACAGTTTTGTTTTGTACAGAGAAGAAAGTTGCTTTGTTTAAAGTGTCTTAAAAATCAGCCCAAGTTAACATTAAAGCTTGTTGAAACTGGAAAAAATGTGCTGAGTAACACATTGCTAAAATATTTTGGTGACACAGAGCGTAGATATCCTTCTTATACAGACAATAATGTCCAAACCTTCAGGATTTTCACCTTAAGGAGTATGAGGCTACAATCCCAGACCACAGGGACAATTTGACAGAGGATTTGTTTTTTTCATTCACAAGGAGTCATCCAATGCCACCCAGAGTGCGCTACTGCCAGGGACCGCAGCCAAAGATGTCTCATGGTCTTCAAAAGCTGAGCACATAAATACAGTGTATCATCTTGTCCAGGTCAGCTAAAAGGGTTTTCTTGCAGAAGGCATACTGAAGGATTTCATGTTTGTTTAGAGGAGTCCTGGAATTTCGAAGCACGTGGTGTCATGGTTTTCACTTTGTTTTCTACCTTTGCATGTCTTTTTTTTTTTTTTTTAAGTTATTCTACCTATGTTTTCATATTTGATTTAAAAGACACTATTATGCCACTTAGAGCATTTAGCTTAGGCATCCACTTTAGCTGTTTAGAAAAGAGTCTTGCCACATTAGATACACAGAAGAGAAAAGAAGGCTACTTAGTATTTTTAGTGATTCGAAATGCCCTTGAAAGGGACAATTTTTTTCTTCCATTGACTACATAGGTTTTTTACAGTCTAAGCTTTGCTACCTAAATTAAACACTTTAAATAAACAATAAGAATCAGTATGTTTTTTTCTACATCATTATTTACGAGCTGTGTATATCTGTATAGAAGATGGACTTATATATCACTTTATTCAATATTCTTTTTATTTTTCTACCTCTGCCTCTGATAAAGTATATGGGTTTTTTGTGAAAATTTAATATAAAAAAGGTCTTACTTAACATTATTATTATTTAACAGTAATGCTTCGTTTTGTACACATTATATCATTTAAGCATCTCTTGATTGCTGATAAGGATTTTTATAATTTTTGTGAGAAAATATGCTCTATAAATGCAACATTTATGAGCAAATATTTGCTCATAAATTTGCTCATACTCTCCACCAAATATTTCTTAACTAGCTAAATGAATAGTATTATTTAGTATTTGAATTGCCAAAAAATAATTTTGGGGGTTTGCCTTTCTTTTTTTTTTTCCCTGTGAATAATTTCCTGGGGCACAGACTGAAGAGTGAAATGCGTTGTCTTGTGCATCATTTATCAGTAAAACTGCCAGTAGAACTCTAATTTCACATTCTCTACTACTGGGGATGACACAAAATGCAGAACAAAACAGCTTGATTTTCAGATTGTAGAGTAAGTTTGAAACAGTACCAGTTACAGCAAGTTGACTAAATTTCAAACAGTCATATCTGGGAGACAATAAATGTAGGACACTAGTGTCATCTTACTAAGATCCTATTCTTGCCTTTGAATTGCAAAAATGTTTTGAACTAAAAGAATTGAGGATTACCATTTAATTCTTTTTCTTTTCTTTCAAGGCACAAAAGAGTGAATACCTTAACTTATTGCATTACTTTGTGCAGATTTCAGGAGCAGGTTATATTAAGTAAGAATTTTCCATGAGAAAAAGTATTAGTTGACCTGGTAAAGTTCAGTGCACAATCACAAACTTTCTGAAAATGTTCTGTTTATTAGCCCTCTGGAAAAAAGGAAAATTATTTCTACACCACTTTCCACCACTATTCCTAGTGTAATTTATTCATCCACAGTTCTGCCTTAAAAGCTTTGTCTCCTCCCAAAGTAAGTTTTTCCACTATAGAATTGCTTGAAAATCTCACCTTTTAGATGTGATTTGGAAGGTTTTGCTGAAAAGTATCAACTTGTTGAGTGAAATATTTCACAGACAACTCTTGCCTGGAGCAAAGATCCAATTAAAAAATTTTTCTGGTGTTTAGTTACATTTTTGGTCAAAATTGTGAAGGTTGCACTGACCTGTCCAGTCCACAATGTTCATCTGGGGTCAGATGCATGTAGGAAGTCCAGTTGACCTGATCAAGCTAAGCGTCTCAAGCATCAAAATACAGAACATTTCTTTCCCTTAAAAAAAAAAAAAATTGTCTAGGGCTTTGAATCTACCATGATGCAGGTCAGAAATTTTTAACTTTGTGGTTTTTTTCCTAACTAACAAAGATTATTCCTGTATGCTTACTTCTGCATTTACATCCACCCACCCATCCACATCCACACACACATACACATGCGCACACACACAAAAACATAGTAAGAGGTGGTGTAATGTTCTTAAAATCACAGCTTATTTTAAACCTATGGGTTTAATGGAATTTCTTTTCCTATTATAATTTACATTACTTCTTCTTAATCCAAGTATTTCAATCTTCCTGTAAATATTTACTTTCTACCCAGCTTGACTGAATGTAGAGGTCTTTCATTCTCTCTTTTGATTCTTTTAAGCCCAACACGCACTGTTGCAGATATCTGAACCATAAAACATCCTGTCAAATTCATTCAGGAACACAATACAGGTGCTATGCCAAGACCTAAAGATAGACCCTGTGATCATGTATGATTACAGGCGGTGCTCTGACACAAACCTTTCAAATGTCATACCAAGAAAGACAAGCTGGAAATAGGAGGATAATTAGGCTCTTTCTTTAGCAAGAGTACATTTCTGCAGTGATGGAGTAATTGCAGCCCTACTGTGATATGTAGAAACTTTCTCAGAAGGCAGAAAAGGCCCTGGAAATTGTATCCATTCAAGAAATCACTGAGTCTCTATTTCTGTTGAATATTTAGGAATATAAGCAAATACAAGATTTAGGTAATACAAGCATGCACAAATTAATATCATCTATAATATTTGCAAATATTGCTCATACTGAATTGAATTTTCCCATCAGGGTTTTTTTACAAGAAGTTGTACAGTGTTAAGGCGTATTGTTTGGGCACAAAACTTTGTGGTTT